>NC_135807.1:11427551-11727551 GCF_964213995.1 Mustelus asterias
GATCAACTTAATGCAAGGTAGGTCCATTCAAAAGTCTGACGGCAGCGGGGAAGAAGCTGTTCTTGAGTCGGTTGGTACGTGACCTCAGACTTTTGTATCTTTTTCCCGACGGAAGAAGGTGGAAAAGATGGCCAGCCATCATGCCATGATGGAAAATTCCGCCCTTTAAGATGAGATTTCAGCCACTGTCCGATTGAAAACTAAACCTTTTTCACTGGAACACACGGACACTTAACAACTTCTAGAAAAATCGAAAGAGAACAATCCGACAGCAGCTGGATTCGAGGTCGATTCTCCACTATTGAGAGCTCGGCTTAAATCTCTGCTGTGCTCAGCAAGCCTCTGAAACACCTCATGGAGTATTGCAGCATTTAACAACCCGGTTCAGTCTGGACTGCGAGAGGCCATCCCAGAACAACACCAAAGCACATCTTAAAAAAAAGGGTCCAGCTGTTGCAGCAACAACACAGCGCTATTGGCACACTAAACCACAAAGCAGCAAACGGTACACATACTTCAATAAACTTTAAAATAAACACAACACAACAATCCCACAGCCAAAAGATCAGATCAAAACTCCACTGCCCTGCGCATCCAGTCATGTTCAACCGATGCTATACACTAGATACATCGATGACATTTTCTTCCTTTGGACTCATGGTGAACAATCACTGAAACAACTATATGATGACATCAACAAGTTCCATCCCACCATCAGGCTCACCATGGACTACTCTCCGGAATCGGTTGCATTCTTGGACACACGCATCTCCATTAAGGACGGTCACCTCAGCACCTCACTGTACCGCAAGCCCACGGATAAGCTCACGATGCTCCACTTCTCCAGCTTCCACCCTAAACACGTTAAAGAAGCCATCCCCTACGGACAAGCCCTCCGTATACACAGGATCTGCTCGGATGAGGAGGATCGCAACAGACACCTCCAGACGCTGAAAGATGCCCTCATAAGAACAGGATATGGCGCTAGACTCATTGATCAACAGTTCCAACGCGCCACAGCGAAAAACCGCACCGACCTCCTCAGAAGACAAACACGGGACACAGTGGACAGAGTACCCTTCGTTGTCCAGTACTTCCCCGGAGCGGAGAAGCTACGGCATCTCCTCCGGAGCCTTCAACATGTCATTGATGAAGACGAACATCTCACCAAGGCCATCCCCACACCCCCACTTCTTGCCTTCAAACAACCACACAACCTCAAACAGACCATTGTCCGCAGCAAACTACCCAGCCTTCAGGAGAACAGTGACCAAGACACCACACAACCCTGCCACAGCAACCTCTGCAAGACGTGCCGGATCATCGACACAGATGCCATCATCTCACGTGAGAACACCATCCACCAGGTACACGGTACATACTCTTGCAACTCGGCCAACGTTGTCTACCTGATACGCTGCAAGAAAGGATGTCCCGAGGCATGGTACATTGGGGAAACTATGCAGACGCTGCGACAACGGATGAATGAACACCGCTCGACAATCACCAGGCAAGACTGTTCTCTTCCTGTTGGGGAGCACTTCAGCGGTCACGGGCATTCGGCCTCTGATATTCGGGTAAGCGTTCTCCAAGGCGGCCTTCGCGACACACGACAGCGCAGAGCCGCTGAGCAGAAACTGATAGCCAAGTTCCGCACACACGCGGACGGCCTCAACCGGGATATTGGGTTCATGTCACACTATTTGTAACTCCCACAGTTGTGTGGACCTGCAGAGTTTCACTGGCTGTCTTGTCTGGAGACAATACACATCTTTTTAGCCTGTCTTGATGCTCTCTCCACTCCCATTGTTTTGTTTCTTAAAGACTTGATTAGTTGTAAGTATTCGCATTCCAACCATTATTCATGTAAATTGAGTCTGTGTCTTTATAAGCTCTGTTTGTGAACAGAATTCCCACTCACCTGAAGAAGGGGCGCTTCGAAAGCTTGTGTGGCTTTTGCTACCAAATAAACCTGTTGGACTTTAACCTGGTGTTGTTAAACTTCTTACTGTATCCAGTCATGAACAGTAATGGACAATTAAATAATTAACTGGAAGGGAAAACTCCCAAATGCCCCCCCCCCCCCCCCCCCCCCGCCGCCCCCCGCCCCCCATGCCGACAGTATTGTTAAGAAAATCCCGCCCGAGGTCAACGGGACTTTGCATGGTCCGTGTCCCGCCCGCTCCAATTCCCGTGGCGGGAGGAACGGAGTTCTTAATTCCAGATATCTTTTACTGACTTCAGTCCAGTGGTGGGATTCAAGCTCGGGTATCCAGAATATTAGTTGAGTTTCTGGATTAATAGTCTGGCAACAAAACCATTTCGTAGAATCCATACAGTGCAGAAGGAGGCCATTCGGTCCATCGAGCCTGCACCAACAACAATCCCACCAGGCCCCATCCCCACCTATTAACCCTGTTAATCCCCATGACATAAAGGGACAATTTAGCATGGCCAATCAACCTAACCCGCACATCTTTTGACTGTGGGAGGGAACTGGAGCACCCGGAGGAAACCCACGCAGACACGGGGAGAATGTACAAACTTCACACAGATAGTCTCCCGAGGCTGGAATCCAATCCAGGTTCCTGGCGCTGTGAGGCAGCAGTGCTAACCACTGTGCCACCGTGCCGCACGATTGAGGTTTTAAAAAAAAATTAATTGATAGGATGTGGGCGTTGCTGGCTAGATCAGCATTTATTGCTGTGGTGGACCTCAGTTGTGCCTTTGTCCTATATGGACCACCGTTGTGTGTGCTTGTCATACCTGGACACATCCCCTTCCAGTTTGGGTCCTCCCCTCAGCACCTGGTATAAAGGTGGCTGTCTCCTCCCCCTTGTTCAGTCCAGGTTGGTTATATGTTGGGATCTGCTCCTGATTCTGTTGTGAATAAAAGCCTACACTTATATTGGCATATCGGTAGTCTTTCGCCTTATTGATAGCTCATCAATTGCCCAACCCCAACTGCCCCTTGAGGAGGTGGTGGTGAGCTGCTTTCTTGAACCTCTGCAGTCCCTGAGGTGTAGGTACACCCACTGTGCTGTTTGAGAGGGAGTTCCAGTAATTTCAGGAATTGTTAAGGGACAAAAAAATGGCAACAATGGATTCACTTGGAAGGTCCCAATGGATTAGTATAAAGGAGCATTCCAAATATGTTTTTGCACCTTCATTAATCTAAGGTAAACCAATGTAATGGAGAAACTTGTTAACACTGACCTTGTTAGAGAAATCATATTTAAGACATTGGTTCCCTTGTCTTAATTAACACATTTAGTGGTGATTGTTGAAGCTGTGCTCTATTGGAAGTGGGACATTTTGTACGTTATCAAAGCCTCCCTGAGGATGCCGTAGTAATGCAGGAACCAATGAGTACCTCCCTTCTTTCTTGAATTACTGATTCTCTGAACCATTTGTAATGTCTTCATCATATTCCATTTCAGTTCGGGCCTTTGCCCAGTGGAATTCAGAAGAATGTGAGGTGATCTTATTGAAGCATTTAAGATCCTGAGGGGACCTGACAGGGTGGATATTGTTTCCTCTTGTGGGAAACATGGAAATGTGGGATACAGTCCCACATTTCCATGTGTCTCACTCTTCCAAGGTGTCTCACTTTTAAGATGAAGGTGAGGAGATTTAAAAAAAAATCTCAACAGGTCTTTGGTCCATGGAATTCTCTTCCCTAGAGAGTAGGATCATTGAGTATTTTAGATAGATTGTTGACTAACAAGGGCAGGGATCTGTGCTAGGACCCCAACTGTTCACATTACATATTAATGATTTGGAAGCAGGAACTGATTGTATTGTCTCCAAATTTGCAGATGATACAAAATTGGGTGGGAGGGTGATCTGTGAGGAGGATGCAGAGATGCTTCAGTGGAATTTGGACAGGCTAAGTGAATGAACACATGCATGGCAGATGCAGCACAATGTGGATAAATGTGAGGTTATCCACTTTGGTAGCAATAATAAGAAGACAGGTTATTATTTGAATGGGTGTAAATTGAGAGAGGTGGATACTCAGTGAGACCTTGGAGTCCTCATGCATCAGTCGCTGACAGTAAGCGGGCAGGTACAGCAGGCAGTAAAGAAGGCAAATGGTATGTTGGCCTTCATATCGAGAGGATTTGAGTATAGAGATAGGGATGTTTCTACGTACAGAGATACTGGTGTGTCATCTCTGCATGGCTCCAAGATATAAAACATACAACACACCTTTTATTTTACGAGATGGAGGCATCACGGTCAAGGCAAGCATTTATTATCCAAACTTAATTGCCATTGAGAAGGTGGCGGCGAGCTGCACATTACGGCCATGTGTACACTCACAGTGCAGTTAGGGAGGGAGTTACGCCTAATGACAGTGAAGGAATGGTGGCATAGCTCCAAGTCAGGATTGTGTGTGGCTTGAAGAGGACCTCAGGTGGTGTTCCCATTCATCAGGGAATGCACCTCATGAATTATTTTCCCTCGTCATATTGCTCATTCAAATTAAAAATGGGAGACTATGGGGGCGAACTCATGAGGACGGCACAAGTCTGCGGGGCATGAGGATGTGACAGACCACAGCTATTATTTCTTAAATGTATCCATAGGAGAAAGACCTCTATTGGTGCATGTGGAGGTAAATTGGCAATGTTGTTTGGATTTATATCAGTGATGGGCAACCCAGGCTGGTGAGTGGGCTACAAGGGTGGCCCTCCTTCATCGCAGTGGGCTGCAAGATTGAAATAGGGCTTGTTCACTAATCATGACCCCATGAAGAAGGTTAAATACATTTATGCACACCAAATATTTCATAACGTGTTGTGGGCGGCATGGTAGCACAGTGGTTAGCGCTGCTGCTTCAGAGCTCCAGGCACCTGGGTTCGATTCCCGGCTTGGGTCACTGTCTGGGTGGAGTTTGCACATTCTCCTCGTGTCTGCGTGGGTTTCCTCCGGGTGCTCCGGTTTCCTCCCACAGTCCAAAGATGTGCGGGTTAGGTTGATTGGCCATGCTAAAATTGCCCCTTAGTGTCCTGGGATGCGTAGATTAGAGGGATTAGCGGGTAAAATATGAAGGGATATGGGGTTAGGGCCTGAGTGGGATTGTGGTCGGTGCAGACTCGATGGGCCGAATGGCCTCTTTCTGTACTGTAGGGTTTCTATGATTTCTATGAAAATGCTCAATCATTCATATATTAATAGGGCGGCACGGTGGCACAGTGGTTAGCACTGCTGCCTCACAGCTCCAGGGACCCGGGTTCAATTCCGACCTCGGCTAACTGTCTGCACATTCTCCCCGTGTCTGTGTGGGTTTCCTCCGGGTGCCCTGATTTCCTCCCACACTCCAAAGATGTGCAGGTTAGGTGGATTGGCCATGCTAAATTGTCCCTTAGTGGCCCAAGATATATAGGTTAGGGGAATTAGTGGGGTAAATATGTGGGGTTACAGGGAGAGTGCCTGGGTAACTTGCTCTGTCAGAAAGTTGGTGCAGGCTCAATGAGTTGAATGGCCTCCTTCTGCACTGTAGGGATTCTGTATCTATATCTAACAATCATGAACTTCAAATGGTTAAAAACAAGAGAAATGTTTACCCTTTGGACACAGAGGGAGCGCAGGGCTCCCACAGTTAGTGTTGTGAGCACTCAGTACCCGCCTCACTTCACTTTCCCTCGCTTTACACATGGATCACTTCAGTCACACCGGTAGGAAAAAACTGCATGGGTGGAAATCAGCGGAATGTGGCGAACCTGTTCGTGGGCAACGGTCAACAAAATGTCTCGTAGGGCCACACTCAGAACCCAGATGGGTTGCTTGTGACCCTTGAGCAACAGGTTGGCCAACACTGATTTATATTGATGTCTGTTTGGCCTCGTTGTTCATCTCTATGACAAAGTTACGTCAACATATTTAAGTACATTTAGGAGCGGCACGGTGGCATAGTGGTTAGCACAACTGCCTCACAGCGCTCGGGACCCGGATCCAATTCCCGGCTTGGGTCACTGTCTGTGTGGAGTTTGCACGTTCTCCCCGTGTCTGCATGGGTTTCCTCCAGGTGCTCCGGTTTCCTCCCACAGTCCAAAGATGTGCGGGTTAGGTAGATTGGCCATGCCAAATTGCTCCTTAGTGTCAGGGGGACTAGCTGGGATAAATGCATGGGGTTATGGGAAAAGGACCTGGGTGGGATTGTGGTCGGTGGAGACTCAAAGGGCCGAATGGCCTTCTTTTGCACAGTATGATTCTATGGTTCTCACTAAACTCTTTGAGACGAGACAAAGAATATTTTACAGAGGTGTGTGTATCAGTCTTATGTGAACAGCCTGATAGTTATTTTTGTTTGGCAGTTTAATATGTGGCACACTCTCTCAATATCACCACGTGAATTCCTTAACTGGAGATGGGCAACGGATTTGAAGCCAGCAGACCAAACATGAATAGACATTATTTTCCTGCACTGAGATTCTCTTCCTCTCTGAAAGACACTGGCTCGGACAGAGCTCTGGTTCTGGGATGTGACCATTCCTCCAGCACTTCACCCAAGTGATTGTCACACCAGCTACATGAACATGACAGGCGTCAGAATCTTACTAAATTCAGCCCTGCAGTCTGAACACAAACACACACACACACTGAGCAACAGAAAGCACTGGACTGGATACCTGCAATGATGCAAGCTCACAGAATCCGTCAGGAAAACAAAGGGCAATTATTATCAAGGGAAGACTGCACAGGCCGGCAGCCGTCCGGATCTTTCAGTCCCTACATGGATACTACATGTCTGCTGGATGCCTTTTGCCGAAGAGAGAACTCCACCCCGTGGGGTGATTACCCATTCTCAGTCCCAATTGGTGCCTCCCTTAGGGTCATAGTTTGAGGATAAGGGGTAAACCTTTTAGAACTGAGGTGAGGAGAAATTTCTTCGCCCAGAGGGTGGTGAATGTGTGGAATTCACTACCTCAGAATGTAGTTGAGGACAAAACATTGTCTGATTTCAAGAAGAAATTAGATATAGCTCTTAGGGCTAAAGGGATCAAGGGATATGCGGGGGAAGGGGGGGGATCAGGATATTGAATTTGATTATCAGCCATGATCAAAATGAATGGTGGAGCAGGTTCGAAGGGCCGAATGGCCTCCTCCTGCTTCTAATTTCTATGCTTCCCAAGCCAGGTGACCATCTTCTACTGAGCGGCATGGTAGCACAGTGATTAGCACCGCTGCCTCACAGGGACCTGGGTTCGATTTGGGTCACTGACGGCTTGGGTCACTGTCTGTGTGGAGTCTGCACATTCTCCCTGTGTCTGGTGGGTTTCCTTCGGATGCTCCGGTTTCCTCCCACAGTCCGAAAGACGTAATGGTCAGGTGCACCTCACTTCACTTGCCCTTGCTTTCATGCGTATCAATTCAATCATATAGTAGGAAAAAAAATCTTTACTTATACATTCTAACTGCTCATTTTATGGCACGTTGCCTCCCGAATTCCTGATAAATTTTGTTTGTGGCTATTCTGTATCTATGATCCCTTGACAGATGCTGTGTCAGGGCAGCACGGTGGCACAGTGGTTAGCACGGCTGCCTCACAACACCAGGGACCCGGGTTCGATTCCCAGCTTGGGTCACTGTCTGTGTGGAGTCTGCACATTCTCCCCGTGTCTGCATGGGTTTCCTCCGGGTGCTCCGGTTTCCTCCCGCAGTCCAAAGATGTGAGTGTTAGGTGGATTGGCCATGCTAAGTTTCCCTTTAGGGCTAGGGGGACTAGCTAGGGTAAGTGCATGGGGTTATGGGGATAGGGCCTGGGTGGGATTGCGGTCAGTGCAGACTCGATGGGCCGAATGGGCTGCACTGTAGGATTCTCTGATTCTATGACCAGTATGACCATTGCTGTGGCGGCATGTGGTTAACTGAACGCAGACCTGGGTTTGAGCCCTATGTGATTGCAGCTTAGACGATGCAAATACTGACTGCACCATCAGTGCAGCTAACACACAGAAAGACCAGATACAAAAACCAGCCGTTCCTGTGGGAGAATGGCTGCAACCTTTGAAGCTTGGGGACATGGCCCAGGGGATTTTGAAAGCACAATGTTCCTCTAACATGATGTGGAGATGCCGGCGTTGGACTGGGGTGGGGCACAGTAAGAAGTCCCATAACACCAGGTTAAAGTCCAACAGATTTACTTGGAGTCACGAGCTTTCGGAGCGCTGCCCCTTCATCAGGTGAGTGGAGAGGTAAAGTCCTTCACTCACCTGACGAAGGAGCAGCGCTCTGAAAGCTCATGATTCCAAATAAACCCGTTAGACTTTAACCTGGTGCTGTGAGACTTCTTACAGTTCCTCTAACATGACAACATTCTCCACAGTGGCAGCTGAGGGGAGCCCTTTTGACTTTGACTCAGTCCTACTCCAGAGGCGTGAGCACCAGTTGACAGCTCAGTTCTGAGGGACTGTTGCAGTGTCTGAGGTGCCATCTTCAGGAGGTGACATTAAATCGAGGACCCGTAAGTCTGCCCCTCCCAGCTGGACAGAAAAGATTCCGCGACACGAAGTCAAGGAATCAATCAGTGTCACTAATACAGATTATCTGATTGTTACCTGCACAAGGTCTTCGGAGGCAGAAGTCCCTTCATCCAAATCCCTTTATTTACAATTCCAACAGCAGTACACAGAGTGCTATCAGTCGGCAGTCTACCTTCGGAAGTGCCAGAGGAACTGACACTCCTGGTTAAATACAAGGAAAAGACTCCCTGATTGACCCATCAATTGACTCTTTAATCAGGGAGTTCATGTTCCAATTGGCCAACCTCAATGGCCTGATTGAAGTCATTACATTATCATATTATTTTTATTTTGGAGTCTTGCTGTGCTCAAATTGGCTGACACATTTCCCCCCCACCTTAGTAACATTGAAACATAGAAAATAGCAGCAGGAGTAGGCCATTCGGCCCTTCAAACTTGCTCCGCCATTCAACATGATCATGGCTGATCCTCTATGTTGACACCACACCCCAGCGCTCTCTCCATACCCCTTGACACCTTTAGAGTCCAGAAATCTCTCTCTCTCCTTCTTAAATATATTCAGCCATTTGGCCTCCACAGCCATCTGTGGCAGAGAATTCCAGAGGCTCACCATATCGAGTCATAGAGGTTTACAGCATGGAAACAGGCCCTTCGGCCCAACTTGCCCATGCCACCTTTTTTTTTTAACCACCCTCTGAGTAAAGATGTTTCTCCTCATCTCAGTCCTAAATGCCCTCCCCCGTATCCTGAGACTGTGACCCCTGGTTCTAGACGCCCCCTCCCCTCCCGCCCAACAACCAGAGGAAACAACATCCCTGTATCCAATCTGCCCAGTCCTGTCAGAAATTTATACGTTTCAATGAGATGCCCTCTCATTCTTCTAAGCTCCACTGAACACAGGCCCGGTTGACCCAATCTCTCCTCATACGGCAATCCTGCCATCCCAGGAATCCCGGACAACAATGACAGCATTTCAACAAAGAGTATTGCTTTTGTTATAAAACATTTTGAGGTGTTCTGAGATTGTGAAAAAAGTGCTATCTTGGTGGGAGTTTTGTTTGAGGCTGAAGTTTCTTGAGGGAAACAGTGTTCTGATTTCCATGAAGATACTACTTCAAAGCACTTGCCCTGTTTCACCTTGAAGAGGAAAGCTAACTCCAGCCCACTGACATATCCCCTTTTATCACACTCAAGAGTACAGTTCAAACCCACCCAACCAACAATGATACTGGAGAATTTTATGCCTTATGCTTCATCAGATGGCAAATTAATCTCATTTTCGCACTGTCGTCATAGAGTCCCGACAGTGCAGAAGGACAACATTCGGCCCATCGAGGCTGCAATGAGCCTCCGAAAGAGCATCTTACACAGGCCCAACCCCCATTTCCTTTCCCTCACCCCAGCCCTATCCTCGTAACCCCACGTATTTACCATGGCTAATCCTCCTAACCGACACATCTTTAGACACTAAGGGACAATTTAACATGGTCAATCCACCTAACCTGTACATCTTTGGAGTGTGGGAGGAAACTGGAGCACACAGGGAAAAGAAACACAGACACGGGGAGAACGTGCACACTCCACACAGTCACCCGAGGCCGGAATTGAACCCGGGTCCCTGGCGCCTTGAGGCAGCAGTGCTAACCACTGAGCCACTGTGCCACCTCAAAAGATGTGAAATGGGATTCTCTGGCCATTCACGCCAGCAGAATACTCACCAAATATTTCCCCTTGTGGGTGGTACGGTGGCACAGTGGTGAGCATTGCTGCCTCACAGCGCCAGGGACCCAGGTTTGATTTCTGGCTTGGGTCATTGTCTGCGCGGAGTCTGCACGTTCTCCCCGTGTCTGCGTGGGTTTCCTCCGGGTGCTCGGGTTTCCTCCCACAGTCTGAAGATGTACGGGTTAGGTTGATTGGCCATGCTAAACTGTCCCTTAGTGTCAAGGGGATCAGCAGGGTAAATATGTGGCATTGTAGGAATAAGGCCTGGATGTCATTGTGGTCAGTGCAGACTCGATGGGCTGAATGGCCTCCTGCTGCACTGTAGGGATCCTATGATTCTATGAAATGGCATGCCTGCTGAATTTGAGCTGGATGACATAGATCCACTCTTGTTAACTTGCAGTAACAGAGACAATTGCCTCGGCTAATTCTCGGCTTCTGGATCCAGTCTCTTCCTCTCGAATCTTCTTCAGTGTCTGTTCTGCTCCATTGGACT
Source organism: Mustelus asterias (assembly GCF_964213995.1). NCBI lineage: Eukaryota > Metazoa > Chordata > Chondrichthyes > Carcharhiniformes > Triakidae > Mustelus > Mustelus asterias. The sequence continues at coordinate 11,438,262 of NC_135807.1, forward strand.
CAACAACTGCTGCTGCACAGCCTGGACTGACCCTGTGTCCGTTCATATCTGTCAGCAAGGTTTCAGGTTCCATTGCCCGCCCTCAGTCAGAGCTATGTCAGACTCCTATTTATTGACTACAGCTCAGCCTTCAACACTATTATTCCCATGAAACTCATCTCCAAACTCCGTGGCCTGGGCCTCGGCTCCTCCCACTGCGACTGGATCCTGAACTTCCTAACTCACAGACCACAATCAGTAAGGATAGGCAACAACACCTCCTCCATGATTATCCTCAACACCGGTGCCCCACAAGGCTGTGTTCTCAGCCCCCTACTATACTCCTTATACACCTATGACTGTGCGGCCAAATTCCCCTCCAATTCGATTTTCAAGTTTGCTGACGACACCACCGTAGTGGGTCAGATCTCAAACAATGACGAGACAGAGTATAGGAATGAGATAGAGAATCTGGTGAACTGGTGCGGCAAAAAAACCTCTCCCTCAATGTCAACAAAACGAAGGAGATTGTCATCGACTTCAGGAAGCGTAAAGGAGAACATGCCCCTGTCTGCATGAATAGGGACGAAGTAGAAAGGGTCGAGAGCTTCAAGTTTTTAGGTGTCCAGATCACCAACAACCTGTCCTGGTCCCCCCATGCCGACACTATAGTTAAGAAAGCCCATCAATGCCTCTATTTTCTCAGAAGACTAAGGAAATTTGGCAAGTCATAGAGGTTTAATGCATGGAAACAGGCCCTTCGGCCCAATTTGTCCATGCCGCCTTTTTTTTTTAAAACCCCTAAGCTAATCCCGATTGTCTGCATTTGGCCCATATCCCTCTATACCCCTCGCACCCATGCAACTATCTAAATGCTTTTTAAAAGACAAAATTGTATCTGCCTCTACTGCTACCTCTGGCAGCTTATTCCAGAGACTCACCACCCTCTGTGTGAAAAAATTGCCCCTCTGGACACTTTTGTATCTCTCCCCGCTCACTTTAAACCTCTGCCCTCTAGTTTTAGACTCCCCTGCCTTTGGGAAAAGATATTGATTATCTCGCTGATCTGTGTCCCTCATTATTTTATAGACCTCTATAAGATCACCCCTCAGCCTCCTATGCTCCAGAGAGAAAAGTCCCAGTCTATCCAGCCTCTCTTTATAACTCAATCCATCAAGTCCTGGTAGCATCCTAGTAAATCTTTTCTGCACTCTTTCTGGTTTAATAATATCCTTTCTATAATAGGGTGACCAGAATTGCACACAGTATTCCAAGTGTGGCCTTACCAATGTCTTGTACAACTTCAACAAGACGTCCCAACTCCTGCATTCAATGTTCTGACCGATGAAACCAAACATCTCGAATGCCTTCTTCACCACTCTGTCCACCTGTGACTCCACTTACAAGGAGCTATGAACATGTACCCCGAGATCTCTTTGTTCTGTAACTCTCCCCAACGCCCTACCATTAACTGAGTAAGTCAATCTACCAAAATGCATCACCTCACATTTGTCTAAATTAAACTCCATCTGCCATTCGTCAGTCCACTGGCCCAATTGATCAAGATCCCGTTGCAATTGGAGATAACTTTCTTCACTGTCCACTATGCCACCAATCTTGGTGTCATCTGCAAACTTACTAACCATGCCTCTTATATTCTCATCCAAATCATTAATATAAATGACAAATAACAGTGGACCCAGCACTGATCCCTCAACACTGGTGCCTGCTACGATGTCAGCTACGACTCTCACCAACTTTTACAGATGCACCACAGAAAGCATTCTTTCTGGTTGTATCACCGCTTGGTATGGCTCCTGCTCTGCCCAAGACCGCAAGGAACTGCAAAAGGTCGTGAATGTAGCCCCATCCATCACACAAACCAGCCTCCCATCCATTGACTCTGTCTACACTTCCCGCTGCCTGGGCAAAGCAGCCAGCATAATTAAGGACCCCATGCACCCCGGACATTCTCTCTTCCACCTTCTTCCTTCGGGAAAAAGATACAAAAGTCTGACGTCACATCCCAACCGACTCAAGAACAGCTTCTTCCCTACTGCTTCAGACTTTTGAATGGACTTACTTTGCATTAAGTTGACCTTTCTCTACACCCAAGCTATGACTGTAACACTACATTCACTCTCTCGTTTCCTTCTCTATGAACAGTATGTTTTTCTGTATAGCGCGCAAGAAACAATACTTTTCACTGTCTGTTAATACATGGGACAATAATAAATCAAATCAAATCAAATCAATCTGCTAGTGGTTTCCCAAACCTGGGATGTCATTTTCAATTCCGTGTTCAGTTTCATTTTCAGTTCAGCTTCTCTTTTGAGGTAGGGTCTGCCTCGAAAACACACAAATTAAATTTTAAAATATAGATTCCCACACGATAGACATTTCCAGTGGCAGCCATTTTGTCTCCCTCAAGCCGCGGCCAGTAACTTCACTGGGGTCAACTTTCCGATTTTCACATGTAACCGGGCAGTTGCTGCTCGCCTGAAGTTTCTGCCCCTTTTCCATTGGCCTCACTGTCATTTTGGCAGCGAAGTTTGAGCCAAATAATTCGACAGATGATCAGATGGATGAGTGAGAGTGAGAGTGTTAACACAAACAGCAAAGCTTAAAGGACCATCAGTGCTCTACGGTGTTTGAGAATTCGCTTGCAAATGTGTGATGTGAGGAAAACCATTTCACCTCCCGCCGTGCTCCAGAGACACGAATTCCGCAAGAGTTTCACCTCGAGCAGCTCTTAGATCTTCCATCTTCAGTGAAGGTTATTCATTAGACTTTCTACAGCACTAATTGATACACTAAAAAAAAAACACCTGCTGTAAATGGCTTTTTGTCCTGCTGTGTGTAAAGCTCTTTCTGTACTGGAACCATGGTGTGCAACGCTCCAGAATGAAAGGGCACAGAACAGATGGGCAGATGGCTTGAACCTTTGTTTAACTGTTTGATTTATAACTTGGTTTGATCCACCTCGGCAGTGAAACCATAAATGCAAATCTACTCCTCAGAGAGCCTGTCAGAAAATATATAGTCACAAGGGGTGGCACGGTGGCACAGTGGTTAGCACTGCTGCCTCACAGCGCCAGGGACTCGGGTTCGATTCCCGGCTTGGGTCACTGTCTGAGTGGAGTCTGCACATTCTCCCCGTGTCTGCGTGGGTTTCCTCTGGCTGCTCCGGTTTCCTCCCACAGTCCGAAAGACGTGCTGGTTGGACTGGTTAGGCCATGCTTAATTCTCCCTCAGTGTACCCGAACAGGTGCCGGAGTGTGGCGACTCGGGGATTTTCACAGTAACTTCATTGCAGTGTTAATGTAAGCCGACTTGTGACAAATAAATGAACTGAAAATTAAAACTTATAAAACAAGGCAAGTTCAAGTCCATCTTTGCTGACATCAGATTAGAACATCTGAGTTTCTTTTTCTGACAACATCAGGTTAAAGTCCAACAGCTGTTAACCTGGTGTTGTGAGACTTTTATCGTGCTTACCCCAGTCCAACGCCGGCATCTCCACATCATTCCTTTCTCTGGCCAGTTTATCTAAAATGAAAAAGTCCAAGTTGGCCGGGGGGTGGGCGGTGGGGGGTGGGCGGTGGGGGGGCGGGGGGGGGGGGGGGTGGTGGGGTGGGCGGAATCAAGATATTGAATTTGATGATCAGCCATGATCAAAATGAATTGAATGGAGGAACAGGCTTGAGGGGCTGAGTGGCCTACTCCTACTCCAGATGTTCATGTGTTCAGCTGCAGGTGACCGGTGCAGGCATGTTCGGTGGAGATGCGCAGTTGAAGTTTCTGACGTGTGCCCAATTGCTCAGTACTCAATACTTTGGGGCGGCACAGTGGCACAGTGGCACAGTGGCACAGTGGCACAGTGGTTAGCCCTGCTGCCTCACAGGGACCCAGGTACAATTCCGGCCTCAGGTCACTGTCTGTGCAGAGTCTGCACGTTCTCCCTGTGTCTGCGTGGGTTTCCTCCGGGTGCTCCGGTTTCCTCCCACAGCCCAAAGATGTGCAGGCTAGGTGGGTTGGCCATACTAAATTGACCCTACTGTTAGGGGGACTAGCTAAGGTAAATATGTGAGGTTACGGGAATAGAGCCTGGGTGTGATTGTGGTCAGTACAGACTCGATGGGTCAAATGGCCTCCTTCTGCACTGTAGGGATTCTATGATTCTATGACTCATTGTGACCATGCACACAAGGTGCACCCTTGGTAACAGGCTGTCCGTGGTGGCACATTACCTGGGCGTGTTAGTCGAGTGGGGCGGCACGGTGGCACAGTGGTTAGCACTGCTGCCTCGCAGCGCCAGGGGCCCGGGTTCAATTCCGACCTCGGGTCACTGTCTGTGCAGAGTTTGCACATTCTCCCGTGTCTGCGTGGGTTTCCTCCAGGTGCTCCGGTTTCCTCCCACAGTCCAAAGATGTGCGGGTTAGGTTGATTGGCCATGCTAAACTGAGCCTTGTGTCAGGAGCGATTAGCAGAATAAATATATGAGGTTATGGGCGTAGGGCCTGGGTGGGATTGTGGACAGCACAGGCTCGATGGACCGAATGGCCTCCTCCTGCACTGTAGGGATTCTATGACTCTACGAATAGTGCAATTTTATGACTTTGATGTGTCTGTAGGCATCTGCCCAGCAATGCCCAGGAGTCTAAGAATCGCAATCACTGAACAACATTCGATTGTACGCAGTGAGATCAAAGGGGAATACAAATTCTGAGCAACCAGATTTTTTATCATAACAAGGACTGTCATTACTAATTCTACAGAAACAGTGCTCTGTGGTACCATAATACATATTTATTGTATCTGTAATCTTGCCATCTATTACGAATAAATCCATGCTAAAACTACAGTAATGGTATCATATAGGAGGCTAATATTGTCTTGTCAACGTAACAGTCTCCAACACACAAGCATAGAAATGGTCCTGACAATTACAACACAACTTATAATTTATAACCATAAAAATAATAAACACAATAAGTAACAAATCACAGGCCCGGAGCCCAAGGCTATAATCTAATTTCAGCATTCAGGGTGATGTTTATAAAGCACTGGAGCTTTTCTTTTGCGTCTTGCCACATCAATTGAAAGCTTGGATTCAGTTCTAGTCTCCTGATTCACTCCCAGGTTTTCAGTATTCAGTGTGACCCACAGTGAATCCTACAAGACTGCAAAACAACAGAGAGAAAGAGGCTGGCTCAAGAGAACGAGGGATTGAAATTTCTCTTCAGAATTTGATTTGATTTATTATTGTTACATGAGATGCAGTGAAAAGTATTGATTCTTGAGTGCTACACAGGCAAAGTATACCGTTCATCATAGAATCCCTACAGTACAGGAGGAGGCCATTCGGCCCACCAAGTCTGCACCAACCACTGTCCCACCCAGGCCTGATAACCCCACATATTTACCCTGCTAATCCCCTGACACTAGGGTCAATTTTAGCATGGCCAATCAACCTAACCTGCGCATCTTTGGACTGTGGGAGGAACCCGGAGAACCTGGCGTAAACCCACGCAGACAGGGGGAGAATGTGCAAACTCCACATACTCAGTGACTCGAGGCCGGAATTGAACCTGGGATGCTGGCACTGTGAGGCAGCAGTGCTAACAACTGTGTCACCATGCCACCCATAGAGTACATTGTGAGAGGTTACGAGTACAGGAATAGGGAGGTGTTGTTGCAATTATACAGGGCTTTGGTGAGGCAAGAACAAGAGTATTATGTGCAGTTTTGGTCTCCTTTTCTGAGGAAGGATGTTCTTGCTCTCGAGGGAGTGCAGCGAAGGTTTACCAGGCTGATTCAAGGGATGGCGGGATTGATATATGAGGAGAGATTGACTAGGTTAGGATTGTTTTCGCTCGAGTTCAGACGAATGAGGGGGGAATATCATAGAGACTTATAAAATTCTAACAGGGCTAGACAGAGTAAATGCAGGAAAGATGTTCCCAATGGTGGGGGAATCTCGAACCAAAGGTCACAGTCTGAGGATTCGGGATAGACCATTTAGGACGGAGGTGAGGAGAGATTTCTTCACCCAAAGAGTGGTGAGCCTGTGGAATTCATTACAAGAGGCGGCTGGATAGAGCACTTGGGATGAATGGGATCAAAGGTTATGGGGAGAAAGCAGGATTAGGCTATTGAGTTGGACGATCAGCCATGATCGTGATGAATGGCGGAGCAGGTTCGAAGGGCCAAATGGCCGCCTCCTGCTCCTATCTTCTATGTTTCTATGTTTCTACACAGGGAAGAAGGAAAGGATAGGGTGCAGGATATTATATTGGAGTTAGAGGTAGGGTGTAGAGTAAGATCAGTTTAATGTATGCTAGGTCCATTCAAAAGTCTGATGGCAGCAGGGAAGAAGCTGTTCTTGAGTCGGTTGGTACGTGATCTCAAACTCTTTTATCTTTTTCCCGACGGAAGAAGGTGGAAGAAAGAATGTCTGGGATGCATGTGGTCCTTGATTATGCTGGCTGCTTTCCCGAGACAACCGGAAGTGTAGGCAGAGTCAATGGATGGGAGGCTGGTTTGCGCATTGGACTGGGCTACATTTTTTTATTATTGTCACAAGTAGGCTTACATTAACACTGCAGTGAAGTTACTGTGAAAATCCTCCAGTCACTATGCCCCAGCACCTGTTCGGGTACACTGAGGGAGAACTTAGCACGGCCAATGCACCTAACCAGCACAACTTCGGACTGTGGGAGGAAACCGGAGCACCTGGAGGAAACCTATGAAGACACGGGGAGAAAGTGCAAACTTCACACAGACAATGACCCAAGCTGGGAATCGAACTTGGGTCCCTGGCATTGTGAGGCAGCAGTGCTAACCACTGTGTTGCCATTTACGTGAGTATAAGGTGTGGAATTGAAAGCCAAATATTGCCCTGCTTGTGAACCCTACTCTTCACTCACCTGATAAGGGAGCAGCGCTCCGAAAGCTCGTGACACCAAATAAACCTGTTGGACTTTAACCTGGTGTCGTGGGACTACTCACAGAGACTCTAAGAATACAGACGAGAATATAACACTCAAGGGATGCCGGAATCCCAGGTATATTCTCACTGAACCTGGGTAAGGAGAAGTCATGCTGGGTTATGTGATGTTACTGTTCAAATAAATGCGAACAGTAAAACTCAGTCAGGGCACTTTTATGAACTCACATTTAAATCGCAGGCAACAAGCAGTTGCTATTCATGTGAGCGGGGATGTGCAATGTATTGTTGAATAGATAACAGGTTGATGCTGTTCACGCATTGTGTGTTTGTGTGTGTATAGCAGCAGGATGCCCTGGACATTGGCTGCCCAGAATGAGATGCTCTCTGCACAGCCAGAAGCACTGTCAATGAATGGAAGAGAGATTTCAGCACATAATTACCAAGCCACCTCACGCAGCAGAGTGAATTTGATGCCATGCACATTCCACCAGTTATATAGAATAACATTAAGATAAATATTTGGACACAGAAAGACCTAATATAGACGAAGGACTGTGTTTTGTATGAAATAGGCCCGAGAGTCATAGAGTCATAGAGGTTTACAGCATGGAAACAGGCCCTTTGGCCCAACTTGTCCATGCCGCTCTTTCTTTTAAACCCCTAAGCTAATCCTACTTGCCCGCATTTGGCCCATATCCCTCTATACCCATCTTACCCATGTAACTGTCTAAATGCTTTGTAAAAGACAAAATTGTACCCGCCTCTCCTCCTATCTCTGGCAGCTTGTTCCAGACACTCACCATCCTCTGTGTGAAAAAATTGCCCCTCTGGACACTTTTGTATCTCTCCCTATGCCCTCTAGTAGTAGACTCCCCTCGCTTTGAGAGGCTGAGAAAAATTCACAATGCATGAGAGCGCTCTTTAATTTGGACGAATGGTTGGATGGAACGGGGTGGGGACAGGGGAGAGACTGTGCAAGGTATTCTGGCCTGGGGGGACCATGAAGGTAAGGCGGGATGCAGGGCGTCACGATGGCACAGTGGTTAGCGCTGCTGCCTCACAGCACCAGAGTCAAAGGTTCAATTGTAGCCTCGGGTCCATGTCTGTGTGGAGTTTGCACTCTCCCCCTGTGTCTGCGTGGGTTTCCTCCAGGTGCTCCGGTTTCCTCTCACAGTCTGAAAGGCATGTGGGTTAGGTAGATTGGCCATGGCAAATTGCCCCTTTGTGCCAGGGGGTTTAGCAAGGTAAATATATGGGATTGCAGGGATAAGGCCTGGGTGGGATTGTTGGTGTTGTCTCGATGGGCCAAATGGCCTCCTTGTACGCTGGAGGGATTCTATCCTCTGACTTCTATGAGGCCTCCAGGCATTAAACATAGAACATAGAACATAGAACATAGAACAGTACAGCACAGAACAGGCCCTTCGGCCCACGATGTTGTGCCGACCTTCATCTGAAACCAAGATCAAGCTATCCCACTCCCTACCATCCTGGTGTGCTCCATGTGCCTATCCAATAACCGCTTAAATGTTCCTAAAGTGTCTGACTCCACTATCACTGCAGGCAGTCCATTCCACACCCCAACCACTCTCTGCGTGAAGAACCTACCTCTGATATCCTTCCTATATCTCCCACCATGAACCCTATAGTTATGCCCCCTCGTAATAGCTCCATCCACCCGAGGAAATAGTCTTAAACCAAAGGAACATTGGCGTGGGAGGAGGCCATTCAGCCCGTTGAGATTGGCCTGTCATCCAATCAGATCATAACCCAGCTGTTTCTTAACTCCACCTTCCCACCTTTAGGAAATTATAGAATCCCTACATGCAGAAAGAGCCCATCAAGTCCTCATTGACTCTCCGACAGAGCATCTTACCAAGGCCCACCTCCTACCCTCTCCCCATAACCCAAGCATTTATCCTGCTCATCCACCTAACCTGCACATCTATGGACTGTGGGAGGAGGCTGGAGCACCCGGAGGAAACCCACGCAGACACGGGGAGAATGTGCAAACTCCACACAGACAGTGACCCAAGACCAGGTGAACCCAGGTCCCTGGTGTTGTGCCAACCATTTTGTCACCATGCCGCCCCATACCTGGAATGGATGCGTGGTTATATCAGGAAAGGTTGGACGGGTTAGGTTTGTATCCACTAAAATTAGTATCCTCCCCCCCACCTCCCCCCCACCTCCCCCCCCCACCTCCCCCGCACCCCTCACTGCCCCCAAAACTGGCCTTCACCAACCCTGATGGCAAGACCAGCAAGTCTGGAGCCAGGGCCTCGACTGCACTGGCCCCCACAGCCTCTGTGACCTCGAGAGCCGCGACCTCCTGCAGGCCCCAAGCACTCCCTCCCCATTCCCCCTTCTACAACCACCCCACATTTCTAAAACTTAACTCCCACTGCCTAAAAATCACTAACACTGCTCTTTTAAATTCACTTGCAGTTCTAGAGATCCTCCAAAGGAAGACGCTGACCTGGCAGAGACCCTGAGGACCCCAACACATGAACCCGGCCATTGGCACAGCTGCAACCGCAACCCCAGAGACATCATCCACCTACTGGCCCTCGACGGGTCCATGCCAGAGCGTGGTCAGGACATCTTCCGACTTCCGAAGCCAAGCCGCAGCCCGACAGCGACCCGGAATGCTTGACCGCAGAGACCCATCTACCGACGCAGGAACCGCAAACAAGGCAACAAATCCTCCATCTGCACACCGACCAGAGTGAAGAACCTCATTGGACACAACTATACCCTTAACACCGCAAACTACTCTCACCGTCTCTCAGGCCCTAGAAGAAGCAGACACTCCAGGAAGCGTGGAGAACATGCAGGCCTGCAGGGGAGAGTGAAACAAGGCGGTTCCCAGCTCACTGCTCGCAAATGTCCAATCTCTGGAAAACAAGCTAGACAAACTTAAAGCCAGACTCACTTTTCATAGGGAGCTGAGGGACTGCTGTGTACTCTGTTTCACGGAGACGTGGCTCACTCCTGCTTCACCGGACTGTGCCCTACAACCAGAGGGCTTCCCAATCCTTCTCAGTTGGAGTGTTGGGTCTGTGGGATCTTTTTCCTTGCTCTGCCGTGTATATAGTTGTTCTGTCAACAAACCTTTGTCAGCTCACTGATCAGAATTTGAGACTTACCTCCCTACTCTACACAGACCGAGATAGATTTTTGATTTACAAAGGGGTGAAAGGTTATTGGGTGTTGGCAGGATTGTGAGGTTGAAGTTACAATCAATCAGTCATGATCTGATTGAATGGCGGAGCAGGCTCCAGGGGCCAAGTAGCCTACTCCTGCTCCTAATTCATATGTTTGTATTCAAAAAGCCCTCCTATATTCTCCCACCTTCCATTCTCTGTAAATCTGCCTTACCAGAGCTCTGGTGCCCAGACCTTAACTTACATCAATTCCCATCATCCATCATGCTGTTTTTTTACATTGGCCCCTGGTCCAAGATCCATCCATGGCCTTGGTGCTGCAACCTCCTCCAGGCCTACAACCGTCTGAGGCCTCTACACTCCTCTATCTCTCATGTGTTTCCTGATGTCCGTCGTCCCACTATGATGAGGAAGAAGAGAAAGGCTTCTAGCAAGTCAACTGCAGCCCTAGAGGGATCTCGGAAGTGCAAGAGGGAATTAAGGAAGCAATTGGAAGAGCAAAAGGGAATAAAGGACCTGCAAGCAGGATTAAGGAGAATCCTAAGATATTTTATAAATGCATTAAAGGGAAGAGGTTAACCAGGGAAAGTTTGAAGGATTGTGAGCAGTCTTGGACCCCGTATCTAAAGAAAACTGGGCTGGCCTTGGAAAGGGTCCAGAGGAGGTTCACAAGAATGATTCCTGGAATGAAGAGCTTGTCGTATGAGGAACAGTTGAGGTCACTGGGTCTGTACTGTTTGGAGTTTAGAAAGATGACGGGGGAACTTATTGAAACTTACTGCAAGGCCTGGATAGAATGGATAGAGAGGATGTTTCCACTAGTAGGAAAGACTAGAACCAGAGGGCACAACCTCAGGCTAAAGGGACAATCCTTTAAAACAGAGATGAGGAGGAATTTCTTCAGCCAGAGAGTGGTGAATCTGTGGAACTCTTTGCCGCAGAAGGCTGTGGAGGCCAGATCAATGAGTGTCTTTAAGACAGAGATAGATAGGTTCTTGATTAATAAGGCGGTCAGGGGTTATGGGAAAAAGGCAGGAGAATGGGGATGAGAAAAATATCAGCCATGATTGAATGGTGGAGCAGACTCAATGGGCCGAGTGGCCTAATTCTGCTCCTGTGACTCATGGTCTTATGGTCTTAAAGGTTCAGTTGATGTAGTTTTTATGGATTTTAGCAATGCTTTTGACAAGGTCCCACATGGGAGACTGATTGAGTTAAAGTATATGGAATTCAGGGAAACCTGGCTAGATGGATCAGAAACCGGTTTAGTAATAGGACACAAAGGGTAGCAGTAAAAGGCTGTTCGAGTGACTGGATGCCAGTGTCCAGCAGTGCACCTCAAGGATCAGTACTGGGACCCATATTATTTGTTATATACAGAAACAAAATGGATGAAAATGTGGGGGGAATGATAAGCATGTTTGCAGACAGCATCAAGATTGGTCGGGGGGTGAATAGTGAAGAAGATAGTTGGAGGTGACAGGGAGATATAGACGAGTTGGTCAGATGGGCAGAGCAGTGGCAGGTGGTATTTAACCCTGATAAGTGCAAGGTGATGCACATTGGGAGAAGAAACAAGACAAGGGAGTATTTAATGAATGACGGTGGTACACTGGGAAGCTCAGACGAACAGAGGGATCTGAAGTTGGGCAGAGCACGTGGATAGGATACTTAAGAAGGCACATGGGGCATTTGCTTTCATCAGTCATGCTGTAGAGTATAAGCAGTTTATTATGCCCTGTTTGTGAACTGAAATCCCACTCACCTGATGAAGGAGCAGTGCTTCGAAAGCTAGTGCCTTTTGCTACCAAATAAACCTGTTGGACTTTAACCTGGTGTTGTGAGACTTCTTACTGTGTTTACCCCAGTCCAACGCGGCATCTCCACATCATAGAGTATAAGAGCAGGGAGGTAATGTTGGAGTTGTACAGAGCTTTGGTTAGGCCACAGCTGGAGTACTGTGTGCAGTTCTAGTCACCTTACTATAGGAAGGATGTGATAGCATGAGAGGGGGTACAGAGGAGATTCACCAGGATGTTTCCTGGGATCATAGAAATCATAGAATCATAGAAACCCTACAGTACAGAAAGAGGCCATTCGGCCCATCAAGTCTGCACCGACCACAATCCCACCCAGACCCTACTCCCATATCCCGACACATTTTACCCACTAATCCCTCTAACCTACGCATCTCAGGACACTAAGGGGAAATTTTAGCATGGCCAATCAACCTAACCCGCACATCTTTGGACTGTGGGAGGAAACCGGAGCACCCGGAGGAAACCCACGCAGACACGAGGAGAATGTGCAAACTCCACACAGACAGTGACCCAAGTTGGGAATCAAACCCAGGTCCCTGGAGCTGTGAAGCAGCAGTGCTAACCACTGTGCTACCGTGCCGCCCTGCACGGATGGAGCATTTGAGCGATAAGGAGAGTCTGGATAAGCTTGAATTGTTTTCTTTCGAGCAGAGAAGGCAGAGGGGGGGACATGATTGAGGTGTATGAGGGATATGGACAGGGTGAGTAGGGAGCAATTGTTCCCCTTGGCTGAGGGGTCAATCACAAGGGGGCAGAGTTTTCAGGTGAGGGGCAGGAGATTCTGAGAGAATTTGAGAAAAAACATTTTCACTCAGATGATGGTGGGAATCTGGGATGCACTGCCTGGAGGCCAGAACCCTTACTACCTTTAAAAAGGTATTTGGATGAGCACTTGAAATATCGTAATATTCAAGAATATGGAACAAGTGCTGGAAAATGGCATTGGCGCAGCCTTTCTTGTCAATGAAGACTCAATGGGCCAATGAATGACTTCATACTCCGTGATCACTGGTGGCCATGTCTCCAGCTGCTTAAATGCTAAACTCTGGAATTTGCCCCTTAATCTTCGCCTCAATGCCCCCATCCCTCTGTGAAATCTTCCCTCATTCTAACTTTCCAATAATCTCTTCACATGACTCAGTGGCAATTGTTTCTTGACAATGCCCAACAACGCACCCTGGAAACTGCTATAGAAATGTAGGTTGTTGCAGTTAGTTCTAATTCTGAATCTGATACCCTGCACAGATCATAGAATCATACAGTACAGAAGGAGGTCATTCAGCCCATTGAGTCTGCACCAACCACAATCCCACCCAGGCCCTATCCCCATAACCCCATGCATTTACCCTAGCTAGTCCCCCTGACACTAGGGGGCAATTTAGCAAGACCAATCCACCTAACCCGCACATCTTTGTCTGTGGGAGGAAACCGGAGCACCCGGAGGAAACCTGGGCAAACATGAGGAGAATGTGCAAACTCCACACAGACAGTGACCCAAGCCAGGAATCGAACCCCGGTCTCTGGCGCTGTGAGGCAGCAGTGCTAACCACTGTGCTACCGTGCCACCCACATGATGATAAATTGTTAAATGTATTTGAAACTTTGAGCACAACTAGAATATAAATATTGGGGGCGGCACGGTGGCGCAATGGTTAGCACAGCTGCCTCACAGCACCAGGGACCCGGGTTCGATTCCCAGCTTTGGGTCACTGCCTGTGTGGAGTTTGCATGTTCTCCCCGTTTCTGCAGTTTCCTCCGGGTGCTCCGGTTTCCTCCCACACTCCAAAGATGTGCGGGTTAGGTGGATTGGCCATGCTAAATTGCCCCTTTGTGTCAGGGGAAATAGCTAGGATAAATGCATGGGGTTTTGGGGATGGGGCCTGGGTGGGATTGTGATCAGTGCAGACTCGATGGGCTGAATGGCCTCCTTCTGCACTGTAACTTTCGATGATTTAATGATTCTATGTGACTCGCTCATGCTGCTAATGATTCAACTCACAATATTAGTTCAGATGATGCAAATTGCTAATTGCTATTCTGACTTTCCTGGGTTTCCTCCGGGTGCTCCGGTTTCCTCCCACAGTCCAAAGGTGTGCGGGTTAGGTTGATTGGCCAGGTTAAAAATTGCCCCTTAGAGTCCTGAGATGCGTAGGTTAGTGGGATTAGCGGGTAAATATGTGGGGGTAGGGCCTGGGTGGGATTGTGGTCGGTGCAGACTCGATGGGCCGAATGGCCTCCTTCTGCACTGTAGGGTTTCTATGATTCTATGACTGGCTGTAGATATTATAGCACAGGATGCAAATGTATATTAGGCCAGATTTCTTTTATGCATTATTTTCCATCAGTTTAACTGAATCAGACTCACGGTGAAGGTTAGGCTCAACTGTATTGATGTTCCTGTATGAAAGCTCTGCTTTTAATGGTGAACTTCAACATTGAACTGCAACATGACAATAACCAGATTTATTTTTTAATTCTTTCATGGGATGTCCATATCCTTTCTTGGGGTCCATATCCACAGATCTCTAAAGGTTGCCACTCAAGTGGATAGAGCTGTGAAGAAGGCATATAGTGTGTTAGCTTTTATTAACAGGGGGTTGGAGTTTAAGAGCCGTGGGGTTATGCTGCAACTGTACAGGACCTTGGTGAGACCGCATTTGGAATATTGCGTGCAGTTCTGGTCACCTCACTATAAGAAGGATGTGGAAGCGCTGGAGAGAGTGCAGAGGAGATTTACCAGGATGCTGCCTGGTTTGGAGTGTCGGTCTTATGAGGAAAGGTTGAGGGAGCTGGGGCTGTTCTCTCTGGAGCGGAGGAGGCTGAGGGGAGACTTAATAGAGGTTTATAAAATGATGAAGGGGATAGATCGAGTGAACGTTCAAAGACTATTTCCTCGGGTGGATGGAGCTATTACAAGGGGGCATAACTATAGGGTTCGTGGTGGGAGATATAGGAAGGATATCAGAGGTAGGTTCTTCACGCAGAGAGTGGTTGGGGTGTGGAATGGACTGCCTGCAGTGATAGTGGAGTCAGACACTTTAGGAACATTTAAGCGGTTATTGGATAGGCACATGGAGCACACCAGGATGGTAGGGAGTGGGATAGCTTGATCTTGGTTTCAGATGAAGGTCGGCACAACATCGTGGGCCGAAGGGCCTGTTCTGTGCTGTACTGTTCTATGTTCTATGTTCTATGTTCTATGTTCTATGTTCTATGTGGACGTTGCTGGCAAGGCCAACAATTGTTGCTGTGGGATCCTCTGTGTGGTTTGCTTTAGTTAAAAGGCTTTATTCTAAGGTATTTCTGCCAAATGTAACTGATAGTGCTACGCTTTAACGCTAACTTGGCCACATTTTAAAACTTAGCTTGGAATTCTGGGTTTTGAGCTTAAAAAATTGACTACATTTGTAAGTACAAACAGAAGATTTCATGGTCACACAGCTATGAGTTGTTTTTGAAAGTTGGAGACTGCTTGTACCCAGTATTTTAATAACAAAAGATAACAAAACTCTTACATTGTTAGTAACAACTATTTGTTTTTCAGTTACTGTTCAGTCAAATGCTGCAAGATTTTTGGGTCTGGCTGCGAACTCTGTCCCCAACTCTTCCTCTCTCTCTCTCAAGTAATCCTTACTTCGCTTTCTGTTAATGCTAATTTTAAATGATGCTCAATAAAGAAGTCTTAAAATCGTACCAATTACCTATGGTCTATTTGGAGGAATGAATGGATCCTACAGCTTGTGGAGACAGTAGTGTAATGGCACTGTTGCTGGACTATTAATGCAGAGACCCAGGTTAAAGCTCTGGAGACCCCGGCTCGAATCCCACCATGGTAGATGGTGAAATTTGAATTCAATAAAGATCTGGAATATAAAGTCTAATGATGCCCATGAAACCATTGTCAATTGTTGTAAAAACCCATCTAGTTCACTGATGCCCTTATGGGAAGGAAATCTGCCGTCCTTACCCGGTCTGGCCTACATGTGACTCCAGACCCACAGCAATGTGGTTGACTCTTAAATGCCCCCAGGGATGAGTAATAAATGCTGGCCCAGCGGGCAACACTCACATCCCAAGAACAAATTGAGAAAAAGTTGCCCATCCCTAATTGCCCTTGAACTGAGTGGCTTGTTCGGCCATTTTGAGGGGCATTTAAAAGCACTTGCAGATTTCCTTCCCTCAAGCACATTGATGATGATGGGTTTTTATGACCATTGATGGTGGTTTCATGGTTATTATTAGAATTTGAACCCGGGCCCTGGGTAACAATTTGCGCTAAACCATTTAATTCTTCATACTTCATCCTATGTATTATAAGTAAATGCTAGGCCTAAGATCCATAAAATCTCCAAATCCAGCACTTGTCCAGGCCTGAACTTCCTGGATATGGGGTCCAGAAACACCGAATAGATTTGGATGCACCATAATAATAACGCAGCTTTATCCCAGGGTGGAAGAGTCAATTACTCGGGGGCACAGGTTTAAAGTGCGAGGGTCAAGGTTTAAAGGAGATGTACGAGGCAAGTTTTTTACACAGAGGGTAGTGGGTGCCTGGAACTCGCTGCCGGGGGGGCTAGTGGAAGCAGATACGATAGTGACTTTTAAGGGGTGTTTTGCCAAAGACATGAATAGGATGGGAATAGAGGGATATGGTCCCCGGAAGGGTCGGGGTTTTTAGTTCAGATGGGCAGCATAGTTGGTGCAGGCTTGGAGGGCCGAAGGGCCTGTTCCTGTGCTGTAATTTTCTTTGTTCTTTGATGAACTGGGATTAGAGGCATTTAGACTGGAACTTTCTCCTCTGTGCAGAGTGCTGACTGAGGTGGGAAAACAGGGGTGCAGCTCTCCAGCTGGAGGGCTGAGTTTTCTCAATAGATTCCCTGGCATTCTATGCACAGAAATCTGAGGGCGTGGTCTCCACCATCATGTTGGAGGGGGGGCATTGGGTGGCTGATAGAGCCAGCAATGCTGGTTCCCAATCTATGCTGAAATGAATATTTCCTGCACAACCCCCCACCCACCCGCACATGCACTGGGGCAACTCCGATAGACATGTGAATCACACCACCCCACTCCCTCCCTTGGAGTTCTCCAGAGAGACCATCCCTGGCGCTCCCCCCCTGGTTGACACTTCACTTAACAAATACATGCTGACCTGTCCTTGCTTAATCTCGAGCCTCTCAAAATAATGATTTATTTTTCCTCTGGCCAGAACTTTCCAGCCCCAACCCTGCACCGCACCTTCCTCCACCCCCCCCTCCACCCCCCCCCCCAACCCCTCCGGCCCCCTCCCCACCACAGGGAAACCCATGGCTTGGCAATGAGCCATTGACATCTCTGTTCATATTGGCAGGACTGGAATGTCCTGAAGAGCTGGAAAATTCTGGCCTGACTCTCAGGATCCTCGATTTGCCTACTCCCAAGGTTAGGCTAATGGGCCTATACTTAGCTGGGCTTTTCTCCTCCCCCTCCTTAAACAATGGTGCCACACGAGCAATCTTCCAGTCTGCTGGCACCATGCCTTGTCACCCGAGGGCACTGGGAAATGATGGTCAGTGTCTCGACTATTTCTTCCCTTCAGAGCCTCTGGTACATTTAATATGGGCCTGGTGGTCTATCCATCTTCAAGGAATGCAAAATATCTTAATATTTGCTCCCTCACAATGTCTATCCCATCCGACATTTCACATTCCTCTGACTTAATCACAATATCTGCTGCTCATTTGTGAAAGCAAGTGCAAAGTATTCATTGAGAATCATGTCCACAACTTCTGTCTCCACTCACAAGTTTTTAGATGTCCAGATCACCAACAGCCTGTCCTGGACCCCCCATGCCGACACTATAGTTAAGAAAGCCACCAACGCCTCTACTTTCTCAGGAAGCTAAGGAAATTTGGCCTGTTAGCTACGACTCTCACCAACTTTTATTCATGCACGGGATGTGGGTGTTGCTAGCTGGACCAGCAGCCCTTCCCTAATTGCCTTCGACTGAGGCCATCCCTGTGGACATTTAAGAGTCAACCACATTGCTGTGGATCTGGAGTCACATGTAGGCCAGACCAGGAAAGGATGGCAGATTTCCTTTCCTGAAGTGAACAAAATGGATTTTAAGTCAATCGGCAATGGTTTTGTGGTCACCATTAGACTTTTCAGAATCACAGAATGCTACCGTGAAGAAGAGGCCAATTGGCCCATCGAGTCCGCACCGATGCATGAAAGGCCCTGACCTGCCCACCTAATCCCACTTGCCAGCACTTGGCCCATAGCCTTGAATGTTATGGCGTGCCAAGTACTCATCCAGGTACTTTTTAAAGGATGTGAGGCATCTCGCCTCCACCATCCTCCCAGGCAGCACATTCCAGACCGTCACTACCCTCCAAATCCCCCCTAAACCTCCCACCCCTCACTTTTAACTTGTGTCCCCTCGTAACTGACCCTTCAACGAAGGGGAACAGCTGCTCCCTATCCATCCTGTCCATGCCGCTCAAGCTTGAACACCTCAATCAGGTCACCCCTCCATCTTCTCTGCTCCAGAGAAAACAACCCAAGCCTATCCAACCTCCCTTTATAACTTAAATGTTCCATCCCAGGCAGCATCCTGGTGAATCTCCTCTGCACCCCCTCCAGTGCAATCACATCCTTCCTATCATGTGGCGACCAGAACTGCACGCAGTACTCCAGCTGTGGCCTCACCAAAGATCTATACAACTCCATCCGCTTTTGTAATCTATGATGTGGAGATGCCGGCGTTGGACTGGGGTAAACACAGTAAGAGTTTTAACAACACCAGGTTAAAGTCCAACAGGTTTGTTTGATAGCAAATGCCATTAGTTTTCGGAGCCCTGTTCCTTCGTCAGATGGAGTGGATATCTGCTCTCAAACAAGGCACACAGAGACACAAAATCAAGTTACAGAATACTGATTAGAATGCGAATCTTTACAGCTAATCAAGTCTTAAAGATACAGACAATGTGAGTGGAGGGAGCATTAGGCACAGGTTAAAGAAATGTGTATTGTCTCCAGACAGGACAGCCAGTAAGATTCTGCAAGTCCAGGAGGCAAGCTGTGGGGGTTACCGATAGTGTGGCATGAACCGAAGATCCCGGTTTAGGCCGTCCTCATGTGTGCGGAACTTGGCTATCAGTTTCTGCTCAACGACTCTGCGTTGTCATGTGTCGTGAAGGCCGCCTTGGAGAACGCTTACCTGAAGATCAGAGGCCGAATGCCCGTGACCGCTGAAGTGCTCCCCCACAGGAAGAGAACAGTCTTGCCTGGTGATTGTCAAGCGGTGTTCAATCATCCGTTGTCATAGCGTCTGCATGGTTTCCCCAATGTACCGTGCCTCGGGACATCCTTTCCTGTAGCGTATCAGGTAGACAATGTTGGCCGAGTTGCAAGAGTAGGTACCGTGTACCTGGTAGATGGTGTTCTCACGTGAGATGATGGCACACGGATGCCATCATCTCACATGAGAACACCATCTACCAGCCACTTATCCACCCATTTGACCATTGATGCACCATCAATCAAACAAGAACAAAAACCATTGTTATCTGTTATCTATTATCTGTTGTGGTTAACCACTACCATCCCGTCTATATCTTCCTGTAACCCAAGACAATTAACCTCACTGTTAACTACCCAGCCAATCTTTGTGTATTCGGCAAACTTACTAATCCTACCCCCACATACTCATCTATGTCATTTATATAAATGACGAACAATAAGGGGCCCAGAACAGATCATGTGATATGCCACTGGTCACTGGCCTCCAGTCATTAAAGCAGCCATCTATCACCACCCTCTGTCTCCTGCCGCCAAGCCAATTATCACCCTGTATCCCCTGTGCATTTGCCTTCTGAATAAGTCTCCCATGTAGGACTTTGTCTAAGGCTTTGCAGAAATCCATGTAAACCACATCAATCGGGGTCTTAGCTATGAGGAGAGATTGGGTAAACTGGGCTTGTTCTCCCTGGAAAGACAGAGAATGAGGGGAGATCTAATAGAGGTGTACAAGATTATGAAGGGGATAGATAGGGTGAACAGTGGGAAGCTTTTTCCCAGAGCAGAAGTGACGATCACGCGGGGTCACGGGCTCAAGGTGAGAGGGACGAAGTATAACTCAGACATCAGAGGGATGTTTTTTACACAGAGGGTGGTGGGGGCCTGGAATGCGCTGCCAAGTAGGGTGGTGGAGGCAGACATGCTGACATCGTTTAAGACTTACTTGGACAGTCACATGAGCAGCCTGGGAATGGAGGGATACAAACGATTGCTCTAGTTGGGCCAAGGAGCGGCACAGGCTTGGAGGGCCAAAGGGCCTGTTTCCTGTGCTGTACTGTTCTTTGTTCTTTGTTCTAATCGCACTACCCTCATCCACACACTTACATGCTCAAAAAATTCAATCAAATTTGCTAGGCATGACCTTCCTCTGACGAAACCATGCTCACGAACCCTGATCAAACCTTGCCTTTCAAAATAGAGATAGATTCTCTCCTTCAGAATCTTCTCCAGTAATTTCCCAGATTTTTATTACATTCCAATTTCACTGCCTGCCGTGCTGGGATTTGAACCCAGGTTCTCAGAGGATTAGCCCGGGTCTCTGGAATATTAGTCCAGTGACAAAACCACCACACCACTGCCTCCCCACGTACCAAATCAATATAGAATTTACAGCACAGAAACAGGCCATTCAGCCCACTGAATCAATGCTGTCATTTACACTCCACATGAGCTCCCACTTGCTCGTCCCACTCTAACACCCTAATAGCAGCTGCAAATTTATAGTTGGAACAAAACTGTCCTGGTTCAGACCATTGCTGCATCTCTTTGAAGAATGGAAGGTCTCTGCAACCTTCCTGCCCCATTCCAGTGATCAAAACCTCTGACCGAAAGGATTTTAAAGGATCCTCTGGGAGTGCAGAGGGGCAAATACATTAGCACAGATGAAGAGTGAGGCTGAACCCTCGAGAGTCTGAACTAATTGAAACCGCGCTGTTTTGTATTCCCATTTCAGCGTTAAACAACACCACAGTCTTCAGAAGGTTAAGTGGAAAGTGGGATTAACATCTCTCATTACAGGCTCCTCATTCTTACTGACAAGGCTCGCTATTTTTTTTTTATTATTCGGGCAGGTTTTAAAAATGTACTACACACAACGTAATGGAAATTAATTTTAATGTCTTAACAGCTCCAGCGTATATGTTGCTGCCGTACGCATAGATCACTGTACAAATTAACGATTCCACTGGCTACGTTTGATCTATCACATCGAAGAATTATGCATGGATTTTGAGTGCCGGTGTTCTTGTGCATAATTGTATTTGCGCTACGCATGGTCGACGGTCTGTAGGAGCTTCAGAAATGCGTCAAGTTCCGACATGAGCAACATCACAAGAAGCCGAGAGATTTTTGTCCAGAAGGCAGTCGTTTGTATCCGTGAGCTACAGGCTGAGACTCCGGGCAGCACGGTGGCACAATGGATAGCACTGCTGCCTCACAGCGCCAGGAAGCCGGATTCGATTCCCGGCTTGGGTCACTGCCTGTGTGGAGTTTGCACGTTCTTCCCGTGTCTGCGTGGGTTTCCTCCGGGTGCTCAGGTTTGCTCCCACAATCTGAAAGACGTGCTGGTTAGGGTGCATTGGCCATGCTAAATTCTCCCTCGGTGTACCCGAACAGGTGCCGGAGTGTGGTGACTAGGGGATTTTTACAGTAACTTCATTGCAGTGTTAATATAAGCCTACTTGTGACACGAATAAATAAACTTTACTTTAGATTCCAACTTCACTGCTGTCCGTTCCCACAGCATTAATCTGAAGCTAAAGCTCTCATGGTTATTACAGAATGCTTTATCCCCAGTCATCACAGATGTAGATGTGACAGACTGCTTTTCTTCCATTGCATCTGATACCGCTCCCCTTTTAAGGGGGACTTCAAACAGCGAACAACGTGGCTTTCAAGTTAATCGACACAAACTGCCGACCCCACGGTCTTGCCAGCTGTTTGAAAAGGCCGGATTGTCGGCCAGTCAAACGGTCACGGAAATGCTTCTAGATGCGGTCAGGGGAAGAACGTGACATTTGACTTATTGTGCTGTGGAAAACCAGGGCTAATTGAGTTCCGACTCCAAAAGGTTGCAACAGAAGTGGGGAAAAATAAAAATAAAGTTCCCATTGTTCGCTGGCATTTGAATTTCAGTGCTGGTGCCAGGAGGCTGGCCAATCGGGTCTGAAGAAATCTTCTGGAAACTATGAGGCTGCCTTTTGGCCTACACTCACTCATTTTTGGCGTAGCACCAAATATGGCGGATGCACTGACTTGTTCAAGAGCCGTTCTCTCACACACACCAACACACACCATTTGCATTTAAATGCACCTTACCTCAAAGTTTCACTGGAGCATTATTAAACAAGGTTTGACACTGAGAACACCTTAGGCGGTCTCCGGGCAGGGGACCGAAGGCTTGATCAAAGGAATAGGTTCTGAGGAAAGGTCTTAAAGTAGAAGGTCGGAAGGCAGTGAGGGTGAGGGAAAGAGGTTCAGAGCTTGGCGGCTGTCAGTGGTGGAGTGATTAAAATTGAGGTTGTGCGGAAGGCCAGAATTGGAACGCAGTTATCTCAAAGCTCTGTAGACCATTGTCAAATGTTGGAAAAACCCATCTGGTTCACTAATGTCCTCTGGGGAAGGAAATCTACTGTTCTTACCTGGCCTGGCCTACATGTGACTCCAGAACCACAGCAATGTGGTTGACTCTCAACTGCCGTCCGAATAAGAGCAACTAGGGATGGGTAATAAATGCTGGCCAGTCAGCGACGCTAATGTCCCATGAATGAATTAATAAACAATTTGGGGGTCTAATCAAATAGAGTGAGAGATAGAATACCAGGGGTGTTATTTAATGGCTATTAAACTGGTGCTAGGCTACATTGGTGAAAGAAAGCCCCCCCGCCCCCGCCCCCGCACCCCCCCCCCCCCCACATCTATAATAATAAACGTCCTTCAAATTCAAGCCAATCCATTCAGAAAGAGAAATAATCAGATCAGATTATCCAAGTTGAAGGGCATGCGATACTTTCAATGCGGGGCCCATTTGAAAGCCGCACCACCCCCGTTATAAGTTTGGAGGTAGGGAAGGTGTTTAATCAGGCAGGAGGATGGCAGGTGGGGACCCTACCATGTTCCTGCCTCCACCCTGGTTAAGTCCATGGCAGGTAGGCCCATGGATTCCCTTCTTAGGCTACTGCCAATTGCGGCTCTTAAGTAGGCAATTATCATTTTATATTCTTCCATGTGATGTGTGTGTCACTGTCTGGCCCATCCCTAATTGCCCTTGACCCTGAGTGGCTTGCCAGGACATTTCAGAGGGCAGTTGAGAGTCAACTACATTGCTGTGGCCCTGGAGTCACATGTAGGCCAGACCGGGTAAGGACGGCAGATTTCCTTCCCTAAAGGACATTAGTGAACCAGTTGGGTTTTTCCAACATTTGACAATGGTCATCAGCAGATTCTAATTTCCAGATATTTTTTATTGAAGTTAAATTCCATCAAATGTCATGGCAGGATTCGAACCCAGGTCCCCAGAATATGAGCTGAGTTTCTGGATTAATAGCTGGCAATAGTATCACTGGGCCATCGCCTCCCGAACTGAAGGATTCCTCCCACTGCTTCTGGTATTAAACCACTGAATGGTGAGCCTGTCCCTACAAATGGAGCCTGGTCTGCAAAACCTGGTTTTCCAAGGAATGGGGGGGGGGGGGGGGGGTGGGGAGGGTCTCTTGTTCAAAGGGACTCAGGGAACTGGGAAGGATAGAAGCTGCTGAGAGCTGCGTAACCCCTGCCATTGCTAGCGATTGGCCTTACAACACTTCAATCGTGAAGCATATCCCGCCAATGATGCATTTTGGTAGATTGAACCAGGGCAGGACTTACTCTGTTAATGGTAGGGCATTGGGGAGAGTTACAGAACAAAGAGATCGAGGGGTACATGTTCATAGCTCCTTGAAAGTGGAGTCACAGGTGGACAGAGTGGTGAAGAAGGCATTCGGCATGCTTGGTTTCATCGGTCAGAACATTGAATACAGGAGTTGGAAAGTCTTGTTGAAGTTGTATAAGACATTGGTAAGGCCACACTTGGAATAGTGTGTACAGTTCTGGTCACTCTATTATAGCAAGGATTTCTAGTTTATTATTAAACTAGAAAGAGTGCAGAAAAGATTTACTAGGATGCTCCCGGGACTTGATGGATTGAGTTCTAAAGAGAGATTGGATAGACTGGGACTTTTTTCTTTGGAGGGTAGGAGGCTGAGAGGTGATTTTATAGAGGTCTATAAAATAATGAGGGGCATAGATTAGATAGACAGTCATTATCTTTTCCCAAAGGTAGGGGAGTCTAAACTAGAGGGCGTAGGTTTAAGGTGAGAGGGGAAAGATACAAAAGTGTCCAGAGGGGCAATGTTTTCACACAGAGGGTGATGAGTGTCTGGAACAAACTGCCAGAGGTAGTAGTAGAGGCGGATACAATCTTGTCTTTTAAAAAGCATTTAGATAGTTACATGGGTACGATGGGTATAGAGGGATATGGGCTAAATGCGGGCAATTGTGATGAGCTTAAGGGTTTTTAAAAAAAAAGGCGGCATGGACAAGTTGGGCTGAAGGGCCTGTTTCCATGCTGTAAACCTCTATGACTCTAACCCCTTCCACCATTACTGAATCCATGGCCGGAATTCTCCAGCCTTTCACGCTAGCACCAAGCTCTCCATCCTTGCCTGTAGCCAGGCTTGAAATGCCGGAGAATTCTGTCTCAAGATTCTAATACCAATCCGAGTGTTTTTCCCACAGCAGTCACTGCCTCCCTGGTGGCACTGCTGAGCATAAGAGCTGCTGGCCTGTGATTGGCTGACAATACTTGGTAGGTGGGACCTCCATTCTCAGTGTGTGATGTACAAGGACAGCATTCTTCTTCAGTGCCTGTTTCTGTGAGAGGCTTTATTGAACTGATCCTAAGATGTCTGCTTCCAGCAGCAGCCTCAAGGCTGAACACAGAAAACCAAAGATGCTTTTAAAGTTTTTTTTTACTTCATTCGTGGGACATGGGCATCGCTGGCTGGCCAGCATTTATTGCCCATCCCTAGTTGCCCTTGAGAAGGTGGTAGTGAGCTGCCTTCTTGAATCGCTGCAGTCCACGTGCTGTGGGTTGATCCACGATATCGTTAGGGAGGGAATTCCAGGATTTTGACCCAGCGACTGCGAAGGAACGGCGACATATTTCCAAGTCAGGATGATGAGTGGCTTGGAGGGGAACTTATGGTGTTCCCATGTATCTGCTACCCTTGTCCTTCTAGATGGAGGTGGTCATGGGTTTGGAAGGTGCTGTCTAAGGATCTTTGGTGAATTGCTGCAGTGCATCTTTTAGTTAGTACACACTGCTGCTACTGAGCGTCAAATGGGTTGGTTCAAAACCCAAACATCCCCCTTTTTCAAAACAAATGCCTAGGGACCTTGATCTCTGGGAAATGCCTGCAGCCGGCCTCTCAGATGCCTGATTGACATGTAGTACAAAGTTGGCCTTCCCAGACGGAGGGAAGACAGGTTTTTCACTGTCTCTCCAGGTGAGACTCCTGTCACATCTGTACAATCCTCCCCAGTGTGTGTGTGTGTTCTCCTTCAGATGTAAGCAGGCTACATCAAACTAGCAATTTAAATGCATGAGGCCCACAGCAGTCACAAACATTTGGAAGTAAATTAAATGAGTCCAACTCAACCAGGTGGAACTATTGTTTTTATTACCCATTGAATTATCATGACAACAGCACTCTTCCTCGCTGTATTTCCACAGATTTGTCTGTCTCAGCTTGTCTGCTGTTGAAACTCTCACTCATACAATGCTTACCTCTGGACCTGACCATTCCTACACATTCCTGGCAGGCCTCATACATTGAAGAAGTATTTACATGGGCCCTTGTGATGCCGAGGCCAATCGGCCTAACCCACACTTCTTTGGACTTTGGGAGGAAACCGGAGCATCCGGAGGAAACCCACGCAGACACGGGGAGAACGTGCAAGCTCCACACAGACAGTGACCCCAAGCCAGGAATCGAATCTGGATTCCTGGCACTGTGAGGCAGCGGTGCTAACCACTGTGCCACCGTGCCACCCTGTGCTTGCTGTCCTACACCGGCTCCTCATCAGGCAACACTTAACGTTCTGATTTTTGCTTTCAAATGGCTCCATGAACTTGTCCCTCTCAATCTCGGTCATTGCCTCCCGATCTCTCTGATCTCCTGCAACCCTACAGCTCTCTGAGGAAGCTGCACTCACCTAATCTGACCTTTGAGCTTCCCCGAGTTTAATCGTTCTACTCTGGCAGCGATGCCTTCAACTACCTCAGGTTCAGAATTTTCATATTTAACATTTCTGCCTCTCCACCTTGCTTTTCTCATTTAAGACACTTCATATAAATTTCACTTGACTATTTATATGTTTCTGGGACGTGAGGGTCACTGGCGATGTGAGCATTTATTACCCATTGCTGATTGCCTTTGAGAACAAAGAACAAAGAACAGTACAGCGTAGGAACAGGCCCTTCGGCCTTCCAAGCCTGCACCAATCATGATGCCTGCCTAAACTAAAACCGTATGCACTTACGGAGTCCGTATCCTTCCATTCCCATCCTATTCATGCATTCATCCAGTTGCCCCTTAAATGCTGTTATCAGACCTGCTCCCACCACCTCCCCGGGCAGCGCGTTCCAGACATTCACCACCCTCTGTGTAAAAAAACTTGCCTCGCACATCTCCTCTAAACTTTCCCCACGCACCTTAAACCTATGTCCCCTCGTACTTGGCTTTTCTACCCGAGGAAAGCACATCTGACTATCCACTCTGTCCATGCCACTCATTATCTGAAAGTTTATTTATTCGTCACAAGTAACGCTTGCATTAACACTGCGATGAAGTTACTGTGAAATTCCCCTCGTCGCCACAGTCCGGCGCCTATTTGGGTCAATGCACCTAACTAGCACGTCTTTCAGAATGTGGGAGGAAACCGGAGCACCCGGAGGAAACCCACGCAGACACGGGGAGAACATGCAAACTCCACACAGACAGTGACCCAAGCTGGGAATCAAACCCGGGTCCTTGGCGCTGTGAGGCAGCAGTGCTAACCACTGTGCTACCGTGTGGCATCTTGTAAACCTCTATCTGGTCGCCCCTCAACCTCTGTCATTCCAGTGAAAACAAACTGAGTTTATTCAACCTCTCCTCATAGCTTATACCCTCCAAACCAGGCAATATTCTAGTAAACCCCTTCTCTACCCTCTCCAAAGCATCCACATCCTTCTGGTAGTGTGGTGGCCAGAATTGTACACAATATTCCAAATGAGGCCTAACTAAGGTTCTGTACAACTGCAGCATGACCTGACAATTTTTATACTCAATGCCCTGACCGATGAAGGCAATCGTGCCATATGCTTTCTTGATTACCTTATCCACCAGCGTTGCCACTTTCAGTGATCGGTGGACAGGTACACCCATATTTCTCTGCCTGTGAATACTCCTAAGGGTTCTACCATTTACTGGAGAATTCCTACATGCATTGGACCTTCCAAAATGCATTACCTCACATTTGTCCGGATTAACCGCCATCTGTCATTTCTCTGCCCAAGTCTCCGACCGATCTGAGGTGGTGATGAGTTCAACCTCTGCAGTTTATGTGTTGTAGGTACACGCAAAATGCTGTTAGGGAGGGAGTTCCACCCAGCGACAGTGATGGAACTGTGATACAGTTTATTTACATATTTTTTCTGAGTTACTCCCAGGCTTAATGAATCAAATACAGTGAGCATCAATAATAAACAGACTCTCACAATCAAGCGCTTTGCAATTGAACACTCCAATGTGGTTTCCCGTGGCTTTCCCAATGTAGGCTGTTAAATAAAAAACACATTCCACTTCCTGAAGGAACCGCTCTTCCTTTTCATCCATTCACATTATGTGGATCTCGCTGGCTAAGCCAGCATTTATTGTCCACCCCTAGTTGTCCATGAGAAGGTGGTGGTGAGCTGCCTTCTTGAATTGCTGCAGTCCGTGTGGTATAGGCACACTCAGTGCTGTTAGGGAGGGAGTTCCAGGATTTTGACCCAGCGACAGTGAAGGAACAGTGATATGTTTGCAAGTCAGAGTGAGGAGTGAGTTGGAGGGTGGTGTTCTCAGGTATTTACTGCTCTTGCCCTTCTAGATGGGAGTGGGCGTGGGTTTGGAAGGTGCTACCAAAGGAGTCTTGTTGAGTTCCTGCAGAGTAAGTAGTCTCACAACACCAGGTTAAAATCCAACAGGTTTATTTGGTAGCACGAGCTTTCGGAGCATCGCTCCTTCATCAGGTGAGTGCAGGCACTCACCTGATGAAGGAGCGGCGCTCCGAAAGCTCATGCTACCAAATAAACCTGTTGGACTTTAATCTCAAGTTGTGTGATTACTTATTGTGCTACCCCAGTCCAAAGCCGGCAACTCCACATCATGAGTTCCTGCAGTGCATCTTGTAGATGGGGCACATAGCTGCCACTATGCTTCAGTGGTGGAGGGAGTGAATGTTTGTGGATGGGGTGCCAATCAAGTGGGTTGCTTTGTCTTGGATGGTGTCGAGCTTCTTGAAAACTGTTGGAGCTGCACTCATCCAGGGAAGTGAAGAGTATTCCATTACACTCCTGATCTGGGCCTTGTAGATGGTGGACAGACTTTTGCGGAGTTGGGAGGTGAGTTACTCACCGCAGGATTCCCAGCCTCTGACCTGCTATTTTAGCCACAGTATTTATGTGGGTAGTCCAGTTCAATTTCTGGTCAATGGTAACTTCTGGGATGTTGGCTACTGTGTTGAGTAGCTTGCTCACTTATTTTCGGAGGGCATTAAA
Organism: Mustelus asterias; assembly: GCF_964213995.1. Classification (NCBI taxonomy): domain Eukaryota; kingdom Metazoa; phylum Chordata; class Chondrichthyes; order Carcharhiniformes; family Triakidae; genus Mustelus; species Mustelus asterias. The sequence continues at coordinate 11,467,080 of NC_135807.1, forward strand.
GAGTCAACCATATTGCTGTGGGTCTGGAATAACGTGTAGGCCAGATCAGATAAGGATGGCAGAATTCCTTCCGTAGGGATATTAGTGAACTGGATGGGTTTTATTTAGATGGGGTTATGGGGTTTTGGGATTGTGGTCAGTGCAGACTCGATGGGCCGAATGGTCTCCATCTGCACTGTAGGATTCTATGATTCTATGCTTTTACAACAAGTGATGTTGGTGTCAATGTCATCATTACTGAGACGAGCTTTCAAGTCCAGATTCTTTGAAAATTAATCAAATCTTATAAATGAATTGTATTTGAATTCCACGAGTTGGCATGGTGGGATTTGAATCTGTGTCGCCAGTCTGGTTTTCTGGGTGACATTGCCAGTATGCCACTTTCTCCCCTTAATTATTCTTGCTCTTTGAATAAGTTATGCAACGCCTTTGCTGTATTTCCCCTTCTCTGCCAATAACAGACCCAAAGCACAGCTGAGAACTTAACCACAGCTGAGGACAGCTCATAAAACAAAGATCTTTAACAAAAAGTATTGGCCTTACAGGATAAATCGCTGGGTGCCTCAAACTTAATAAGACACAGCAGAGGCGTTCATCTGCAGCTTCAGTCAACGGTGAAGGAGCTCAGGGTCAGAAGATTGTTTCATTAAAGACCAGCCTCAGCTGGTCTTGGGATTCTGTACACATCATTTCCCAATACTCCATGCCTTTACTGTGACAAGTAGCTTCAGTAGTTGCCAGGCCAAGACCAACAAGGTCAGGGTTGTGAATGAAGCCCAGTCCATCACGCAAATCAGCCTCCCATCCATTGACACTGTCTACACTTCCCGCTGCCTCGGCAAAGCAGCCAGCATAATTAAGGACCCCACACACCCCGGACATTCTCTCTTCCACCTTCTTCCATCGAGAAAAAGATACAAAAGTCTGAGGTCACGTACCAACCTACTCAAGAACAGCTTCTTCCCTGCTGCTGTCAGACTTTTGAATGGTCCTACCTTATATTAAACTGATCTTTCTCCACACCCTAACAATGACTGTAACACTACATTCTGCGCTCTGTCCTTTCCTTCTCTATGAACGGTATGCTTTGGCTGTATAGCACGCAAGAAACAATACTTTTCATTGTATCCCAATACGTGACAATAATAAATCAAATCAAATCAAAATCCACTGCCCCGCCCCCTCCCGCACATTGAGGTCTGTGATTTTTGTTAAGGCCTGAGATTATTATTGAGGCCTGTGATTATTATTGAAGCCAGTGATTTTTGTTGAAGCCTGTGATTGCGATTGAAGTCTGTGATTTTTGTGGAGGATTGTGATTTTTATTGAGGCCTGTGGTTTTGTTGAGGCCTGTGATTTTGTTGAGGCCTGTGATTTTGTTGAGGCCTGTGATTTTTATTGAGGCCTGTGATTTTGTTGAGGCCTGTGATTTTGTTGAGGCCTGTGATATTTGTTGAGGCCTGTCATTTTATTGAGGCCTGTGGTTTTGTTGAGGCCTGTGGTTTTGTTGAGGCTTGTGATTTTTATTGAGGCCTGTGATTTTGTTGAGGCCTGTGATTTTGTTGAGGCCTATGATTTTGTTGAGGCCTGTGATTTTTATTGAGGCCTGTGATTTTTATTGAGGCCTGTGATTTTTATTGAGGCCTGTGATTTTGTTGAGGCCTATGATTTTGTTGAGGCCTGAGGATTTTTGTTGAGGCCTGTCATTTTGTTGAGGCCTGTCATTTTGGTTGAGGACTGTGATTTTGGAAAAGAGTGGGTTCTCTCCCAGGAAGCGAAGGGTTCACAACAAAACATAACTCACAGTCAGCAGATGTTTCTTGACAAGACAATTTAAAGATGGACTTCTTTTTGTCCCTTTCCATTTGTATCTTCTTTGGAAAAGCAAGACTTCAGAAGAGTCAAATGTGTTTCACCCCCTGCCACTTGCAGGACAATCTGTAGACTGTAGAGTCGCTTGGCACAGTGGCTGAGGAGAAAAGAAGTTGGCTTTGGACAGACTGAAGGGAGGGTCAGCTTTGGGGAGCTATTCACTGGGGTCAAGCTCCTTTCGCACTTGGCATCTGTTGGTGATTAGCGGAACAAATTGGAGCAAGCGGGACCACCGGCAGGGGAGCAGGATGGCTCCTTTCACAAGGCGAACCAAGATGGGATAGCCCCCACCCTCCCCCAGCCCCCCTTCGAGCAACAAGTCTGCTGACAATTCAGCATTGAGATAAATTAGTCACGCCGCTTCATCAAACGCAGCCCCAAACACAAGGAAACCCCTAAGTAGTCTGAGGGAAAAGAGTTCATGTCTCCGATGAACAGTTTACAAGGTGAGACGTGATTAAACTGATAGCTTTCTGCTTCATTCTCAAAGAATTACAGAGGTGAAAGCATATCGAAGCCCACAATCATTTAAAAGTCATTACCAGAAGCCTTAAACCACAGAAGCAAATTCATTTAAACAAGACAGAATCTATTCTCTTGTGATCTGTGATAATAATGCTCCAGAGAAAGGAATGGCGGAGAATCAGAATTACCAACGAGAAGGACTGGAAGCCTTAAAATGGATTCTTCTGTTGCAGCGTACCGTTAGTCGACCTCATATTTCTTGCAAGTGGCTCATTATTGACAAGAACATTTTTCAAGCCACCCCCAGTTAACCCGCTAATTAATTTTGATAAAATATTTTATTCTTCAACCAGAATCCCGACAGCACAGAAGGAGGCCATTTGGCCCATCGAGTCCCACCCAGGCCCTATTCCTGTAACCCCTCATATTTACCCTGCTAATCCCCTGCAGGGATTACGGGGTGGCACGGTGGTACAGTGGGTTAGCACTGCTGCCTCACAGCGCCAGGGACCCGAGTTCAATTCCCAGCTTGGGCCACTAGCTGTGTGGAGTTTGCACATTCTCCCCGTGTCTGCGTGGGTTTCCTCCGGGCGCTCCGGTTTCCTCCCACATTCTGAAAGACATGCTGCTTAGATGCATTGACCTGAACGGGTGCCGGAGTGTGGCGACTAGGGGAATTTCACAGTAACTTCATTGCAGAGTTAATGTAAGCCTACTTGTGACTAATAAATAAACTTTACTTTACTTTATTTTACCCTGACACTAGGGTTAATTTAACACAGCCAATCCACCTAACCTGCACATCTTTGGACTGTGGGAGGGAACCGGAGCACCCGGAGGAAACCCACGCAGACACGGAGAATGTGCAAACTCCACACAGACAGTGACCCATGGTTGGAATTGAACCCAGGTCCCTGGTGCCGTGAGGCAGCGGTGCTAACCACTGTGCATTTTGTGAGAAGAGGGAATGGGGATTAATCAGGTGTATTAGTGCAGGGAACCCGAAGCTTGGTGAAAGAGGAGGCAGAAATGTAGTGATTAGTCATCCAGAGGCCCAGGTTAATGCTCAGGAGACCTTGGTTCACATCCCAAAATCTGATGGAATTTAAATTCAGTGACTGAATCTGGAATTAAAAGCTAGTCAAAGGGTGACCATGAAGCCATTGTCATAAAAGATGTTTGATTCACTAATGCCCTTCAGGAAATGGAATCTGCCATTGTCACCTGGTTTGGCCCAGATGTGACTCTTAATGTCCTCTGAAATGCCCGAGCAAGCCACTCAGTTTTATCAAAGTCTACAAAAAGGAATTAAACTGGATGGACCACATAGCATTGAATAAGGTGCAAGAAACGGAAAGGCAAAACCACTCCACTTGACCCTACAGTGTCTTCTCTATTAACACCTTGTGGAGTTGTGGTGAAGAACCCCATTAGAGTATCACAGAACCCAGAAGGGTAATTTAGATACCAGTTCTTAAGAGTGCACTTTTTCAGTTTGCTACAATGTGAGGAAAGATATGCAAACCAGTGTAGAGAGATCAGTCTTGTTGTAACCATTCAAATAAATTCATATTTATTGATATGCAAAACACAGAACAAGAAAGGCCACAAAACACAAGGGCCAGAATTCTCCCAAAAAATTATCAGTGTCGAAAACTAGAGTAATTCACACTTTTTTTTAGTGGGAGTTCAAGGAAGAATCTCCCACATTCTGTGCACGACAGAGTGTACTCGTGTGTATATCATTAAAATTCAGTGGGTGGGCCCTATTCCCACTGAAGGGGCCGGCAGCATTTGCTGAGTGGGCCACTGTGCATGTGCCGATCTGTTAGCGCTGAGATCGACGCATGCGCAGTAGCCACGCACTGTCGGCCTTCCGATTGCTGGCCAGCTCAATCCCCCCAAAGCCCAATCGCTGGCCCCCTGCCAGTCCGGGTCAGCCTCGAGCCCTCCCCTCCTGGCCCACCTTGATTGTCAACCCCGGGGATTTCACCCCTCCCTGCAGTCCCGAAACTCCCCACTGTTCCAACCCCCCCAGCAGGCTTACCCACCCACATTGCCCATAACCCGCCCCGTTCGCTGGCCCCCCTCCTTCCCCCATCGATCCCTATGCAGAGTGGCAGCAGGACCCTCCCACCTCCACTGATTTCCCCACGAGGCCCCACCCCCACCAGGCCCTACCCTCTAGGCCCTGCCACCTTTGCCCTGCCTCATGCTTCATATGCAGTGCCAAAGTGCACCTTGGGCATTGGCACTTAGCCCCTTGGGCAGTGCCAGGGTGCCTAGGCTGGCAGGCCAGGGTGCTAATGCCCACGGGACAGGCCCCCACTGCCTGACCCTCGGGGGACCCTGATTGTCCCCCTTTATTCCAGCAGGTTCGGGATGCTGGTCCCCTTTAGTGGGGAGCTACTGTAATCCCCGCTGGAGTGAACCACACCGGCCGGCGGCGGGGGAGATGCTCGCGGACCCGGAGACTTCAGTCCTGGGCCCACTAATTACAGTTAACTTATATTAAAATGACAATTTAAATTGTCTTTACTCCTTCCCGTTGATTTCCGACACGGATGTAATGCTGCTGGAAATCCGGTGCTGGGAGACGCTATCGGGGCAGGAATGCACACATGAACCCCACGAATCGATCGACGTGAGAATCACCTGGCCCGTTGTGCTAATTTCTTGGGAGAATCCACCCCCCCCCCCCCCCCGCCAAGAGGTACACTTAACTGTAAAATGCAGTCAAACAAATGATGACAGTTACACAGAAACTGGAGAAGCTGGGGTTGTTCTCCTTGGAGCAGAGAAGCCTAAGCGGAGAATTGATAGAGGTGTTTAAAACCACAAAGGGTTTAGATGGAGCAGATAAGGAAACTCTTTGCAGGATTAAATATCAGAGTCATAGAGTCATAAGAAGACAAGAACATAAGAACTAGGAGCAGGAGTAGGCCATCTGGCCTCTCGAGCCTGCTCCGCCATTCAATAAGATCATGGCTGATCTTTTCGTGGACTCAGCTCCACTTACCATAACCCTTACCATAACCATAACGCTCACCATAACCCTTAATTCCATTACTGTTCAAAAATTTATCTATCCTTGCCGAAGAAACATTCAATGAAGTAGCCTCAACTACTTCACTGGGCAGGGAATTTCACAGATTCACAACTCTTTGTGTGAACAAGTTCCTCCTCACAGTGTCATAGAGGTTTACAGCATGGAAACAGGCACTTCGGCACAACTTGTCCATACCGCCCTTTTTTAAAATCCTGAAGAGAGTCACAGTTGCCCGCATTTGGCCCATATCCCTCCATACCCATCATACCCATGTAACTATCTGAATGCTTTTTAAAAGAAAAAAATTAAGTCTGCCTCTACTACTGCCTCTGGCAGCTTGTTTCAGACACTCATCACCCTCTTTGTGAAAAAATTGCCCCTCTGGACACTTTTGTATCTCTCCTCTCTCACCTTAAACCTATGCCCTCTAGTTTTAGACTCCCCAACATTTGGGAAAAGATATTGACTGTCTACCTAATCTGTGCCCCTCATTATTTTAAAGACCTCAATAAGATCACCCCTTAGCCTCCTACGCTCCAGAGAAAAAAATCCCAGTCTATCCAGCCTCTCCTTATAACTCAAACCACCAAGTCCCTGTGACATCCCAGTAATTCTTCTCTGTACTCTTTCTAGTTTAATAATATCCTTTCTATAATAGTGACCAGGACTGTACACAGTATTCCAAGTGCGGCCTTACCAATGTCTTGTACAACCTCAACAAGACCCAACTCCTGTATTCAATGTTCTGACCGATGAAGCCAAGCATGCTGAATGCCTTCGTCACCACTCTGTCCACCTGTGACTCCATTTTCAAGGAGCTATGAACCTGTACCCCCAGATCTCTTTGTCCTATAACTCTCTCCATTAAGTGAGGCTAAAGATTAACAGAGGATAAAGATTGAAGGCACTCGGCCCGAGAACCAGGCATGATGTGAGGAAAAACATTTTTATGCAGTTCAAGATTCTGAGCACAGGTATTTACTGATAATTTTATGATTTGAACTTTTCACCGGTCGAGTCTGCCCAATTGGTGAGCCCGGAAGTGGGCTGAAGTTGTGGCTGTGATCTGCGCCGGAGCTCCCTGGGGATGGCCAACTCATGGCCATCGAGCATGAACTGTGCTCTGTGAAAAGCTGAGAGCTGTCACTGAGGGCAGGAAGAGGGCAGGCACGGGGAAAAGGGAGGTTGTGGCCTGGCGATTCTGCTGTGCTCAGGCCCCTGCCGAGCTGCCTCAGGGAGCCGCAGATCTGTGAAAAAATAACTAGCGACATGTAAACGAGGCCACGAGTGTCTGGGCAGCACATTCATTTACAGGGAGGCGATGGCCTAGTGGTATTATTGCTAGGCTATTAATCCAGAAACTCAGCTAATGTCCTGGGGACCCGGGTTCGAATCCCGCCACAGCCAATGATGGAGTTTGAATTCAATAAAAAAATCTGGAATTAAGTATCTACTGATGACCATGAAACCATTGTCGATTGTGAGAAAAACCCATCTGGTTCACTAATGCCCTTTAGGGAAGGAAATCTGCCGTCCTTACCTGGTCTGGCCTACATGTGACTCCAGAGCCACAGCACTGTGGTTACTCTAAACTGCCCTTCGGCAACCCGGGGTGGATAATAAATGCTGGCCAGTTGGGGCGGCACGGTAGCACAGTGGTTAGCACTGCTGCTTCACAGCTCCAGGGACCTGGGTTCGATTCCCGGCTTGGGTGACTGTCTGTGTGGAGTTTGCACATTCTCCTCGTGTCTGCGTGGGTTTCCTCCGGGTGCTCCGGTTTCCTTCCACAGTCCAAAGATGTGCGGGTTAGGTTGATTGGCCAGGTTAAAAATTGCCCCTTAGAATCCTGAGATGCGTAGGTTAGAGGGATTAGCGGGTAAATATGTGGATATGTGGGGGTAGGGCCTGGGTGGGATTGTGGTCGGTGCAGACTCGATGGGCCGAATGGCCTCCTTCTGCACTGTAGGGATTCTATGATTTCTATGATTTCTATGTCCCATGAATGAATAAAAATCAAGGAGACTTGATGGACCAAATGGCCTACTCCTGAATAAAAAACATTTCAAACTCAAACCTCAGTCTGCAGACACCTTTTTAACCTGATTTCAGTCCTGACATTCAGCCCTGACAGCCCTGATAAGTGGGGGGCGTCGGATGATCCGTGGGGCTGGTGGAGTGGTCAGTGAGCACTGGTGTTGGGTGTTCGGGTCTGACAGTGTGCTGGGGGGGGTGGAGGTCAGCTGGCCAATGGCGAGGTGGGGATTGGATTGCCAGAGGGCTGAACAGCAGCGGGGTGGTCGTTAGGGGTTGTAAGATGATCAGGGTGTTCTGCGGTGGGGAGGGAGGAGTGGGGGTGGTGGTGGGGATTGTGAGGGTGGGAAAGTCCTGTGTGAGTTCTGAAGGAGGGTCCTTATTCTAGCTGCCCAGGAGTGAGAAGTGATTTTAATTCTTCTAACTTCTCCTGGGTACCATGGTGGCACAATGGTTAGCATTGCTGTCTCACAGCACTAGGGATTCGGGTTCGATTCCCGGCTTGAGTCGCTATCTGTGTGGAGTCTGCATGTTCTCCCTGTATCTGCATGGGTTTCCTCCGGGTGCTCTGGTTTCCTCTCACAGTCGAAAAGACGTATTTTTTCGGCGCATTGGCCATGCTAAATTGTCCCTCAGTGTACCCGAACAGGCGCCAGAGTGTGGAGTCATAGAGTCATAGAGAAACAGGCCCTTTGGCCCAACTTGTCCATGCCGCCTCGTTTTTTAACCCCTAAGCTAGTCCTAATTGTCCGCCTTTGGCCCATATCCTTCTATACCCACCTTACCCATGGAGACTAGGGGATTTTCACAGTAACTTCATTACAGTGTTAATGTAAGCCTACTTGCGATTAATAAATAAATAATAAATATTACTGCAAGACAGTCAGAACCATTTGAGGTTTTCGATTGCAATCAGTTTTGGATGGTTCTGATTGCGGAGCAATTGTCCAATGGAAATTTGAATTTCCGGGACGATTGTGGTGCAGTCATTAAGTAGGAACTTCCAGGTGGTGTGGGACAGAGGTGGAGTGGGGGGAGGTGGAGTGGGGGGAGGTGGAGTGGGGGGAGGTGGAGTGGGGGGAGGTGGGGGTTATTGGGTGCAGGCGGCACGGGTCAGGGGGATGGCGTTTACCCCTCGGCATCTTTCGGGACCTCCGCAAAGTTACTGTGCCCCGGAACTCAGAAGCTCCGCAGTAAAATGTGACACCCTGAGATTTCTACTCATATAATATTTCATTCCTGGTCTTTAATGAATATCATGGAACAGATCGTGTGGTGGATACAGGTTCAATCGTGGCATTGAGAAAGGAATTGGATAAATATTGTCCAGCAGGGATATGGGGAAACAGCGGGGGAGTTGGATACTGGCAGTAGCCAGCACAGGCTTACATAGAAACATAGAAGGTAGGAGCAGGAAGAGGCCATTCGGCCCTTCGAGCCTGCTCCGCCATTCATCACGATCATGGCTGATCGCCCAACTCAATAGCCTAATCCTGTTTCTCCCCATAACCTTTGATCCCATTCGCCCCAAATGCTATATCCAGCCGCCTTTTGAATACATTCCAAGATACAATTGACTTGATGGGCTAAATGGCAGCTTTCTGTGCTGCTACAATGCTGCTATCTGAGATACTCAATAAAACAAAGATTTGTGATCCGGAATACACCGACTGTGGCAGAAGCAGATTCAGTAATAATTTTCCGAAGAGAATCGGAAGAAGAAAGCGGGAAGAGGGAAGATCTTCAGGGCTTGGGTGAAAAGTAAGGGATGTGGGACTAACTGGAAAGCCCTTTCAAGGGGACAGCACAGACATGATGGATCGAATGTCCTCTTGTACTCTACAATTCCACCAATTAACTTCCCTTCGTCATGAACATGAAAAGATTTTCAAAACAGCATGCTTTGTTTTCCATGTGATACTTCCTGTGGAAATAATGATTAAGTAAATTCAGGTCCTCATGGTAGCTATGGGAACCAATGACACATGTGCCGATGTTGGGATTTAGCAGTGAGTTACTCACTTTCCGGCAGCATTTAACATGCTCTGTGCTTGCTGCGCCGCCGGACTGATTTCTTTCCAAACTTAAATCTCCTCTGTTTTGGTAATTAAGGTACACTTCACATCTCTGCATCCCACCCCACCCCCTCCTGCACTGAAATGTTATTTACCAAATTGCTTCCCTTAACCCTGTGTGTGCTGAATATTACAAACCCCACACATATGAACCGAGGAGCAGGAGTAGGCCATTCAGCCCCTTGAGCCCGCTCCACCATTCAATAAGATCATGGCCTAACTCCATGTACTTGCCCGAGGCCCACCTCCCTTCTTACCCCTGCTCGGTAAAAATTTGTCCACCTCAGGCTTAAACTGAACAATTGAACCAGCATCTGCCGCCGTTTGAGGAAGAGAGTTCCAAAGCTCCACCGCTCTCTCCGTGTAGAAGTGTTTTCCAACATCTCTCCTGAATGGCTTGGCCCTAATTTTTAGATTATGGCCCCTGGTTCTAGAGTCTTCAACTGGAGGAAACAATTTATCCTTATCCACCCTGTCCTTCCCCATAAATATTTTGTAGACTTCCATCAGATCACCCCTCAACCTTCTGAACTCAAGAGAATAAAGGCCTGTTTTGTCTAATCTCTCCTCGTAAACTAACCCCTGAAGTCCAGATATCGTTCGTGTAACCTGTGTTGAACTCCCTCCAGGTCCAAAACATCCTTCCTCAGGTGTGGTGCCTATCTTTGCCCTCTTTGGTTTCTCGTGGAAACTCTTTTTGTGAGAAGCAACAGCTGTACTGGGGCGAATCTTTCACTCACCAGGTAGTACGTCTGCCTCCGCAGTCTGTAGATGTCAGCATCAAATCTCCCCTGGATCATCCCAGGTGAAGAGATCTCTGGCTTGGCACCTGGTGCCACGCCTGTGTTGATCCAACCCCAAGCGGGTTAGTGAAGTACGAAACTGGACACTTGATTATCGGTCTATTCACAGAACGCAGCGTTTTATATCGGGCAGCGGTTAGCACTGCTGCCTCACAGGGCCAGGGATCCGGGTTCGATTCCCGGCTTGGGTCACTGTCTGTGTGGAGTCTGCACGTTCTCGCCGTGTCTCCGTGGGTTTCCTCCGGGTGCTCCGATTTCCTCCCACAGTTTGAAGGATGTGCAGGTTAGGTGGATTGGCCGTGCTAAATTGTTCCTTAGTGTCCCAACATGTGCAGGTTAGGTGGATTGGCCATGGTAAATGTGTGGGGTTAACAGGGATGAGGTGGGGTTGCGGGGTGGGGGAGAGGGCCTGGGTAAGATACTTTGGCAGAGAGTTGGTGCAGCCTCGATGGGCTGAATGGCTTCTTCTTCACTGTAGTGATTCTATGATATAATTCTATGATATATATAATACATATATCCACACACATGTCTGCTTCCTACCTCCCTGTTCAGTGTTCTAACAGTCTCTCTTTATATGTGCACACTGTATTCTGGAGTTATGGATATTTGGTTGAGTCTCTAATGTTCTTCCTATCACTTGGCTGGCCAGGATTCTTTCTCCCTGTTACTCCCTGCCATTGGTGTGTGTTTGGAAGGATTTGCGGGTTGACGCTCAACCTGTTTGCCTGTTCCTGGCTGGCAAATGGGACTTGAATTTGGAACTTCTGACTCAGAAACGGGTACACTGCCAACCCTGCCGTAAGACCTCCTCAGCCGCTCTTCAGTAAGTTCTGAACTAAACAGTGTTACTCCTCATCTGTGCATCTTAACAAGATAATTGAAACTCCATCAGCAACCTGTTTCTGGTGAGTTGGTAGCCCCATTTTCACTCATCCTGGATCATTGGAGCTTTTAAACCCATCTCACCCATTTTCTTTTTCATTCAATCATGGGACATGGACATGGCTGGCCATGCCCATTTACAGTTGCCCTTGAGCAGGTGGTGGTGAGTTGCCTTCTTCAGCGTGGCACATTGGTTAGCATTGCAGCCTCACAGGGCCAGGGACCCATGTGGATACAAAACTGGCTCAGTCAAAGAAGACAGAGGGTAGCAGTGGAAGGGTGTGTTTCTGAATGGAGGGCTGTGACAAGTGGCATTCCTCAGGGATCAGTGCTGGCACCTTTGCTGTTTGTAATATATATAAATGATTTGGAGGAAAATGTAACTGGATTGATTAGTAAGTTTGCAGACGACACAAAGGTTGGTGGATTTGCAGATAGTGATGAGGACCATCAGAGGATACAGCAGGATATAGATCAGTTGGAGACTTGGGCGGAGAGATGGCAAATGGAGTTTAATCCGGACAAATGTGAGGTAATGCATTTTGGAAGGTCTAATACAGATAGGAAATATACAGTAAATGGCAGAACCCTGAAGAGTGTTGATCGGCAGAGTGATCTGGGTGTACAGGTACACAGGTCACTGAAAGTGGCAATGCAGGTGAAGAAGGTAGTCAAGAAGGCATACGGCATGGCTTGCCTTCATCAGCCGGGGCATTGATTTTAAAAATTGGCAAGCCCTGTTGCAGCTTTATAGAACCTTAGTTAGGCCGCACTTGGAATCTAGTGTTCAATTCTGGTCGCCACACTACCAGAAGGATGTGGAGGCTTTGGTGAGGGTACAGAAAAGATTTACCAGGATGTTGCCTGATATGGAGGGCATTAGTTATGAGGAGAGGTTGGAGAAACTTGGTTTGTTCTCACTGGAGCGACAGAGGTTGAGGGGAGACCTGATAGAAATCTACAAGATTATGAGAGGCATGGACAGAGTGGATAGTCAGAAGCTTTTTCCCAAGGTGGAAGAGTCAATTACTAGGGAGCACAGGTTTAAGGTGCGAGGGGCAAGGTTTAAAGGAGATGTACGAGGCAGATTTTTTACACAGAGGGTAGTGGGTGCCTGAAACTCACTGCCGGGGGAGGTAGTGGAAGCAGATACGGTAGTGACTTTTAAGGGGCATCTTGACAAATGCATGAATAGGATGGGAATACAGGGATATGGTCCTCGGAAGGGTAGGGGCTTTTAAATCAGTGGGGCAGCATGGTCAGTGCAGGCTTGGTGGGCCGAAAGGCCTGTTCCTGTGCTGTAATTTTCTTTGTTCTTTGTTCAATTAGTAGCTTGGGTCTCTATCTGTGCGGAGTCTGCACGTTCTCCATGTGTCTGCGTGGGTTTCCTCCGGGTGCTCCAATTTCCTCCCACAATCCAAAGACGTGCTGGTTAGGTGCATTTACTGTGCTAAATTCTCTCTCAGTGTACCCAAACAGGTACCGGGGTGTGGCGACGAGGGGATTTTCACAGTAACTTCATATTAGCATGGTGAGAATTTGCTGGAAGGAGTTCTCCCTTTACCTCTCTGGCCTGCAGTGTGGCGGTTAGTGGCAAATGCCAAAAGACAAGTACAGAGCCCGTCGGGACAGGAATTTCCATCTGTTCTCCGTGAATCCTTCACAACAACCGTGGAACGATCTCCCTCTATACCCACCCCCCTCACTACTGGCCCCCCCCAGACAAACAACATATTTGGGCGGCACGGTGGCACAATGGTTAGCACTGCTGCTTCACAGCTCCAGGGACCCGACTTGGGTCACTGTCTATGTGGAGTTGGCACATTCTCCTCGTGTCTGTGTGGGTTTCCTCCAGGTGCTCTGGTTTCCTCCCACAGTCCAAAGATGTGCGGGTTAGGTTGATTGGCCATGCTAAAATTGCCCCTTAGTGTCCTGAGATGCGTAGATTAGAGGGATTCGCGGGTATAATATGTAGGGATATGGGGGTAGGGCCTGGGTGGGATTGTGGTCGGTGCAGACTCGATGGGCCAAATGGTCTCTTTCTGCACTGTAGGGTTTCTATGGTTCTATTTATGGGGTAAACAGACTCATGTTTGCCAATGGGCACTCAGAAGGAGAAGTGCTTATTTTCACAGCTTTCTTGATTTTTCCCCACTATGGCGTGAAGACGATCCCTTTGCCTTTTGGCATTGAAGGTTCATTCCAATACCTCAACAGGGAACCAACATGTGGAATTCTGCAGGCCTCCAATGCCCTCCATCACCACCGTTATTTATTGTCGCAGTTTAAGGAAAGATTTGAAGAGTCTGACCATTTTAATGGCACAGACGGGAGCTTCTGCAGAATGGATTATAAACTCAGACATATCTCTCTCTCCCTCATCTCTTGAACATAGGAAGTCATGCTGGAGTGCGGTTTTCCAGCTGTTTCTGCTTTCTGATACCTCATTCAACAAGCCATTCTTCAAGTGTGGACTTTCGGCAATAAACCATAATGAGTTAATTCAACTGTGCAGACATGGGGCGGGATTTACCAGTCCCCCCGCGCTGTGTTTTACGGTGGTGAATGTGTACCACCATTGGCTGGCTGCGGGATCTTCCAGTCCCGCCACTGTCAATGGGGCATCCCATTGTTTGCACCCTCCAGCACCGGGGAACCTGCAGCTAGGCTGGGTGAGGGAGGGTCATCACCCTCAGCGGGACTGGAAGATCCCACCAGCGGCAACAGCTGGAAAATCCTGCCCCAAGGTAACGATATCTAATTCTGTCCACATTCGATATAACTAAGGAAGAGATGGAATTTGCATTTATACAACACTTTTCATGTTCTTAGGATATCCTGAAACACTTGACAACCAATGAATTTCTCCTGAGGTGCAGTCACCTGTAAGTTGGGAAATGCAGCAGCTAATTTGTGCACAGCAAGCTTCCACAAACAGCAAGGTGACAATGATTGGAATGCTATAGTTCAGGTTGGAAACTCCAAAGTGTTTTATGAAGTCCGCCTGGATCATAAGCTTTGCTCTTTGAGTTTGGCGAGGGTGAGCATGAGATGTTTCATTTCAGGTAGGATTCAAATGACCCACTGGGGAGCTTTTAGAGTCATAGAGGTTTACAGCATGGAAACAGGCCCTTCGGCCCAACTTGTCCATGCTGCCCTTTTTTTTAAACTGCTAGTTTACTGTCGTAAACTGGCTTGGGTCACTGTCTGTACAGGGTCTGCACGTTCTCCCCGTGTCTGTGTGGGTTTCCTCCGGATGTTCCGGTTTCCTCCCACAGTTCGAAAGGTGTGCTGGTTAGCTGCATTCGCCATGCTAAATTCTCCCTCAGTGTACCCGAACAGGCACTGGAGTGTGGCGACTAGGGGATTTTCACAGTAACTTCATTGCAGTGTTAATGTAAACCTACTTGTGACAGGATGCTGCCTGGGATGGAACATTTCATAGAAACCCTACAGTGCTGAAGGAGGCCATTTGGCCCATCGAGTCTGCACCGACCACAATCCCGCCCAGGCTCTACCCCCACATATTTTTACCCGCTAATCCCTCTAACCTACACATCTCAAAGGGGCAATTTTTAACCTGGCCAATCAACCTAACCTGCACATCTTTGGACTGTGGGAGGAAACCAGAGCACCCGGAGGAAACCCACGCAGACACGAGGAGAATGTGCAAACTCCACACAGACAGTGACCCAAGCCAGGAATCGAACCCGGGACCCTGGAGCTGTGAAGCAGCAGTGCTAACCACTGTGCTACCGTGCCGCCCCATAACATTTGAGTTATGAAGAGAGGTTGGATAGGCTTGGGTTGTTTTTGTTGCAGCAGCGAAGACTGAGGGGCGACCTGATCGAGGTGTACAAGATTATTTACTGTCGTAAACTGCTAGTTTACTAGCTAGTCCCAATTGCCTGCATTTGACCCATACCCCTCTATACCCATCTTACCTATGTAATTATCTAAATGCTTTTTAAAAGACAAAATTGTGCTCACCTCAACTACTAGCTCTGGCAGCTTGTTCCAGACACTCACCACCCTCTGTGTGAACAAATTGCCCCTCTGGACACTTTTGTATCTCTCCCCTCTCACCTTAAACCTATGCCCTCTAGTTTTAGACTCCCCTACCTTTGGAAAAAGATATTGACTATCTCACTGATCTGTGCCCTTCATTATTTTATAAACCTCCATAAGATCACCCCTCAGCCTGCTACGCTCCAGAGAAAAAAGCCCCAGTCTATCCAGCCTCTCCTTATAACTCAAACCATCAGGATTATGTGGCAGGATTTGAACTCAGGTCCACAAAGAATTATCCTGGGTCTCTGGATTACTAGTCCAGCGACAATCCCACTACGCCACCACTTCGCGATCTGAATAGCACTTTTCCCAACCTCAGGATGATCCGAAGCACTTTACAGCCAATGAGGTGCTGTTGAAATGCAGCCCATGTCAGAAGGCAGGAAACTCAGCAGCCAATTTATGTACAGCAAGCTCCGACAAACAGCCATGACCAGAGAATCCATTTTTATTGATGGTAACGGAGGGGTGTCATGCCCAGTAAAGATAATCATATTGCTAACTAACGTTATGCCATGTGGAGCTTTTGAAATTGACTGTAAATAATGGGCAGAATGCTCTCAAAATAGTTGCCGCAAACCCAGTGACTTCTGTTTGTGGTTTTCGAACAGACAGAGACTTTGGGTGGGATTTTCTTCTTCCCCAATGGCAGATGCAGTGAACCAACTAAAGGTCCATTACTGTCGGCGGCACTGGTAAATCCCACCGATGGCTGAGATCAGAATCAAGATGGATGGCACGGTGACACAGTGGTTAGCACAACTGCCTCACAGCACCAGGGACCCGTGTTCGATTCCTGGCTTGGGTGACTGTCTGAGTGGAGTTTGCACGTTCTCCCCGTGTCTGTGTGGGTTTCCTCTGGATGTTCCGGTTTCCTCCCACAGTTTGAAAGATGTGCTGGTTAGGTGCATTGGCCATGCTAAATTCTCCCTCGGTGTACCCGAACAGGCACTGGAGTGTGGCGACTCGGGGATTTTCACAGTAACTTCATTGCAGTGTTAATGTAAGCCTACATGTGACAGGGTGTTGCCTGGGATGGAACATTTGAGTTATGAAGAGAGGTTGGGTAGGCTTGTGTTGTTTTTGTTGCAGCAGCGAAGACTGAGGGGCGACCTGATCGAGGCGTACAAGATTATGAGGGGCATGGACAGGGTGGATAAGGAGCAGCTGTCCCCCTTAGTTGAAGGGGCGGCACGGTGGCACAGTGGTTAGCACTGCTGCCTCACAGCGCCAGGGACCTGGGTTCGATTCCCGGCTGGAGTCACTGTCTATTGTGCGGAGTTTGCACATTCTCCCCGTGTCTGCGTGGGTTTACTCCGGGTGCTCCAGTTTCCTCCCACAGTCTGAAAGACGTGCTGGTTAGGGTGCATTGGCCGTGCTAAATTCTCTCTCAGTGTATCCGAACAGGCACCGGGGGAGTGACGACCAGGGGATTTTCACAGTAACTTCATTGCAGTGTTGATGGAAGCCTACTTATGACACTAATAGATTAAAAAAAATGTCTGAGGTTAATTAAACATGTGGATGGGTTTTCCAGGTGTCAATTGGCTGCCCTTGCCAGCTTAGTGGAAGAGATATACCAATCAATGTCTGCCAGATGTGCCAGGGCCCTGTGGAAGGAACACCGAGGAATGTCTTGCAGTGAGTTCATCATAATTAGTATGCTGAAGGGTTATTAATTATTCTCCCATTGTGTATCAATCACCCAGCAATGGGAGACACTGAAACTTGCTGTCGTATGATCAAAACTAGCTGGAGGTCAGTCCAGAGATTACCACTCTGCAAGAGAATGCAGTCAATCAGTCTGGAAACCAACAGGATGCGGAGAGGATGTTTCCACCAGTGGGAGAGAGCAGAACTCGAGAGCACAACCTCAGAGTGAAGGAACGCTCCTTTAAAACCGAGACGAGGAGGAATTTCTTCAGCCAGAGGGTGGTGAATCTGTGAAACTCTTTGCCACAGAGGGCTGTGGAGGCTGGGTCCTTGAGTGTCTATAAGCCAGAGATAGCTAGGTTCTTGGTCAATAAGGGGATCAGGGGTTATGGGGAAAAGGCAGGAGAATGGGGATGTGAATCATATAACCATGTTTGAATGGCGGAGCAGACTTGATGGGCCGAATGGCCTAATTCTGCTCCTATATCTTATGGTCTTTGGACACAAGCCGTATCGTACATCCAACAGAAAGAATAGAACCTTCCCTGAATTGGGACGTCTTGTTGAAGTTGTACAAGACATTGGTAAGGCCACACTTGGTATACTGCGTGCAATTCTGGTCACCTATTATAGAAAGGATATTATTAAACTCGAAAGAGTGCAGAAGAGATTTACTAGGATGCGACCGGGACGTGATGGTTTGAGTTATAAGGAGTGCCTGGATAGACTGGGACTTTTTTCTCTGGAGCGTAGAAGGCTGAGGGGTGATCTTTTCGAGGTCTATAAAATAATGAGGGGCACAGATCAGCTAGATAGTCAATATCTTTTCCCAAAGGTAGGGGAACCGAAAACTAGAGGGCATAGGTTTAAAGTGAGAGGGGAGAGAGTATGTCTGTGGGTTGAGTATGTGTGTGTGTGAGCGTGGGTGTGTGTCCGTGGGTTGTGTGTGTGTGTGTGTGTGTGTTTGTGT
Source organism: Mustelus asterias (assembly GCF_964213995.1). Lineage (NCBI taxonomy): Eukaryota > Metazoa > Chordata > Chondrichthyes > Carcharhiniformes > Triakidae > Mustelus > Mustelus asterias. Next base: position 11,484,954 of record NC_135807.1, read on the forward strand.
TGGGTGTGTGTGTGTGAGGGAGTGAATGTGTGTTTGTTTATGTGTCTGTGGGTTGGGTGTGTGTGTGTTTGTGTGACTGTGTTGGGTGTGTGTGTGTGTGAGGGAGTGAGTGTGTTTGTGAGTCCGTGGGGTGTGTGTGTGTGTGTGTGTGTGTGTGTGAGTGAGTGAGTGTGTTTTGTAAAATATATTCTTTTCTACTGACTTAAACTTAGCTGAAAACCTGCTTCATGTTTACTACTGAAAATCACAACACTCACTAAAGGTTTAAACCACTCTCTCTGAAACACATCTTTGTTCCAGACACCCGAGAGATGTGGAGAAAAAGGAAAAGTGATTCCATCATCTCTCTCCCTGTCTGTAACAGGGCTGAATATCAGGCAAGATTACATCTAACAAAACAGCCACAGAAGAGTCTGAATAGAACACTACCATCCAGAGAGATTCCACTGTTGTGGAGAATCTGGATTACTCCCTATAGAAACAGAGCGGGTTAAAGGGAGGATTTTTAAACAAGTGTTTACGATCATTAATGGTCTTGCTCGAGTAACTAAGGAGAGGTTATGTCCGGTGGCAGGCGAGTTGTGAACCCGAGGACATAGATTTAAGATAATTAACATAATTAACAGGAGTGCAATGGTGGAAAGTTAAGGAGAATTTTTATTGCAGTGTGTTGTTGGTCTGAAGCTCAGTGTTTGAAACATTGGCAGAGTAGTAACCTTCAGAAGGGAACTACTTAACGGAAAAAAAAGCAACCACAGAGTTGTGAGGAACATAGAACATAGAACATAGAAAGCCACAGCACAAACAGGCCCTTCGGCCCACAAGTTGTGCCGATCACATCCCTACCTCCAGGCCTATCTATAGCCGTCAATCCCATTAAATCCCATGTACTCATCCAGAAGTCTCTTAAAAGACCCCAACGAGTTTGCCTCCACCACCACCGACGTCAGCCGATTCCACTCACCCACCACCCTCTGAGTGAAAAACTTACCCCTGACATCTCCTCTGTACCTACCCCCCAGCACCTTAAACCTGTGTCCTCTTGTAGCAACCATTTCAGCCCTTGGAAATAGCCTCTGAGAGTCTACCCTATCCAGACCTCTCAACATCTTGTAAACCTCTATCAGGTCACCTCTCATCCTTCGTCTCTCCAGGGAGAAGAGACCAAGCTCCCTCAACCTATCCTCATAAGGCATGCCCCCCAATCCAGGCAACATCCTTGTAAATCTCCTCTGCACCCTTTCAATGGCTTCAACATCTTTCCTGTAATGAGGTGACCAGAACTGCGCGCAGTACTCCAAGTGGGGTCTAACCAGGGTCCTATAAAGCTGCAGCATTATCTCCCGACTCCTAAACTCAATCCCTCGATTAATGAAGGCCAGTACGCCGTACGCCTTCTTGACCGCATCCTCCACCTGCGAGGCCGATTTAAGAGTCCTATGGACCCGGACCCCAAGGTCCTTCTGATCCTCTACACTGCTAAGAATGGTACCCTTCATATTATACTGCTGCTTCATCCCATTGGATCTGCCAAAATGGATCACTACACACTTATCCGGGTTGAAGGAGCAGAGGAGTGGGACTGATTGGATAGCTCTTTCAAAGGGCTGGAACCAGCAAGATGGGACAAATGGCCTCGCCAGGTGCTGTATAATGCGGATTTCTACAATTCGATGAGACCAAAAACATGAAAATCGATTAGCGCACGTAAGCCTCAGCCATCGGGATAATGTAAAGAGCGATTGCAGACTTTGCTCTGGAATAGCTTAACTTGCGTAATTTACTGAATACTTGGCTGCTCTCATCTGCAGGCAGACCGTTCCTGAAATACCTGCTAACCTCGCGTGTTTACATTGCTAGTGCGGCAGTGAATGGAAACACAGAGCCAGTGAAACGATCCTAAGAGGAAAATATATTTTTTTAAATGAATCGTATAATCAGGTCTCTGCTTGCTGTCTGGGGCTTACGCCGGTCTGAAGAGGGTTAGCACACATTATTAATCAGCATATTCTCCAAAAATACCCCCTCCGTTATGTTACTAAAAGAAATAATGGCAGGAGAGTCAATGGGGAAAATCATCGCCTGAGGCAAAGTTTTCCGCCGAGATTTCTTTCTCCTTTCATTACTTTCTCTCGAGTCTGTTGCGTCCCTAAATTGATTATTTATTCTCTGACAAATCACTGAATGGAAGACACGTTTGTTGCACTCGCAAATAGTTTAACACAAGATGAATTGCCTCTTTGCCAGAGCGGCACTCTTTCCAATAAGTGACTGATTCTTCTGTGAGGAATTCCATTTGTGCTCTGCCTTGGCTGCATTGTAATTAAGGACACTGAAATGTCCAGCCGGGGACTGATTCATGCACGACAAAAGTTCTCTTGTTGTCCCCCAAGCGTCACCCGCTGACAGTGAGCAGAACTAGCACCGAGAAGGAAAGGTTGGAAGTAGATATTGTAACTGGCAGCTTTTTTGGCAGAACTGGGCGCGTCAGCTGGGTAGTTTGTGGTGAGCAGAAAGTTCTCCATCAGTGATATCCACGCAGCAAAAGACCCACGCCGATTCAACTTGTGGCAGCGTCCAAGTTGTGCGTCGACTGTGCAGATACAGGGGCACAGTTCCGCACACACTATCAAAGGTAAGATCTTGTTCAACTTCTTTATAACTTTCCCTGCAAACTGTTTTCTTACTGTGAAGGCGCTGTCACTGTTACAACAAAGACCCTCCATGAATGCAAATCACTTATTTATTGCCAGCTAGCTTTCAGGAAGGTGTGGTGGCACAGTGATCAGCTTCACAGCGCCAGAGACCCAGGTTTGATTGAGTGTCTGTGTGGAGTTTGTCGGTTCCCCCGCCCCCTCATCGTGTCTGCATGGGTTACCTCCGGGTGCTCCGATTTCCTCCCACAGTCCAAAGATGTGCTGGTTAGGTGGACTGGCCATGATAAATTGCAGTGAGAAGTTTAACAACACCAGGTTAAAGTCCAACAGGTTTATTTGGTAGCAAACGCCACTAGCTTTCGGAGCTCCAAGCCCCTTCTTCAGGTGAGTGGGAATTCTGTCCACGAACAGGGCATATAAAGACACAGACTCAATTTAAACTGCCGGCTCCAAGTGGAGAGGATCTCCAAGAAGATCTCGCATATCGACACAGACATCAAGTTTCTACAAAGGTGCAAGAAAGCAGACAAGATACCGAAAGGACTACAGATCACGAATCCACATCATGATAAATTGCCCCTTGGTGTCATAAGATGTGCAGGTTGGGTGAACAGGCCACGATCAATTGCCCGTTAGGTACCCGAGATGTTTAGGTTAGATAGATTAGCAGGGTAAATATGTGGGGTTAGAGGGATAGGGCAGGGGAGATGGTCTGGGTAAGATACTCTGTCAGAGAGTCAGTGCAGACTCGATGGGCTGAATGGCCTCCTCCTGCACTGTCGGGATTCTATGATCCTATGCTTTTCTTCCCCCCCACCCTCAATATTCCATCCACTGAAGTTCGCAGAATGATAGTTCAAGCTTCTTTTTCCGGAGACTCATTTTCAAATCTCACTTTCGTTTGGACTTTATGTGGAATTGAAAATTTCGACAATATTTTCCAGTTCTGTGAAATGAAAGCTCGCGTGATGGAAACCGGACTGCGGCTGATTCACGATGAACCCATTCTGCGCCGCTGGCATCGGCCAGCTCCCCCCACCAATAGCGCACTCCAAGTATTTGTTGACAGAAACCGTGCATCTTCAATCGATAAAGCTTTGATGGAGATTACGCAGAATTGCTCGTTGTATTAGACCTGTGCATTGACTATTAATCTGTCGTGATTGACTATGACACTGAGATCTGAGCATTTGAACATAAAAACTCGGAGGAGCAGGCCACTCAGCCCTTCAAACCCCCTCTGCCATTCAATGAGATTGCGGTTGATGGGCAGCACGATGGCATAGTGATTAGCTGCCTCACAGCGCCAGATGCTCCAGTTTCCTCCCACAGTCCGAAGATGTGCGGGTTAGGTCGATTGGCCATGCTAAGCTGACTCGAGCATCAGGGGATTAGCAGTGTAAATGTGTGGGGTGATGGGAATAGGGCCTGGGTGGGATTGTGGTTGGTACAGACTCGATGGACCGAATGGCCTCCTTCTGTACCATAGTGTTTCTATGATTCTACCACAACGCCACTGTAATGACTTCAATGAGGCACATGAGATTGGCCTCTTGGAGTACGAGCTCCCTGATTGGGACAGCAAATATGACCTCAAATAGGGATCTCATCCTCCAATAGGCTAACCTCATGGCCCTCGTTGAAGGCATCAGGGTCACGTTCCTGCACTATCTCTGTATCTCTTGATGTCTTTCATATGTGGAAACCTCTTGATCTCAGTCTTGTACAAGTCCAATGAATAAGCCTCCAATGCCCACTGGGGTGAAGGATTCCAAAGATGCTGAGTGAAGAATTTCCTCCTCATCTCATTCCTGAATGGCTTGCCCCTTACTCTGGCACTGCGTCTCCTGGTTCTAGATCCTCCCCTCCATCCCCCCGCCAGGGGAACATCCTTTCTGTGTCTATCCTGTTGTATCTATCTTGTAAGAATCTCGTCTCTATGGGTGAAATTGCTTCTCCTCCACCTAAACTCTAAGGGTCCACCCAATCTATTTAACCTTTCCTCATCGCACAACCTCTCCATCCCAGGAATTAATTCAGTGAACACTTGTTGCGCTCCGTCTATGGCAAGCATGTATTTCCTCGGGTAAGGAGACCAGAAACGTACTCAATACTCCAGATGTACAAAGAATAAAGAAAATTACAGCATAGGAACAGGCCCTTCGGCCCTCCAAGCATGCACCTACCATGTTGCCCGACTGAACTAAAAACCCCTACTCTTCCGGGGACCCTCCATTCCCATCCTATTCATGTATTTGTCAAGATGCCCCTTAAAAGTCACTATTGTATCTGCTTCCACTATCTCTCCCGGCAGCAAGTTCAAGGCACCCACTACTCTCTGTGTAAAAACCCTGTCTCGTACATCTCCTTTAAATCTTACCTCATGCACCTTAAACCTATGCCCTCTAGTAATTGACTCTTCCATCCTGGGAAAAAGCTTCTGACTATCCACTCTGCCCATGCCCCTCATAATCTTGTAGACTTCTATCAGGTCAGCTCTCAACTTCCATCATTCCAGAGGGAACAAACCAAGTTTCTCCAACCTCTCCTCATAGCTAGTGCCCTGCATACCAGGCAATATCCTGATAAATCTTTTCTGTACCCTCTCCAAAGTCTCCACATCCTTCTGGTAGTCACACCAAGGCTGTGTATGACTGGCTGTATACAATTGCGTTAAAGCATCTTGGTCAAGCCACAACTGTGATTCTGTGATGGAACTGTACCTTTAAGAAATGTATTTTTGTCATTATTATTTGTGTCGCTTTGTCTGTCCCTGGCAGCCCCTGTTGTTATTGCATCAGCATCACTGATCCTTATTGCTAAAATAATTGTTTTAATCTGGACTAATGCAGGGTTGTTATTTTAGTATTTCCCCCGTGATTTTTCAGAGCGGGGCTTGATTTGGGTTTTGACAGCAAAAACCATGTGACTGGACAGGGCTAGGCTCACAGAGAGAAACCCTGCTCTGTGGTAGTTTGGGAGCTGTAGGGAGATGAAATAACTCTGAGCCTCTGGATTTGGAGACTGGGATCTGCCAGAAAGCAGGTCTCTTTCTCTGAAGATCTGCTGTTTAAAGGAAGATCTTTCTCTGGAAACCGCTGTATGGGAGTCAGAAGGCAGGTGTCTTTCTGTATCTGTCCAGGAGGAGTTAAAAGGCTGGAAATCTAGCATCCACATGAGCATATCTATTGCTGGTGCCATTTGGTTCTGAAGAATGATGTATGTCTATGGGGATATTGCTTAAATTGGAACTATAGAGATACTTGGCCATGTTTAAGTATTTTCAATTGGTAAAAGTTATGTTAATTATTTTTGTTATATTCTAACTGTGTTCTTAAATAAAGTTTGTTTTAATAAAAACTACCCAGTGGGGTAATGGAATCATGCCTGGAGTGAAACTCCTTATGCTCACAGTAATGCCAAAATCAAATAAATTGGGATCTACGCTAACTTCATAAGATACCTTGGAGTTTCTTATCTGGTCCCTAACAATTGGGGTTTCTTGTGGGATTAAAATCTATAATTTATAATAACAGTTCTCCACCTGTGAGTCATTGAAAATCAATGAAAATAGCCGCAAAAAAACCGGAACCATCTGTGCATGCTAAACAGCGAGCAGGATTCCTGCCCCACTCCTCTGCCCAGGATGAGTTTCTGGAGCAGAGGCAGCTCTCCATAGGCTTCTGTGTAACTTTCCAGTCCAAATGATGTCCAAGACATGTCATGTGGCTCAGCTAGGTGGGGGGTCGGGAGGAGTAGGTATCACCTTTGGTTGGGGACTGAACAATCCTCCTGGCAGGAAGGGCCAGATAAATCCTGCCCGGTGTCTTAGTAAAATAAACATTTTGTGATGCAAGAAAGCTTTTACATTGTAAGTACTAGTGTGCCTGTGAACCTTAGAGGAACACAGAAACATGGAAAGAATCATATAGTGCAGAAGGAGGCCATTCGGCCCATCAAGTCTGCACTGACAACAATCCCACCCAGGCCTTATCCCTGCAGCCCCACATATCTTCCCTGCTAATCCCTCTAATCTACACATCCGGGGACATTAAGGGGCAATTTGGCATGGCCAATCAACCTAACCCGCACATCTTTGGACTGTGGGAGGAAACCGGAGCACCCGGAGGAAACCCACGCAGACACGGGGAGAATGTGCAGACTCCGCACGGACAATGACTCAAGCCGGGAATCGAACCCTGGGCCCTGGAGCTGGGAGGCAGCAGTGCTAACCACTGTGCCACCGTGGATGAGATTAGTTTGTGAAGTATTCTGGACCAGCACAATCGGAGGAATCCCACAAAGTCCACCTGGGCCAACGACCATTTTTGTGGATGAAATCTGAAGGAATTGAATCTTGAATCAGTCCATTAGATCATGAAAACTTGAATACATGGGATTCTGGGCCTAACTCACGAAATGTATAAAAACTCGATCTTTTGCAGGCCCTGAAGGATTGTGCTGATACAGCAACTGCTGGACATGATAAAGAACTCAAAGCAGCTACCTCAGGATGTAAGTCTGCAGGTCCGGTGTGAACTTATAACATGTCTGAATTCATCGCTGTCTAATGGAGGTTTAGTTTCGCTGTCATAGATCTTTGAGTATCAGTGCACACTGGACAGAGAATGTATCCGTCACCAGGATGCTGCCTGGGATGGAACATTTAAGTTATGAAGAGAGGTTGGATAGGCTTGGGTTGTTTTTCATTGGAGCAGACAAGACTGAGGGGCGACATATCAAGGTGTACAAGATTATGAGGGACATGGATAGGGTGGCCAGGGAGCAGCTATTCCCCTTAGTTGAAAGGGCAGCACGGTGGGGGGCACAGTGGTTAGCACTGCTGCCTCACAGTGCCAGAGACACGGGTTCAATTCCCGGCTTGGGTCACTGCCTGTGCAAAGTCTGCACGTTCTCCTTGTGTCTACATGGGTTTCCTCCGGGTGCTCTGGTTTCCTCCCACAGTCTGAAAGACTGGTTAGGTATATTGGACATGTTAAATTCTCCCTTAGTGTACCCGAACACTGGAGTGTGTGGCGACTGGGGGATTTTCACAGTAACTTCATTGCAGTATTAATGTAAGCCTGCTTGCGACACTAAATAAAATAAATTTATGAAGGGTCAGTCACAAGAGGACACAGGCTCAAGGTGAGGGGCAAGAGATTTCGGGGGATGTGAGGAAAAGCTCTTTTTACCCAGAGGGTGGTGACGGTCTGGAATGCGCTGCCTGGGAGGGTGGTGGAGGCGGGATGCCTCACATCCTTTAAAAAGTACCTGGATGAGCACCTGGTACATCATAACATTCAGGGCTATGGGTCAAGTGCTGGTAAATGGGATTGGATGGGAGCTCAGGTGTTTCTCATGTGTCGGTGCAGATTCAATGGGCCGAAGGGCCTCTTCTGCACTGAATGATTCTATGATTCTATGAATGGACAGTCTCCTAGTACCATCTTCAATCTCTCCTCTGTGTCTCATCTCCAACTTAGGTACCCAATCTGACACTTGTGTGAGGGGCAGCACAGTGGTTAGCACTGCTGCCTTACAGTTCCAGAGACCCGGGTTCGATTCCCGGCTTGGATCACTGTTCATGTGGAGTTTGCACGTTCTCCCTGTATCTGCATGGGTTTCCTCCAGGTGCTCCGATTTCCTCCCACAGTCCAAAAATGTACGGGTTAGGTGCATTGGCCATGCTAATTTCTCCCTCAGTGTTACCCGAACAAGCGCCAGGGTGTGGCGACGCGGGGATTTTCACAGTAACTTCATTGTAGTGTTAATGTCAGCCTACATGTGACTAATAAATAAACTTTAAACTTTTTCCAAACTTGTATGTTGTTGCGTTATCTATAAATATCTGTAAAGTGCCAGGAATTAATCAGCTAGGAACTAGTTGCTGTGTATAAGTGTTCCAGGGGAGCCACATGTTACAGCTGCAGTAGAGACTGGTGTGACGCATCACAGAACAAGTTCATTCTGGTCCTTCTTTGTATTAAAGTTGCAGAATTACAAAATTAAACATGAATGGTTTCTGATGTTTCCAAGCTTAAAGTGTAATCATGAACAATATCTGGGGGCCAAAAGAAAAGAAGAACAGTAGCACCAAGCTCAAAATTTCAAAACTAAATCTATTGGTAGCTCAGGCAACTATATTTTGAGCACAACTCAAGCATTCAGCTCCCAGCCTGTTGATACAACAATTACATTCAAGACAACAACAGGATTACATCTTGGAAAGTGTAATGACTCACCAAGTCTGATTGGAAAGGGATACAGTTTATTACAAAATGCAAAATAAAAACACAACTGAGGCGTACACACACTAATGAATATCTCTCATCAGTATTTACTGTTGAGAAAACCATGGATGTTAGGGAACTTGGGGACATAAATAGCGATGTCTTGAGGAGTGTACATGTTACAGAGGAGGAGGTGCTGGATGTCTTAAAGCGTATCAAGGTAGATAAATCCCCAGGACCTGATGAAGTGTATCCCAGGACATTGTGGGAGGCTCGGGAGGAAATTGCGGGTCCGCTAGCAGAGATATTTGAATCATCGATAGTCACAGGTGAGGTGCCTGAAGATTGGAGGGTGGCAAATGTTGTGCCCTTGTTTAAAAAGAGCTGCAGGGAAAAGCCTGGGAACTAGGGCCGGTGAAGTCCCTGAATCTTGATCAATTGGGCCAGTGGGCTGACGAATGGCAGATGGAGTTTAATTTAGATAAATGCGAGGTGACGCATTTTGGTAGATTGAACCAGGGCAGGACTTACTCAGTTAATGGTGGGGCGTTGGGGAGAGTTACAGAACAAAGAGATCGAGGGGTACAGGTTCATCGCTCCTTGAAAGTGGAGTCATAGGTGGACAGAATGGTGAAGAAGGCATTCGGCATGCTTGGTTTCATAAGTCCCTGTCATAGAAAGGATATTATTAAACTAGAAAGTGTGCAGAAGAGATTTACTAGGATGCTACCGGAACTTGATGGTTTGAGTTACAAGACGATGCTGGATAGACTGGGACTTTTAAGTCCCTTTTAAAGGCCGGTGAACCTCACATCTGTGGTGGGTAAGTTGTTGGAAGGTATTTTGAGAGACAGGATTTACAGGCAAGGACTGATTAGGGACAGTCAGCATGGCTTTGTGAGTGGAAAATCATGTCTCACAAATTTGATTGAGTTTTTTGAAGGGGTAACCAAGAAGGTATATGAGGGCAGTGCAGTTGATGTTGTCTACATGGACTTTAGCAAGGCCTTTGACAAGGTGCTGCATGGTCGGTTGTTACATAAGGGTAAATCTCACGGGATCCAGGGTGAGGTAGCTAAATGGATAAAAAACTGGCTTGATGACAGAAGGCAGAGGGTAGTTGTAGTGAGTTGATTTTCAAACTGGAGACCTGTGACCAGCGGTGTGCCTCAGGGATCGATGGTTATTTGTCATTTATATTAATGATTTGGATGAGAATATAGGAGGCATGGTTAGTCAGTTTGCAGATGACGCCAAGATTGGTGGCATAGTGGACAGTGAAGAAGGTTATCTCGGATTGCAACGGGATCTTGATCAATTGGGTCAGTGGGCTGACGAATGGCAGATGGAGTTTAATTTAGATAAATGCGAGGTGATGCATTTTGGTAGATTGAACCAGGGCAGGACTTACTCAGTTAATCGTAGGGCGTTGGGGAGAGTTACAGAACAAAGAGATCGAGGGGTACAGGTTCATAGCTCCTTGAAAGTGGAGTCATAGGTGGACAGAATGGTGAAGAAGGCATTCGGCATGCTTGGTTTCATTGGTCAGAACATTGAATACAGGGGTTGGGACCTCTTGTTGAAATTGTACAAGACATTGGTAAGGCCACACTTGGAATACTGTGTACAGTTCTGGTCACCCTATCATAGAAAGGATATTATCAAACTAGAAAGTGTGCAGAAGAGATTTACTAGGATGCTACCGGAACTTGATGGTTTGAGTTACAAGAAGATGCTGGAGAGACTGGGACTTTTTTCTCTGGAGTATAGAAGGCTGAAGGGTGAGAGGTCTATAAAATAATGAGGGGCATAGATCAGCTAGAAAGTCAATATCTTTTCCCAAAGGTAGGGGCGTCTAAAACTAGAGGGCATAGGTTTAAGGTGAGAGGGGAGAGATACAAAAATGTCCAGAGGGGCAATTGTTTCACACAGAGGGTGGTGAGTGTCTGGAACAAGTTGCCAGAGGTAGTAGTAGAGGCAGGTACAATTTTGTCTTTTAAAAAGCATTTAGACAGTTACATGGGTATGATGTTTATAGAGAGATATGGGCCAAATGCGGGCAATTGGGACTAACTTAGGAGTTTACAAAAAGGGCGGCATGGACAAGTTGGGCCGAAGGGCCTGTTTCCATGCTGTAAACCTCTATGACTCTAATCCCTGCCTGGGACTTCAGTACAGCAGGCCCAGTCCTGGGTCTGCCTTATAAATCGCTCAGGTAATCAGTCCCAGTTGGGCAGGCCAGTGCCTGTTACCAGGGGAACTCATACGCAACAATTCCCACAGGGAGATCAATCAGTGATTCCCCACAGGTGGCACAGGTGCACAGTGGTTAGCACTGCTGCTTCTCAGCGTCAGGGACCCGGGTTCAATTCCGGCCTCGGGTCACTCTCGGTGTGGAGCTTGCATGTTCTCCCCGTGTCTGTGTGGGCTTCCTCCGCGTGCTCTGGTTACCTCCCACAGCCCAAAGATGTGCGGGTTAGGGGGATTGGCCATGCTAAATTGAGCCTAGTGTCAGGGAGATTTTCAGAATAATTATGTGGGTAATGAGAATAGGGCATGGTGGGATTGTGGTCGGTGCAGACTTGATGGGCCGAATGGCCTCCTTCTGCACTTCAGGGATTGTATTGTATTGTATGGACCTCGTAGGGGTTATCACAGAAAGATTCTCCTTTACTCTCGCCTTAAAATAGGCTTTGCTGCACAAGACTGACCAGAATTGCCAAAGACCCAACTCAATAAACTGCTTGGAACCCCGTTGGTAATATTTGTAAGATAATGTACAATGTGTGCCTCCCCCGCTTACTGCGTGCAAATGACCAGTCTCTGGAAAACAAGCCAGACAAACTTAGAGCCAGACTCACTTTCCAAAGAGAACTGAGAGACTGCTGTGTACTCTGTTTCACGGAGACGTGGCACACTCCTGCTTCACCGGACTGTGCCCGACAACCAGAGGGGCTTCTCAATCCATCGAATGGACTGTACAGCAGCCTCAGGCAAGGCTATGGGAGGTGGGGTCTGCTTCCTAATCAACACCTCATGGTGCCTAGACGTAGCAACACTGGCAACTTTCTGCTCCCCAGACCTGGAATACCCGACGCTAAAATGCCGCCCCTACTATCTTCCACGGGAGATCACCTCTGTTATCCTGATGGTAGTTTACATCCCACCCCATGCGGGTGTGAAGATCACGCTGGACAAAATATTCCCCATAACGAATAGCCTTGAGACGAAACATCCCGAGGCCTCGTTCATCATGGCTGGGGATTTCAGTCAGGCCAAGCTCAAGAGCGTACTCTCAAGTTACCAAGAGTCAATTATTAGGGGGCACAGGTTTAAGGTGCAAGGGGCAAGGTTTAAAGGAGATGTCCGAGGCAGATTTTTTACACAGAGAATGGTGGGTGCCGGGAACTTGCTGCCAGCGGAAGTAGTGGAAGCAGATACGATAGTGACTTTTAAGGGGCGTCTTGACAAATACATGAATAGGATGGGAATGGAGGGATTTGGTCCCCGGAAGGTTAGGGGGCTTTTGTTAAGTTGGGCAGCACGGTCAGTGCAGGTTGTTCCTGTGCTGTAATTTTCTTTGTTCTTCGTTCTATTTAATACCCTCTGGCTCTATGCGTAGATTCCCTCCCCTGTCCTTGAATGGGCCAACCTTCTCCCTGGCTACCCTCTTGCTCTTCATATATGTATAAAAAGCCTCCTTAATCCTGCTGGCCAATGATTTTTCGTGACGTCTTTTAGCCCTCCTTACTCCTTGTTTTAGTTTCTTTCTACTTTCCTTGTATTCCACACTTGCTTCGTGTGTTCCCAGCCTCCTAGTTTTGACAAATGCTTCCTTGTTCTCTTTGACTAAGCTCACAATATCTTGCGTTATCCAAGGTTCCCAAAACTTGCCATACTTGTCCTTCATCCTTACAGGAATGTATCGGTTCTGCATCCCTATCAACTTACACTTGAAAGCCTCCCGCATGCAAGAGGTTGATTTGCCCTCAAACATCTGCCCCTAATCTACATTCTTCAGTTCCTGCCTAATATTATTGTAATTAGCATTCCCCCAGTTTAGCACCCTAATTTGAGGACTACACTTTTCTTTATCCATCAGTACCTTAAAGCTTACTGAATTGTGGTCACTGCTCCCCTACTGAAACGTCGACAAGCTGACTGGGCTCTTTTCCCAATACCAGGTCCAGTATGGCCCCTTCCCTAGTTGGACTATCTACATACTGTTTCAAGAAGCCCTCCTGGATCCTCCTTACAAACTCTGCCCCATCCACGCCCCTCGCACTCAGTGAGTCCCAGTCAATATCGGGGAAGTTAAAATCTCCCCACCACAAAAACCCAGTTATTTTTACACCTTGCCAAAATCTGCCTACATATCTGTTCCTCTCTCTCTCGCTGTGGATGAGTGGCCTATAGTAAACCCCCAACATTGTGACTACACCCTTCCTATTCCTGAGCTCTACCCATATTGCCTCACTGTATGAGTCCTCCGAGGTGTCCTCCCACAGTACAGCTGTGATATTCTCCTTAACCAGTAGTGCAACTCCCCCACCCCTTTTACATCCCCCTCTATCCCGCCTGAAACATCTGTATCCTGGAATCGTTACATTTTAACTTCTAGAACTTAGAAAAGTACAGCCCAAAATGTTGTGCCAAACATGATGGCAAATTAAAGTAATCCTTTCTGCTTGTCCTTGGTCCATATCTATCTATTCCTTGCACATTCATGTGTTTATCTAAAAGCCCCTTCAATACCCCTAACCTATCTGCCTCCACAATCACCCTAGCAGCACATTCCAGACACCTACCATCCTCTGTGTAAAACCTTGCCCCTTACATCTCATTTGAACTTTCCCTCTCTCACCTTCAGTGCATGACCCTTAGTATTAGACATTTCAACTCTGGGAAAAAGATTCTGACTGTCAACCCTATCTATGTCTCTCATAATTTTATAGACTTCTATCAGATCTCCCCTCAGCTTCCACCACTCCAGAGAAAACAACCCTAGTTTGTCCAGCCTCTCCTTATAGTTCACACTTCTGGATTTCCCATCTGAAACTCCAATATAACCTGCCATTGTTAACGTTCAGGCTGTAGAATCCCAGAATAATACCTGACGGAGGGAGACTGTTTAACTATCGAGTCTCCACCACCTAGTTTGAAAGATCAATCCAGTTTGCCCCACGTTCTCCCTTTTCCCGTCTCTGCAATTTATCTCTTTCAAGCATTTATCTAACTCCTGTTCAAAGGCCACAGTGGAATCTGTATTACCAGGCCGTGCAGTCCCAGTCTAAACTGCGACTTACATAAAAAAGATTTTTCTCATGTTGACTATGTCCCTTTTGCCATTTACTTTCAAGCTCAGAGCCCTAGGTGTCAATCCAGCATAGGTTCATAAGATATAGCAACAGAATTAGCCCATTCGGCCCATCGAGTCCGCTTCGCCATTCGATCATGGCTGATATGCTCCTCATCCCTATTTTCCTGCCTTCTCCCCATAACCCTTCCACCCATTACCAATTAAAAATCTGTCTAACTCCTCCTTAAATTTACTCACTGTCCCAGCATCCACCGCACTTTGGGGCAGCGAATTCCACGGATTCACAACCCTTTGGGAGAAGTAGTCTCTCCTCAACTCTGTTTTAAATTTACTGTCCCTTATCCCAAGACTATGACCTCTCGTCCTAGAATGTCCCACAAGAGGAAGCATCCGCTCCACATCTACTTTATCCATACCTTTTATCATCATGTATACCTCAATTTGATCTCCCCTCATTCTTCTAAATTCCAGAGAGTATCGGCCTCAACTGTTCAATCGCTCTTCATACGACAAGCCCCTCATCTCTGGGATCAATCCAGTGAACTTCCTCTGAACTGCCACCAAACCACGTGCCTCCAAACCACGACACCTTTCCTCAAACAAGGGGACGAAAACTGGGCAGTCAATTTGAAGCACAGACTGGATTCTATGAGGTTAGCTGACAAATTCTGATCTTTACCAGTCGGTTCAAAGTGACCAAATTTAGCTCAGTTTGGATGCAAGGGGCTGAATTGTATTTGGGGCAGGAGGTAAGGGAGAGAGGAATTGGGTGCGTGGTAACAGGGTGGGGATGGGGGGAGGGCGGGGGTTGGTAGGGGAATCATACAATGCCTACAGTGCAGAAGGAGGCCATCCGGCCCATTGAGTCTGCACTGACTCTCTGACAGAGCATCTTACCCAGGCCCACACCCACCCTATCTCCACAGCCCTATGTATTTACTCCACTAATTGTCCTAAGCTACACATCTTAGGACACTAAGGGACAATTTAGTATGGCCAATCAACCCGCACATCTTTCGGACTGTGGGAGGAAACCGAGCACCCAGAAGAAGCCCACGCAGACACGGGGAGAACATGCAAACTCCGCACAGTGACCCAAACTGGGAATCGAACCTGGGTCCCTGGTGCTGTGAGGCAGCAGTGCTAACCTAGGTAATGGTTGAGGGGAGAGTGGGGCTGATAAGCCCATGATTGGCACAGGGGTGGAAAGCCCTGTCCAGTGACATGACTCACTTACATCCAACTATTTTTTTTATTCAATTCGTGGGCCATGGGTGTCACTGGCTGGCCAACATTTATTGCCCATCCCTAGTTGCTCTTGAGAAGGTGGTGGTGAGCTTCCTTCTTGAATCGCTGCAGTCCATGTTCTGTGGGTTGACCCACAATGCCGTTAGGGAGGGAATTCCAGGATTTTGATCCAGCGACTGCAAAGGAATGGCGATATATTTCCAAGTAAGGATGGTGAGTGGCTTAGAGGGGAACTTGCAGATGGTGGTGCTCCCATGTATCTGCTGCCCTTGTCTTTCTCGATGAAAGTGGTCATGGGTTTTGGAAGGTGCTGTCTAAGGATCTTTAGTGACTTGCTGCAGCGCATCTTGTAGATGATACACGCTGTCTGTGGAGATGTGACTGAGCCTGGCTAGTCCTGGCCAGGCAGGCAGGAGCGGACATTTATGGCAGGAAGCTGGGAAAGTTTCCGGGTACAGTTAAGCAGGAGGGGAGCGGGGAGGACTCTGGCGGTGACTGAGATTGGGCTAGGGTATCGCAGTGGAGACAGTCAACTCTGCCAAAGACTGGGGTTCAGGAGAGCCCAGTACACATGAAATAAAACTACCACACGTGGCTTCTGTGCTCTTGTGACCCAGGATCCAGCTCCCAGCAGCTTTGCTCTGTTGGGGGAACTAACACTGCCCTCCCACCACACCTCAAGCCTTGAATTAAAACTGCAGATAGGGCCTGGATTTTAAAGTGGGACGCTGCTTCCTTCCTGTGGGTGTCTCACTCAAAGTTAAAACTGGACGTGGTGAGAAGATGGATGAAAGTGGCTCATTTTATTTTAATGACCTCCCAGACCCAATCATTGCTGCCAGGTGGGGGCAGTTAAAAGTGGGCCTAGGGCCTCAGATCGGCAAGTAATCCATGTAGTCTCTGGCGCAATTGGTTAGCGCGTTCGGTCGTTAACCGAAAGGATGGTGGTTTGATCCCACTCAGGGACGAAGTGCATTCGTCTTAATGGTGGCACGGTGGCACAGTGGTTAGCACTGCTGCCTCAAAGCGCCAGGGAACCTGGTTCAATTCCAGGTCACTGTCTGTGTGGAGTTTGTACGTTCTCCCCATGTCTGTATGGGTTTCCTCCGGGTGCTCCGGTTACTTACCACAGTCCAAGGATGTGAGCACATGGTTGACTGGCCATGCTAAATTGCCCTTTAGTGTCAGGGGGACTGGCAGGGTAAATGCATGGGGTTATGGGTGTAGGGCCTGGGTGGGATTGTGGTTGGTGCAGTCTCAATGGGCTGAATAACCTCCTTCTGCACTGTATGATTCTATGACTATAAAGGTATTTTAATATAGTGATAATTTGAAAAATCTGCAGAGGTACATTGTACAACAGGAACATTGGACACCCATGCCACCGTGTCATGGAGTAGGTGATACCTTAATAATGATGGTCCTTCAACACTCCAGATCTGAAATAGAAAACATTGTCACTGTAACTGGGAAGGTGTAAGCTTTACTAATTGTGTTAAAAGCAATGCCTTAAATAAAACCTTTTCTGGCCACCTAAATTAGTAGCTATGTGCCAGGGAACTGTCTTATCTTGGTGTGAGCAGTCCAGTTGCTCTTTGAATACGCTGGGGGCAATTTTAACCCAGCGTGCCCAACCGCAAACTGGCAAGATCTGGTTTCACACTCACCCCCCATTCCAGTCAGCCGGGAGAAATGTTAGAAGGGTTGTGAATCTGTCAATCCATCGCACCCCAGGGCCTGGAGAGTCAAATTAAAATAATCCCTTATTTTCTTTTATTATTCATTCATGGCACATGGGCGTCGCTGGCTGGCCAACATTTATTGCCCATCCCTAGTTGCCTGAGAGCAGTTGAGAGTCACCACATTGCTGTGGCTCTGGAGTCACATGGAGGCCAGACTAGGTAAGAACAGCAGATTTCCTTCCCTAAAAGACATTAGTGAACCAGATGGGTTTTTCCAATAATCGACAATGATTTCATGGTCATCAGTAGATTCTTAATTCCAGATATTTTTTATTGAATTCAAATTTCACCATCTGCCGTGGGGGGATTCGAAGACCAGAAGATCATGATAGGAGCAGAGGTAGGCCTTTCAGCCCATCGAATCTGCTCTGCCATTCAATGAGATCATGGCTGATCTGATGTGATAATCCTCAACTCCACTTTCCTGCCTTATCCCCATTACCCTTGATTCCCTTAATGATTAAAATTTTGTCTTTCTCAGCCTTGAACATACTTAATCACCCAGCCTCTACAGCCCTCTGCGGTAAATTCCACAGATTCACAACCCTCTGATGGAAGAAATTCCTCCTCACCTCTGTCTTAAATGGGTGTCCCCCTGACTCTGAGATTATGCCCTCTGGTCCTTGACTCTCCCACAAGGGGAAATAACCTCTCAGCATCTATCCTGTCAAGTCCCCTGAGAATCTGATGTGTCTCAATAAGGTTGTCTTTCATTCTTCTCAATTCCAATGAGTGCATTCCCAACCAACTCAACTTCTGCCCTCATAAGTCCCTGTATATCGGGATCAACCAATGAACCTTCTCTGGACTCCCTCCAGTGCCCATATGTAGATAAGGGGACCAAAACTGTTCACAGTATTCCAGGTGTGGTCTGACTCGTGCCTTGTATAGTTTCAGCAAGACTTCCCTATTTTTATACTCCATTCGCTTTGAAATAAAGGTCAACATTCCAATTGCCTTCCCTCTTACTTGCTGAACTTTATGCTGGCTTTTTGTGTTTTATCTGTGAAAACCCCCAAATCCCCCCGTGCTGCAGCTTTCTGCAGTCTCTCTCCATTTAAATAATATTCAGCTCCTTTATTCTTCCTACCAAAGTGCATAATTTTACCTAACCAGTCTATATCCCTCTGTCAACTCCTTTTGTGTCATCCTCACCACTTACCTTCTCACCTATCCACAAACCTGGCAATTGTACATTCACTTCCCTCATTCAAGTCAATAATATATATTGTAAATCATTGTGGCCCCAGCACTGATCCCTGTGGCACTTCACTAGTTACGGGTTGTCATCCTGAAAATGCACCTCTCTTCCCAACGCTCTGTCTTCTATCAGTTAGCCAATCCTCCATCCATTCTAGTATACTACCCCAATATCATAGGCCCTTATCTTATTAAATAGCCTTTTGTGTGCTGCCTTAATGAACATTTTTTTGAAATCTAAGTATTTTACATCTACTGGTTCCCCTTTATCTTTCCTGCTCATTACCACCTCAAATAATTCTAACAAATTTGTTCGGGAAGAGTTCCTCTTCATGAAGCCATGCTGACTCTATTTGATTATCATATTATATATTTCTAAATTATCTGCTATTATATCATTTATAATGGACTCTAACATTTTCCCAATAACAGAATTTAAGGCATCTGGCCTATAATTAGCTGCTTTTTTATCTCCCTCTCTTTTTGAATATTGGCAATTTTCTAATCCTCTGGGATTTACCCAGATTATATAGAGTCATAGAGTCATAGTGGTTTACAGCATGGAAACAGGCCCTTCGGCCCAACTTGTCCATGCTGCCCTTTTTTTTAACCCCAAAGCTAGTCCCAATTGCCTGTGTTTGGCCCATATCCCTCTATACCCACCTTACCCATGTAACTGTCTAACTGCTTTTTGAAAGACAGAATTGTACCCACCTTTAGTATTACCTCTGGCAGCTTGTTCCAGACACTCATTGCAGATAGCTACCAGTGCATCCACTGATGAATGAATTTCCCATAGGTCACTTTGTTCATCGCACAGATTCCGTGTTTCATAGATTGGGAGTGCCTGATGGGATACAAATCCCACCTTTCTCAAGCTGCCAGGTGTCATGTTCCGAGAGCAGATGCAAGTTTGAGTTATAAGAAGAGGCTGGATAGACTGGGACTTTTTTCTCTGGAGCACAGGAGGCTTAGGGGTGGTCTTATCGTGAACTAGAAAATAATGAGGGGCATAAATCAACTAGATAGTCAACATCTTTTCTCAAAGATAGGGGAGTCTAAAACTAGAAGATATAGGTTTAAGATGGAGAGGGGGAAAAATGCATAAGAACATAAGAACTAAGAGCAGGAGTAGGCCACCTGGCCCCTCGAGCCTGCTCTGCCATTCTATAAGATCATGGCTGATCTTTTCGTGGACTCAGCTCCACATATCCGCCCGCTCACCATTACCCTTAAATCCTTTACTGTTCAAAAATGTATCAACCCTTGCCTTAAAAACATTCAATGAGGTAGCCTCAACTGCTTCACTCGGCAGGGAATTCCACAGATTCACAACCCTTTGGGTGAAGAAGCTCCTCCTCAACTCAGTCCTAAATCTGCTCCCCCTTATTTTGAGGCCATGCCCCTAGTTCTAGTTTCATCTACCAGTGGAAACAACCTCCCTGCTTCTATCTTATCTATTCCCTTCATAATCTTATATTTTTTGTATTATGTCTCCTCTCATTCTTCTGAATTCCAGTGAGTATAGACCCAGTCTACTCAGTCTCTCCTCATAAGCCAACCCTCTCAACTCCAGAATCAACCTAGTGAATTCCCTCTGCACCCCCTCCAGTGCCAGTATATCCTTTCTCAAGTAAGGAGACCAAAACTGTACACAGTACTCCAGGTGTGGCCTCACCAGCACCATACAAAGGGATCCAGAGGGGCATTTGTTTCACACAGAGGGTGGTGAGTGTCTGGAACAAGCTGCCAGAGGTAATAGTAGAGGCAGGTACAATTTTGTCTTTTAAAAAGCATTTAGACAGTTCCTTGAGTAAGATGGGTATAGAGGGATATGGGCCAAACACGAGTAATTGGGACTAGCTTAGTCGTTAAAAAAAGGGGTGGCACGGATAAGTTGGGCTGAAGGACCTGTTTCCATGCTGTAAGCCTCTATAACTCTATGACGTTAAGTGTAGAATGTAAGAGCATGTTATATATACAATGGTATTTTATACACACAAGCAGATCTCGCGTGAGTGAATGCATTGGATTTCTTTTTCATTTTGTATATAATAATGAAGAAGAATCTGTTTATTAGTGATGTTGGGTGGGGATATATATTTACTTGGCTAAGCCCCTTTATGCATTATTGATTGCGAACTCAGGCATCCATTACTTTGCCGAAACAGCTGCACGCAAGGCAAAACATTGCTTGATTGATAGCATTTTCACTTAGATCTATTTATTTAATGATTTATTGTTTATTTCCACAAGATAAGCAGCTGTCAAGTGCTTTTGATACTTAGAACATAGAAAGCCACAGCACAAACAGGCCCTTCGGCCCACAAGTTGTGCCGATCACATCCCTACCTCCAGGCCTATCTATAGCCGTCAATCCCATTAAATCCCATGTACTCATCCAGAAGTCTCTTAAAAGACCCCAACGAGTTTGCCTCCACCACCACCGACGTCAGCCGATTCCACTCACCCACCACCCTCTGAGTGAAAAACTTACCCCTGACATCTCCTCTGTACCTACCCCCCAGCACCTTAAACCTGTGTCCTCTTGTAGCAACCATTTCAGCCCTTGGAAATAGCCTCTGAGAGTCTACCCTATCCAGACCTCTCAACATCTTGTAAACCTCTATCAGGTCACCTCTCATCCTTCGTCTCTCCAGGGAGAAGAGACCAAGCTCCCTCAACCTATCCTCATAAGGCATGCCCCCCAATCCAGGCAACATCCTTGTAAATCTCCTCTGCACCCTTTCAATGGCTTCAACATCTTTCCTGTAATGAGGTGACCAGAACTGCGCGCAGTACTCCAAGTGGGGTCTAACCAGGGTCCTATAAAGCTGCAGCATTATCTCCCGACTCCTAAACTCAATCCCTCGATTAATGAAGGCCAGTACGCCGTACGCCTTCTTGACCGCATCCTCCACCTGCGAGGCCGATTTAAGAGTCCTATGGACCCGGACCCCAAGGTCCTTCTGATCCTCTACACTGCTAAGAATGGTACCCTTCATATTATACTGCTGCTTCATCCCATTGGATCTGCCAAAGTGGATCACTACACACTTATCCGGGTTGAAGTCCATCTGCCACTTCTCCGCCCAGTCTTGCATTCTATCTATGTCTCGCTGCAACTTCTGACATCCCTCCAAACTATCCACAACACCACCTACCTTGGTGTCGTCAGCAAACTTACCAACCCATCCCTCCACTTCCTCATCCAGGTCATTTATGAAAATGACAAACAGCAAGGGTCCCAGAACAGATCCCTGGGGCACTCCACTGGTCACTGACCTCCATGCAGAGAAAGACCCCTCCACAGCCACTCTCTGCCTTCTGCAGGCAAGCCAGTTCTGGATCCACAAGGCAACAGCCCCTTGGATCCCATGCCCTCTCACTTTCTCAAGAAGTCTTGCATGGGGGACCTTATCGAACGCCTTGCTGAAGTCCATATAGACCACATCCACCGCTCTTCCTTCGTCAATGTGTTTGGTCACATTTTCAAAGAACTCAACCAGGCTCGTAAGGCACGACCTGCCCTTGACAAAGCCGTGCTGACTACTTTTGATCATACTAAACTTCTCTAGATGATCATAAATCCTGTCTCTCAGGATCCTCTCCATCAACTTACCAACCACTGAGGTTAGACTCACCGGTCGGTAATTTCCCGGGCTGTCCCTGTTCCCTTTCTTGAATATAGGGACCACATCTGCAATCCTCCAGTCCTCCGGAACCTCTCCCGTCTCCATCGACGATGCAAAGATCATCGCCAAAGGCTCCGCAATCTCCTCCCTCGCCTCCCACAGTAACCTGGGGTACATCCCATCCGGTCCCGGCGACTTACCAACCTTGATGCCATTCAATAGTTCCAACACATCCTCTTTCTTTATGTCCACATGCTCGATCCTTTCTGTCCACCGCAAACCAGCAGTACAACCACCCAGATCCCTTTCCACCGTGAATACCAAGGTAAAGTATTCATTAAGCACCTCCACCATTTCTAACGGTTCCGCACAAACTTTTCCCCCTTCACCTTTTAAGGGTCCTATGCCTTCACATCTCATCCTTTTACTCTTGACATATTTGTAGAAAGCCTTGGGATTCTCCTTAATCTTACCCGCCAAGGTCTTCTCATGACCCCTTCTCGCTCTCCTAATTTCCTTCTTAAGCTCCTTCCTACATCCCGTATACTCCTCTAAATCCTTAACACCTCCTAGCTCTCTGAACCTTCTGTACGCCTCTCTTTTCTTATTCACCAGGTTTATCACAACCTTCGTGCACCACGGTTCCCGTACCCTACCAACACCCCACTGTCTCATCGGAACGTTGTCATGCAGAGCTCCAGACAAACATTCCTTGAAAATCCTCCACTTTCCTTCGGTACTTTTCCCCAAGAATGCCTCCTTCCAATTTACCCGTCTAATTTCCTCCCTGATGACACTGTATTTCCCTTTACTCCAGAGAAACACTTTCCTAGCCTGCCTGATCCTATCTCTTTCCAATGCTATCGTGAAGGAGATAGAATTATGATCGCTATCCCCAAGATGCTCACCCACCGAGAGATCCTCCACCTGTCCAGGTTCATTAGCCAGCACCAGATCAAGTACAGCCTCTCCTCTAGTAGGCTTATCCACATACTGTGTCAGGAAACTCTCCTGGACACACCTAACAAACTCCTCTCCATCCAAACCCCTAGCCCTAGGGATATTCCAATCTATGGTTGGGAAATTAAAATCTCCCATCACGACAACTCTGTTATTCCTACATCTCTCCAGGATCTGTTTCCCCATCTGCTCCTCAACATCTCTGTTACTATTGGGCGGCCTATAGAAAACACCCAGCAAAGTTACCGACCCCTTCCTGTTCCTAACCTCCACCCACAGAGACTCCGTAGTCAATCCCTCCACGGCGTCCACCTTCTCTACAGCCGTGACACTATCCCTGATCAACAGTGCCACTCCCCCCCCTCTCTTGCCTCCCTCCCTGTCCTTCCTGAAACATCTAAAACCCGGCACCTGAAGCACCCAGTCCTGTCCCTGAGACATCCAAGTCTCCGTAATGGCCACCACATCACAATTCGAAGCAGCAATCCACGCTCTAAGCTCATCCACTTTATTCACTACACTCCTGGCATTGAAATAGACACATCTCAGACCTTCAGCCTGAGCACTTCCCTTCTCCATCACTCGTCTAACCTCCCTCTTACCCTGTCTACATTCCTTATCTATTTGCGAGCTAACCTCCTCGCTCTCAGTCCCCTCATTTCGATTCCCTCCCCCCAACCTTTCTAGTTTAAAGTCTCTCCAGTAGCCTTAGCCAACCTTCCCGCCAGGATATTGGTCCCCCTGGGATTCAAGTGCCACCCGTCTTTTTTAAACAGGTCACACCTGCCCCAAAAGAGGTCCCAATGATCCAAGTACCCAAATCCTTGTCCCTTGCTCCAGTCCCTCAGCCACGCATTCATTCTCCACCGATTCCTGTTCTCACTCTCCCGCGGCACAGGCAGCAATCCCGAGATTACTACCTTTGCATTCCTCTTTCTCAGCTGTCTACCTAACTCCCTATATTCTCTTTTCATGACCCCTTCCCTCTTCCTACCTATGTCAGCAGTACCTATATGCATCACGACCTTCGGCTCCTCTCCCTCCCCCTTCAGGATTTCTGGGACTCGACCAGAGACATCCCGGACCCCTGCACCAGGGAGGCAAACCACCATCCGAGAGTCCCGTCTGTGTCCGCAAAAACGCCTATCTGACCCCCTCACCGTAGAGTCCCCAATTAGCACTACCCTCCTTTCCTTACCCTTTTGCACTACTGGGCCAGGCTCAGCTCCAGAGACACTGCCACCGCTGCTTCCCCCAGGTGGGCTGTCCTCCCCAGTAGTACTCAGACAGGAGTACTTATTATTAAGGGGCACATCCACCGGGGTGCTCACCATCAACCGAGCTTTCTCCTTCCTCACTGTTACCCAGTTACCCTCCTCCCGTGGTCCCGGTGTGACCACCTGCCGATAGCTCCTGTCAATGACCTCCTCACTATCCCTAACCCGGCGAAGGTCCTCGAGCTGCAATTCCAGTTCCCTAACATGGTCCCTTAGGAACCGCAGCTCAACACACCCAGCACAGATATGGTCGTCCGGGAGGCTAGGAGCCTCCAGGACCTCCCACATCCTACATTGGGAACAACATACTGGCCTCACACTCATAATTGCCCTTTTAAACACACAGGGAAAAAAAAAAGTGAATGAAAATTTTAAACTTACCTTTCCTCCTCCTGTTTTCTCCAAAGCCCTGCTCTCACTGGGTCTTTTTTTTTAGGTTAGAGGAGGAGGGAGGGTGGGATACTCTACAAGTGTAGAGTATCGGGATTCCTCTCTGTTCCAAATTATTGGGGAAAAAAAAAATCTCTCTCTCCCAGACCTCCCTGCGCGACCACTTCCGGGTTTAGATATTTTTTAAAAAACCCGCGAAAAAGTAAGTTAAAAAATAAAAGCGCTTACCCGCAGCACTCCTCTCGCGAATCTCTCCCTCTCTGCTGTACTTCCAAGAAGCAATGAGGCCGATTCACTGAGGTGAGTAACTTTTAAAAAATCTCTCTCTCCCAGACCTCCCTGCGCGACCACTTCCGGGTTTAGATATTTTTTTAAAAAACCCGCGAAAAAGTAAGTTAAAAAATAAAAGCGCTTACCCGCAGCACTCCTCTCGCGAATCTCTCCCTCTCTGCTGTACTTCCAAGAAGCAAATACTTGATAGGTCTGGCTGATTGACACTTTTATAGGGTTGTACTAACAGCAGTTTTATTTAAAGAAAGCTATGAAAGTTCCACACGTGCCAGTATGATATGTTCATTGAGGCAAAGAGAGTGTATACAGTGTGAATGGGCATAGAAGGGCTATGAGTTGGAATGGAAGGAATAAGGGGCCATGGAGGGAGAGCATGGGTTGGCATGGAGAACATGAGGGGCCTTCGTGGGTGAGTGGGAGGGCATACAATAGCAAGAGAGACGTGGGAAAGCATTTTGAAGTCATCCTTCAAAGGCTCCTGCTGAGGCTTCACAAGCCATGAGCTCTTAAGAAGCTTGACTGATCAGGATTCACTGATACCTTCCCCAGTCAGACAAGATGAAGCTTAGGGAACTCAGCCACATTTAAGATTCACATTCAAGTTTCAGCATCTGCCGAGCATTACCCGAGGATTACAGTGATAATACCACTACGCCACTGTCTCCCCTGCACAGGATTCAATGGTGATACTCTCTGGGTGTTCTGCTGCCTGCTCTATAGCAGCCACTCACAGGGCAGTACCACTCTCTCAATCACATGGGCTGGGTTTTACGATGGGTTGGGTGAGGTGGACCAGAAAGTGAGCGGTTCCCTCCTTCCAGCCGCTGCAAACTCACCCTCGCGAATTAAATCTCAGACAACCAATCAATTAGGAAGACAGTAAATTAGTGACACAAATGCGGCTTTGCTCCATATAGGGGGGGCCAGAGTGGTGGTGGTATGGTGGCATTATGGTTAGTACTGCTGCCACAAAACTCCAGGGACCCGGGTTCAAGTTTGGCCTTGGGTGACTGTCTGTGTCAAGTTTGCACATTCTCCCCGTGTCTGCGTGGGTTTCCTCCGGGTGCTCGGGTTTCCTCCCACAGTCCAAGTATGTGCGGGATAGGCTGATTGGCCATGATAAATTGCCCCTTAGTGTCAGGGGGATTAGTGGGGTAAATACATGGGATTACGGGGAAAGGGCCTGGGTGGGATTGTTGCCAGTGCAGGCTCGATGGGCTGAATGGCCGCCTGCAGGGATTCTGTGATTCTAATCGTGTGCTTCAGCTCCTACATGGTCCTACATGGGAGAGAGTTTACACCGTGAAGAGGAAGTCGGTCACGGCCACCAATTTAAAGGCTCGCAGTCTCTCCTTACTTCTTACTGCAAGCTCCAAACTGAACAAATAGAAACATAGAAACTAGAAGCAGGAGGAGGCCATTCGGCCCTTCAAGCCTGCTCCACCATTCATTTTGATCATGGCTGATCATCGAATTCAATATCCTGATCCCTCCTTCCCCCCTTATCCCTTGATCCCTTTAGCCCCAAGAGCTGTATCTAATTTCTTCTTGAAATCACACAAAATTTTGGCCTCAACTACTTTCTGCGGTCATGAATTCCACACATTCACCACCCTCTGGGTGAAGAAATTTCTCCTCACCTCAGTTCTAAAAGGTTTGCCCCTTATCCTCAAACTATGACCCCCTAGTTCTGGACTCCCCCACCATCGGGAACATTCTTTCTGAATCTACACTGTCTAACCCTGTTAGAATTTTATAAGTTTCTATGAGATCCCCTCTCACTCTTCTAAACTCCAGTGAATAGAATCCTAACCGACTTAGTCTCTCCTCATATGACAGACCTGCCATCCCAGGAATCAGCCTAGTAAACCTTCGCTGTATTCACTCTATAGCAAGGACATCCTTCCTCAGATAAGGACACCAAAACCGTACACAATACTTCAGGTGGTGGCCTCACCAATGCCCTATAAAACTGCAGCAAAACATCCCTATCTCTATACTCAAATCTTCTCACAATGCAGGCCAATATACCATTTGCCTTCTTTACTGCCTGCTGTACCTGCTGGCTTGCTTTCAACGACTGATGCACGAGGACTCCAAGGTCTCACTGAGTATCTCTCAACTTACACCCATTCAAGTAATAATCTGCCTTCCCATTATTGCTACCAAAGTGGATAACCTCACATTTATCCACATTACTCTGCATCTGCCATGCAGATGTCCACACACTCAGCTTGTCCAAATCACGTTGAAGCATCTCTGCATCCTCCTCACAGCTCACCCTCCCACCCAACTTTGTATCATCTGCAAATTTGGAGATAATACATTTAGTTTCCTCTTCCAAATCATTCATATATAATTTGAATAGTTGAGGTCCCAGCACAGATCCCTGCGGAACCCACTAGTCACTGATTGTCAACCAGAAAAAGACCTATTTTTGCCAGCTCTTTGCTTCCTATTTGCTAACCAGCTTTCTATCCATCTCAAGACAATACCTGCAATCCCATGTATTTTAACTTTACATAGTAGTCTGTTATGAGAGACTTTATCGAATTGTTTTAGAAAGGACCCAAATCCTAGCACTCCAGCAGCACTCTCAGCTTCCACATGCAGCCAGGGTTCCGTTGGCAAGTCTTTTCTTCTGTCCCTTCTGCCACTTCCTCAGACCCGGCATAATGGAACTCCCAAACCTCTTCCCATCCAATACCTGGAAAATAGAGCAGACAGTGAAACAAAAAACTGTGCACAATTGGCTCTTTAACAAGCTCAGTGGTGGTTGAGTAGTTATTTCAAAATGGCGGAGAGGCATCCCAGTTCCCTGGCCTTTGCTAATATCGGAGGCTAAATTGACATTTATAAAGTTTATTCATTAGTGTCACAAGTAGGCTTACATTAACACTGCAATGAAATTACTGTGAAAATCCCCGAGTCGCCACACTCCGGCACCTGTTCGGGCACACTGAGGGAGAATTTAGCATGGTCAATCCACCTAACCAGCACGTCTTTCGGACTGTGGGAGGAAACTAGAGCACCCGGAGGAAACCCACGCAGACACGGAGAATGTGCAGGCTCCGCACAGGCAATGACCCAAGCCGGGAATCGAACCTGGGTCTTAGGAGCTGTGAGACGGCAGTGCTAACCACTGTGCCACCGTTGGATTGCTGACCCAGGCCATCACACTGTAGTTTATGTAAGCACAGCCTGATGGGTGCACTGAGGAGGCGGAGTGGTGGTGCAGTGTGCGTGTGCCCAATTTTGTGCTTGTAAGATCCAGCCCATGAAGAGTTTAGATTTCCTACCCTCTAACTGCTTTCTGTATCATACTGTGTGCTAAAATAAGGAATAATAAATTAACTTAATAAAAGAGAAACTTCAAATGCTGGGAAATCTTGCTGTAGGGTATAAGACTGCAAATGATTAATATACTCACCTACAACTCCCCTGTGTTAAAGTATTGGGTTAATGGGCCCACTAAAATAATGGAGAGAGGAATTTCAAACGGTTTGCAAGCAACTTCACAGCCAGCATTGATAACTTGGTGTCCCATGGTATAACGTCAGGCCAAAGGGATTAATGCTCTTCACTGGAAAGGACGGAATTTTTATAGAAAATGCAGAAGTTGTATAAATACTGATGTGAAGTGGCACAAGATTTTCCCAGGGTAGGGGGGGTTGAAAACTAGAGGGCATTGGGTTAAGGTGAGAGGTGGAAGATTTAAAAGGGACCTGAGAGACAACTTCTTCACGCAGTGGGTGGTGCGTGTATGGAATGAGCTGCCAGAGGAGGTGGTAGAGGCAGGTACTTATCCGAATGCTTTAAAAAGCATTCGGATAAGTACATGGATGCGAAAGGATGAGAGGGATATGGGCCAAATGCGGGCAATTGGGACTAGCTGGGAGGGCGCCATGGTCGGCATGGACCAGTTGGGCCGAAGGGCCTGTTTTTGTGCTGTGTTGCTCTATGACTCCATGGCCGGAATTGTATCATCCCACCCGCCACAGGATTCGCAGCAGGCGAGGGACGGACCATAGAAAGGTCCGTTGACCTCCAGGGGGATTTTACTGTTTCAGGACAAGTGTGGCCGTAAAATCCCGCCTCATAACCTATGATTCTAAGTCAATATATTTGAAAGAAATTGAAGGAATAAAAGGATTTGATTTGATTTGATTTACTGACTGTCACATGTATTTGTATAAAGTGAAAAATACTGCTTCTTGCACACCATACAAAGCATACCATTCATAGAGAAGGACGGGAGAGAGTGCAGAATATCGTCTTACAATCATAGCTAGGGTGTAGAGAAAGATCAACTTAATGTGAGGTAGGTCCATTCAAAAGTCTGATGGCAGCAGGGAAGAAGCTGCTTTTGAGTCGGTTGGTACGTGATCGTAAACTTTTATATCTTTTTCCCGATGGGAGAAGATGGAAGACAGTATGTCCGGGGTGCGTGGGGTCCTTGATAATGCTGGCTGCTTTTCCGAGGCAGCAGGAAGTATAGACAGAGTCAATCGATGGGAGGCTGGTTTGAGTGATGGACTGGGTTTCATTCACGACGCTTTGTAGTTTCTTGCGGTCATGGACAGAGCAGGAGCCATACCAAGCTGTGATACAACAGGAAAGAATGCTTTCTATGCTGCATCTGCAGAAGTTGGAGAGAGTCGCAGTGAACATGCCAAATTTCCTTTGTCTCTTGAGAAAGTCGCGGCATTGGTGGGCTTTCTTAACTGCGGCGTTCACATGGAGGGACCAGGACAGGTTGTTGGTGATCTGGACACCTAAAAACTTGAAGCTCTCGACCATTTCTATTTCATTCCCATTGATGTAGACAGGGACATGTTCTCCTCTACACATCCTGAAGTCGATGACAATCACCTTCGTTTTGTTGACATTGAGGGAGAGATTATTGTCGTTGCACCAAATTCTCTCTCTTTCCTGCCCTGTGTCTCATCATTGTTTGAGATCCGACCCACTATGGTGGTGTCATCAGAAAACATGAAGATTGAGTTGGAGGGGAATTTGGCCGCACAGACATAGGTGTATAAGGAGTATAGTAGGGGACTGAGGGCATAGCCTTGTGGAGCATCGGTGTTGAGGATGATCGTGGAGGAGGTGTTGTTGCCTTTCCTTACGGACTGCGGTCTGTGGGTTCAGAAGTCAAGGATCCAGTCGCAGAGGGAGGAGCCATGATTAGATTGAGCAGAGTGGTAAACTGAGAATTGCAAAGCCAATATTAACACGGAATATTGAGAAAACAATTCCAAAAGTGAAATTGTTTTGTAAAATGCAAGTAGCTAGGTGTAAACAAGCAGATAATTTTGTAATACTTGACTAAATATTTTTAACATTGCATTGAGAGTTTTTTTTGTCCATGATTAATGTCATGGTGCATCAACGAGTCTTAATTAAAAAAGCCTTTGCACTGAAGAAAAATAATTATTGCCGCTGAATCATAGCAATGTCACTAAAGGCTACGTTTTAATTAATTCACAACATCATCCCTTTCATAAAAACTGGAATAGCAATTTTGGTGTGGGAACCACTCAAGGCATCTCACCAGAATTAATAAAAATGCCATTTTTCTCACGGCAACACATATTTCTGCCATTATCTGACACCGGAAACATAATAAAAATAATATATTAGGATGGGTTTTTTATGACATACTGAGTAAGTTTGCTGATTGTGCTATTGAGAGCATTAGAGTCCTATGTTCCAACTCCATGATGTACTTTACTGTGTTTGCTGATCTTAGAATCATAGAATCATAGAATCTATGACATGAACCCAGGCCCTTTGGCCCAAACTGGTCCATGCCGACCAAAAAGCCCATCTAAGCCCATTTGCCTGCATTTGGCCCATATCCCTCTGAACCTTTCCGACCCATGTATCCGTCCAAATGCCTTTTAAATGTTGTCACAGAACCTGCTTCGACCACTTCCGCCAGCTCATTGCACATCGTACCACCCTCTGTGTAAGAAAAGTTTCTCCTTAGGTTCCCATTAATTATTTCCTCTCTTAACTTAAACCTACGCCCTCCAGTTCTCGATTCCCCAACCCTGGGAAAAAAGACTGAGTGCATTCACCCTATCCATGCCTCTCATGATCTTATACACCTCGATCTTCCCTGCTGCCATCAGATTTTTGAATGGACCTATTTTGCATTAAGTTGATCTTTCTCCACACCCTAGCTATGACTGTAACACTACATTCTACACTCTCTCGTTTCCTTCTCTATGAAAAGTATGCTTTGTCTGTATAGCGCGCAAGAAACAATGCGTTTCACTGTATGATAATACACGTGACAATAATAAATCAAATCAAACCAAATAAGATCACCCCTCAGTCTCCTGTGCTCCAAAGAAAAAAGTCCAATCTGTCCAATCTCCCGCTATAACTCAATCCCTTGAGTCCTGGCAATATCTATTCTGCACTCTCTCCAGTTTCATAACATCTTTTCTATAGCTAGCTAATATATTCCTATAGCTTGTCTAATGTAAATATAAATATCTAATATAAATATACATATATATACATGAACATTTACATTTTCGCCGCTCTACCCAAGGTTTTATATCAACTTATATCCGAACTTGCAGCAAATTCCATCCATCCATCAGTCCTGTACTCGCTAGCATACACTGGATGAGATTTTATGGTTCCATCCAGCAGTGGGGTCACCTATTTCCACGAAGACGACCTCTCCCACCGACCCCCACCGCCGCCCCCCCCCCCCCCCCCCCCCCCGCCCGCCGCCCCCTACCAATGATGGCACCGTAATCTTGCGTTTCTCTGAAATCCGCTCCCTAAGCCTCGGCATCTCCCTCGCTTTGTTTAATACTCACCTACAGAATCATCTCTTTAACCAAACGTTTGGTCACCTGTCCGAATTGCTCCTCAGGTGGTTCAGTGACAAATATTTTGACTGTTTGTTCTCCTGTGAAATACTTCAAGATGTTTTACTATGTCAAAGCCAACGACAGAATCTTAGAATCCCTACAGTGCAGTAGGAGGCCATTCAGCCCATCAAGTCTGCACCAACTCTCGAAAGGGCATATCACCCAACCTATCCCTGTAACCCCACGCATTGACCATGGTTAATTCCCTTAACCTATACATCTTTGGACACTAAGGGGCAATATAGCATTGCCAATTCACCTAGC
Organism: Mustelus asterias; assembly: GCF_964213995.1. Classification (NCBI taxonomy): domain Eukaryota; kingdom Metazoa; phylum Chordata; class Chondrichthyes; order Carcharhiniformes; family Triakidae; genus Mustelus; species Mustelus asterias. The sequence continues at coordinate 11,517,067 of NC_135807.1, forward strand.
CTGCATGTCTTTGGACACTAAGGGAAAATTTAGCATGGCCAATCCACCTAACGTACACACCTTTGGACTCTAAGGGGCAATTTAGCATTGCCAATCTACCCAACCTGCACATCTTTGGGCTGTGGGAGGAAACCAGAGCGCCCGGAGGAAAGACACGGGGGAGAATGTGCAAATTCCACACAGACACACACCCGAGGCTAGAATTGAACCCGGGTCCCTGGCGCTCTGAGGCAGCAGCACTAACCATTGTGCCACTGTGCCACCCACTTACTTGATCTATCAATGCCCTGTTGAACCTTCCTGCTCCCACCACTGTGCAACTCACCCGGTGTACAGCTCTTGTTCCTTCGTATGAGCCATTTACCACAACAGTGGAAAGCAAAAGCCCAGGACACCATGAGACACATCCTGCCAATTTGAGTACATACCCAATATCAATACTCTCTGCGAACTAACCTTCATGCTGGAGGTGCTTCACTGAATCCTCTTTGTCGCAATCAATAAATCTATTGTCTAAGATAGATGAGACATTGCGACCAATCACTATAACAGATATAAATGGTGCAAGGTAATTATTCTCATCATTCCCTGTCAACTCACTGCGAAGAAAACCTTAAATCTTTCCCACCGCTTACACCAGTGGGTCTTTGTGCTGCATCTGCCATGAGTGAGAGGAAATAATCAACCAACCATCAGAAAATCAGTATCAGATTGGGTGGGGATGGATAGGAGAGACCGTCTGAGGATTAGCAGACTGAGAAACATCTTCCCCCTGTTGTGTGTTTCTGGTAGCCATGATGTGGAGATGCCGGCGTTGGACTGGGGCAAACACAGTAAGAGATTTAACAACGCCAGGTTAAAGTCCAACAGGTTTATTTGGTATTTGCTACCAAATAAACCTGTTGGACTTTAACCTGGTGTTGTTAAATCTCTTACTGTGTTTCTCCCAGCATTCAACACCCAGCTTGGCTAATCCATGAATTACCAGTGCAGGAATGTCAAGCAGGAAGCAGGAAAGAAGCGGGAAAAGTAAATAGGGAAAACAACAGTAAGTAAGGTCTGCCTGATCCATTCAGTCGTTGTATCAGCGCCCAGCTTGACAAGGATCACTCAATAACTGCTGAGGGCAAGCTTTGGCAGTGATGTCCCCATGGTCACCTTTGTCCTTGGCCGGTGTTGAGTAGACGGTACGCCCACTGAACATTACAGCCAGAGTTTTATGCTCTCTCCCCTCCCCTTGCGGGTTCAAGCGCTGGGGGTTTGCCGGGGGTTGGGGAGGAGACAGAATGGATGTGACTCTCTCCGGGATCCCACCTACTCCTGTTCTGGATGCAATTTTACACTGGCAGGGGGAAGGTACTCAGACTGGAGACCCACCCTTACCGGAACAATCTCATTAGTGACAGACAGCATGGTTTTGTAAGAGGGAGGTCGTGCCTTACAAATTTGGTGGAGTTTTTTGAGGAAGTGACAAAAACGGTTGATGAAGGAAGGGCCATGGATGTCGTCTATATGGATTTCAGTAAGGCATTTGACAAAGTCCCACATGGCAGGTTGGTTAAGAAGGTTAAGGCTCATGGGATACAAGGAGAAGTGGCTAGATGGGTGGAGAACTGGCTTGGCCATAGGAGACAGAGGGTAGTGGTCGAAGGGTCTTTTTCCGGCTGGAGGTCTGTGACCAGTGGTGTTCCGCAGGGCTCTGTACTGGGACCTCTGCTATTTGTGATATATATAAATGATTTGGAAGAAGGTGTAACTGGTGTAATCAGCAAGTTTGCGGATGACACGAAGATGGCTGGACTTGCAGATAGCGAAGAGCATTGTCGGGCAATACAGCAGGATATAAATAGGCTGGAAACTTGGGCGGAGAGGTGGTAGATGGAGTTTAATCCGGATAAATGCGAAGTGATGCATTTTGGAAGAAATAATGTAGGGAGGAGTTATACAATAAATGGCAGAGTCATCAGGAGTATAGAAACACAGAGGGACCTAGGTGTGCAAGTCCACAAATCCTTGAAGGTGGGCCTGATGAAATGTATCCTAGGATTCTGTGGGAGGCAAGGGATGAGATTGCAGAGCCTTTGGCGTTGATCTTTGGGTCCTCGCTGTCCACGGGGATGGTGCCAGAGGACTGCAGAATGGCGAATGTTGTTCCTCTGTTTAAGAAAGGGAATAGAAATGACCCTGGTAATTATAGACCGGTTAGTCTTACTTCGGTGGTTGGTAAATTGATGGAAAGGGTCCTTAGGGATGGGATTTACGACCATTTAGAAAGATGCGGATTAATCCGAGATAGTCAGCACGGATTCGTGAAGGGCAAGTCGTGCCTCACAAATTTGATAGAATTTTTTGAGGAGGTAACTAAGTGTGTTGATGAAGGTAGGGCAGTTGATGTCATATACATGGATTTTAGTAAGGCGTTTGATAAGGACCCCATGGTCGGCTTATGATGAAAGTGAGGAGGTGTGGGATAGAGGGAAAGTTGGCCGATTGGATAGGTAACTGGCTGTCTGACCGAAGACAGAGGGTGGTGGTCGATGGAAAATTTTCGGATTGGAGGCAGGTTGCTAGCGGTGTGCCGCAGGGATCGGTGCTTGGTCCTCTGCTCTTTGTGATTTTTATTAATGACTTAGAGGAGGGGGTTGAAGGGTGGATCAGTAAATTTGCTGATGACACCAAGATTGGTGGAGTAGTGGATGAGGTGGAGGGCTGTTGTAGGCTGCAAAGAGACATAGATAGGATGCAAAGCTGGGCTGAAAAATGGCAAATGGAGTTTAACCCTGATAAATGTGAGGTGATTCATTTTGGTAGGACAAATTTAAATGTGGATTACAGGGTCAAAGGTAGGGTTCTGAAGACTGTGGAGGAACAGAGAGATCTTGGGGTCCATATCCACAGATCTCTAAAGGTTGCCAGTCAAGTGGATAGAGCTGTGAAGAAGGCCTATAGTGTGTTAGCTTTTATTAACAGGGGATTGGAGTTTAAGAGCCGTGGGGTTATGCTGCAACTGTACAGGACCTTGGTGAGACCACATTTGGAATATTGTGTGCAGTTCTGGTCACCTCACTATAAGAAGGATGTGGAAGCGCTGGGAAGAGTGCAGAGGAGATTTACCAGGATGCTGCCTGGTTTGGAGGGTAGGTCATATGAGGAAAGGTTGAGGGAGCTAGGGCTGTTCTCTCTGGAGCGGAGGAGGCTGAGGGGAGACTTAATAGAGGTGTATAAAATGATGAAGGGGATAGATAGAGTGAACGTTCAAAGACTATTTCCTCGGGTGGATGGAGCTATTACAAGGGGGCATAACTATAGGGTTCGTGGTGGGAGATACAGGACGGATATCAGAGGTAGGTTCTTTACGCAGAGAGTGGTTGGGGTGTGGAATGGACTGCCTGCAGTGATAGTGGAGTCAGACACTTTAGAAACATTTAAGCGGTTATTGGATAGGCACATGGAGCACACCAGGATGATAGGGAGTGGGATAGCTTGATCTTGGTTTCAGATAAAGCTCGGCACAACATCGTGGGCCGAAGGGCCTGTTCTGTGCTGTACTGTTCTATGTTCTATGTTCTATGTTCTAACACAGGTGGAGAAGGTGGTGACGAAGGCATATGGTATGCTTGCCTTTATAGGACGGGGTATAGAGTATAAAAGCTGGAGTCTGATGATGCAGCTGCATAGAACGCTGGTTAGGCCACATTTGGAGTACTGCGTCCAGTTCTGGTCGCCGCACTACCAGAAGGACGTGGAGGCTTTAGAGAGAGTGCAGAGAAGGTTTACCAGGATGTTGCCTGGTATGGAGGGTCTTAGCTATGAGGAGAGATTGGGTAGACTGGGGTTGTTCTCCTTGGAAAGACGGAGAATGAGGGGAGATCTAATAGAGGTGTACAAGATTATGAAGGGTATAGATAGGGTGAACAGTGGGAAGCTTTTTCCCAGGTCGGAGGTGACGATCACGAGGGGTCACGGGCTCAAGCTGAGAGGGGCGAAGTATAACTCAGATATCAGAGGGACGTTTTTTACACAGAGGGTGGTGGGGGCCTGGAATGCGCTGCCAAGTAGGGTGGTGGAGGCAGGCACGCTGACATCGTTTAAGACTTACCTGGATAGTCACATGAGCAGCCTGGGAATGGAGGGATACAAACGATTGGTCTCGTTGGACCAAGGAGCGGCACAGGCTTGGAGGGCCGAAGGGCCTGTTTCCTGTGCTGTACTGTTCTTTGTTCTTTGTTCTTTGTTCAATTAAAGCCTTTTAGTGGCCATTGAATGGCCTTTTCCTACCTGGCCTCAATTTCTAAGCTGGCAGGTGCCTGATAGATCAGGGGGGAGGTGGGGGATACCTGAGAATAGATTAAGTTCAATCTCAGATGGGAAGGTGGGGGAACTGGGCTCCTTTATGACTGGGATGCCCTCCCCTCAAGGTCCAGTGACAATTGATCTACCCTTTATGAACTCCAAGCTGGTGCCAGAGTGTGGCGACCTCCTCTTGCAAGCTGTGCCCAACATACCTGGGGTGGCACGGTGGCACAGTGGTTAGCACTGCTGCCTCTCAGCGCCAGGGACCTGGGTTCGATTCCCAGCTTGGGTGACTGTCTGTTTGGAGTTCGCACATTCTGCCCGTGTCTGCGTGGGCTTCCTCCGGGTGCTCCGGTTTCCTCCCACAGTCCAAAGATGTGAGGGTTAGGTGCATTGGCCATGATAAATTCACCCTCGTACCCGAACAGGCGCTGGAGTATGGCGACCAGGAGATTTTCACATAACATTGCAGCGCTAATGTGCTACTCACATTAACATTGCAGTGCTATCTGTGACACTAATAAATAAACTAAACTCAAACTAAACTTGTAATTCTATCTTTTACTCTCATCGCATTTTCCACTCTCTCCTTTCCTTCTCTATGAACGGCATGCTTTGTCTGTATAGCGTGCAAGAAACAATACTTTTCACTGTATACTAATACATGTGACAATGATAAATCAAATCAAATCAAAATCCCCCCACACAACCCGTTCCCCCCGAGACCACGATTACCTCCCTCGCGACCCCCCCCGAGGCCTTCTTTCAGATTGGCTCATAGCTCTCCAACTCTTCTTAGCCAACCAATTAAACTAAATTAAATAAACTGAGGGATAAACAAGAAGGACAACCTCTTAAAAGGGGAACTGCTCCAAACAAAGTGCAGTGCCCAATGGGCATGGAAAGCCTCAATGGTGCCCATGGACACCACATGGTCCCTATCCAGGGACACCCGGCCATGAATGTAGCCGTGGTAAAGGGGCAGAGAGTCTGATCGGACAGGCCCCTCGATCGCCCGCTGCCTGGACCGGTTGATGGCGAGTCTGGCCAGGCCCAGGATCAGGTTCACGAGGAGGCCAGCCTGCTCTCCAAGGTGGGACTTCCTCTCTGCCAATTGCCCCATATTAGAGTCAGCAGGGACATGTTCTCTGAGTGCCGGGCGTCCTTAAATATCAGGCCTGCCTGTGTACAGGGATTTAACTGGGCAAAGAAACATGAGGCACTCTAAAAGCTCACTTCAACATTTGGATCTGCGTTTCCAGAGGCAAGTATATCAGAATAAATTAAATCCTTTTAAACCAAATGAGCAACTCTTAATTGTTGATGAGTTCAAGACCTTGGTGAAACTGTACTTCCTTGCCAAATTACTCCTTCCAAAATCATAGAATCATACAATCATCGAATCCCTACAATGCAAAAGGAGGTCATTCAACCCATCAAGTCAGCACATACCACAATCCAACCCAGGCCCTATTCCTGTAACCCAACATATTTACCCTGCTAATCCCCCTGGCACTATGGGGCAATTTCCCATGGCCAACCAACTAATCTGCACATTGTAGCATCTCACACTTTTCAAGGGTAAATTCCATCTGTCACTTATCCACTCATTTGACCATTCCGTCCACAACTTCATGAAGACCTTCCCCCAATACGGAATCGCACATGTCCCAAGCACACATCCAGCACTTTAAATGTTAATTGGAATCGAGTGGGAAATGGGTAAAATCAAGAGAGCGGGAGTGAGGAACTCTTTCAGTTCTATCATCGTAAACGGCACACCTCTGATAACATTCTACCCGAACTGGGGGAGGCAATGGCCTAGTGGTATTATCACTAGACTATTAATCCAGAAACGCAGCCAATGTTCTGGGACCCGGCTTCGAATCCCGCCACGGCAGATGGAGGAATTTGAATCCAATAAAAAATATCTGGAATTAAGAATCTTTTGATGACCATGAAGCGATTGTCAGAAAAACACACCTGGTTCACTAATGTCCTTCAGGGAAGGAAATCTGCTATCTTTACCCGGTCCGGCCTACATGTGACTCCAGAGCCACCGCAATGTGGTTGACTCTCAATTGCCCTCCAAGGGCAACTCGGGATGGGCAATAAATGCTGGCCCAGCCAGCGACGCCAGAACCCCACAAATGAATAAAGAATAAGCTCATTTGTTCGTGGTGGAGTTTGATTTTCCATTGAACGGTTAACCCTGTGCAGCCTCTTTCTGAATCCAGCTCAAGGTTCTGATATTGGAAACTCAGCCACTTTAACTTTCCTCTGTGTAAACCATGATAAATGAGCTTGTAATTTTCTCCAAAAAAAAAGGCTGCAACAAACAACTTGCTCTGTGGTGTGGCCACAATTCCCCAGTGTGTAAATCTGTGTCAGTATGCAGCTCAGGATTGCCAGTGAGAGGGAGCGTAAAGTACTGACTGCTGGGACGACGTCAGGACATCACTCAGTTTGGTCCAAATGTTAAAAATAATCTGCCCAGGCTTGAAAACAGGACAGCTCGGATGAAAAATGAAGATAACAAAACCCCTAAAATAAAAAAGCGCACCTCCTGTGGGAACAGGCCGCACGTTTGTCTAACCAGACAGCTGACCCACCAGAACAAAATAAAATAACACATTTCACGTTCCGTGGCTCCCTTGGGGTTTCAGAAAAAATTAAGAGGTTTGCCCTCAATGACCAGAGGCGAGGGTTGAGGTGACGGCATTTTTCAAGGATGCAAGCGTGAAACTGAAATTAGTTTGAGAAGATATGGGCCAAGTTTTCAGGCAGCGGAACACAAAGGGAAGGGAGCCAGGGAAGGTTGCTTGTCTAGAATGGTTGCCAAGGTTTCGTTTTTTGCACGGTTCGTGGGCACCATTGGCTAGGCCAGCATTTAGTTTTGTTTGTTTTGCTGCTCTTTTTGTAGTGGTTTTGTTTTTTTTTAAATCCAACCTCAGTATGATGAGCTTTAAACTTTATCTATTTATTAGTGTTACAAGTAGGCTTACATTAACACTGCACTGAAGTTACTGTGGAAATCCCCTAGTCGCCTCACTCCGGTGCCTGTTCGGGCACACTGAGGGAGAATTTAGCATGGCCGATGCACCTAACCAGCACGTCTTTCAGACCATGGAAGGAAACCAGAGCACCCGGAGGAAACCCACGCAGACACGGGGAGAACGTGCAGACTCCGCACAGGCAATGACCCAAGCCGGGAATCGAATCCGAGGCAGCGGTGCTAACCACTGTGCCACCGTGCCACGCCTAATGTCCAATGAACTAATGTCAAAGACTGCTGAGGCTGAGCTGTGAGGTGGTGACAGACATATGTCAGGAATGGCACAAGCCGCAATCCATTGACCCCCCCATCGCCCCATGCCCTTCCAGTGGCTGTGAGCGTACCCGTCTCTCTGAACTTTTACACCTCAGAGCCTCTCCAGGGTTCAGTGAGGACCCAGCCAGCAATACAAAGCTGTTTGATGCCCTCTCAGTCAATTTGGTGTTTCAGACCAAGAGGGGAACAACTTTTCCCAATTAGCAGGCTTCCCTCATGTGTCGGGCATCATTAATTCTACCCATGTCAACATAAAGACTCCAACTGGGCAGCATGGTGGCACAGTGGTTAGCACTGCTGCCTCACAGCGCCAGGGACCCGGGTTCGTTTTCCAGCTTGGGTCACTGTCTGTGCGGAGTCTGCACGTTCTCCCCATGTCTGCGTGGGTTTCCTCCGGGTGCTCCGGTTTCCTCCCACAGTCCGAAGGTTTGCAGGGCAGGTGGATTGGTCATACTAAATTTCCCCTTAATATTCCAATATGTGAAGTTTAGGAGGATTAGCCATGGGAAATTGTCTCTTAATGATGAGCCGAGGAAAAATAATGGGATAAGTTTGAGTTTATTTTATTAGTGTCACAAGTAGGCTGACATTAACACTGCAGTGAAGTTACTGTGAAAATCCCCTCGTCACCACACTCCGGTGCCTGTTCGGGTACACTGAGGGAGAATTTAGCACGGCCAATGCACCTAACCAGCACATCTTTCAGACTGTGGGAGGAAACCGGAGCGCACGGAGGAAACCCACGCAGACACGGGGAAAACGTGCAGACTCCACACAGACAGTCACCCTAGACGGGAATTGAACCTGGGTCCCTGGAGCTGTGCGGTAGCAGTGGTAACCACTCAGCCATCGTGCCACCCTGAAGATGCTCTGTTAGAGAGTTGGCGCAGACTTAATGGGCTGAATGGCCTCCATCTGCGCTGTAGGGATTCTATGGAACTCGGCATAGGCACACCTTCAGCAACCAAAACCACACCAATCTCTTCCAGAAATGTAATCCTCCCATGCAAGATAGCTGGGATCTGTCTCTTCATCAGTCCTGATGTGGTCTCCAGTCAGATCCCTCTGTTTGGTTTAATTTAATTTAATTTGATTTGGTTTATTATTGTCATATGCATTAACATACAGTGAAAAGTATTGTTTCTTGCGCGCTATACAGACAAAGCATACCGTTCATAGAGAAGGAAATGAGAGAGTGCAGAATGTAGTGTTACAGTCATTGCTAGGGTGTAGAGAAAGATCAACTTAGTGCGCAGTAGGTCCATTCAAAAGTCTGATAAAAAGCACAGATGAAATGAAACACAGAGAATGACAAATCAACTGTGCTCAGGAAAAGTGTAGATATTCCGTGATCGGACTATTACTGTGTGTCATCGGGAGAGTCAGACTCTCTCATTGGGGTGTCTGAGCAGCACTCTTAACCTCTGGGGTAAAGGTTAGGTGGATGATGAAAGGATTATCTGGAAATTACAGATATTTCATGCACCCAGCATCACAGAAGTTGAAAGCTCTGTTGTGAGATGCTAAAGTTGATAAAGAATACAACTCTCCTCTTGAATAAGTTACTGTGCAATGTGGCATCAGAATCATTGAATCCTTACAATGCAGAAGGAGGCTATTCGGCCCATCGAGCCTGCACCGACAACAATCCCACCCAGGTCATATCCCCCTAACCCCATGTATATACCCCACGGGCCCGATTTTGCCAACAATTTGCGCCCATTTCTGGGCGCGTAATCGCAGTAAAATTGGGCGTGAGGCCTTTATTGCGATCTGCACCCGCGTCCGAGCAAATCGCGACTTTACCGACATCCGGTTCGGGCGCGGATCCGTTCCGCGCCCGAATCGATTTAATCTACCGCCCGCCCAACCCTATAATCAATTCCCATTTTACCGTCTTCTGTTCCGTTCCAGAATCCGAAACCGATTTTTATTTTTCAGGGGAAACTCCGAAGCGGGTTCAGAGCCTGCAACGGCTCTCTGACCCAGATCATCCTCTGGGAGGAGAGAGGGGGGGGCGGGGGGGCAGGAGGGGGCCGGGTCAGATCATCCTCTAGTGGGGGGGGAGGAAGAGGGGGGCAGGTCAGATCATCCTCGGGGGGCGGAGGAGAACGGAGGTGGGTCAGATCATCCTCTGGGGGGGGAGGAGAAGGGGGGCGGCTCAGATGTATCTCTGGTTGGGGGGAGGAGGAGGGGGGCAGGTCGGATCATCCTCTGGGGGGGAGGAGGGAGGCGTGTCGGATGGAACTCTGGGGGGGAGGAGGGAGGTGGGTCGGATGGATCTCTGGGGGGGGTAGAGGGGTCTGCTGCCACTCTGTGGGCAATCGGTGGGGAGGGGAGGGGCAGGGGTGTCCGTTGCCACTCTGCGGGTGATCCCTCCTCCCCACCGGAGGAACGAATCCCTCCTCGCGGAGAGGATGGCCTGTGTCAGAGAGCCGCTCTCTCCGCTTTCTGCTTTTTTTTTCCCTGTAACTGGTTTTCATGATACATCACACAAACAAGTAAATATATGCAAGTCAAATCCACACAAATGTAGTCAGGAACAGGAGGCACAGAATTAATGTGAATGGGTACTGTCTCATTAACATTCAAAGCATTTTCTCCTTGCAGTTAAGCCATGTAATAGTAGAAATAAAAACAGGAATCTATATTTTCATTCCCTGTATCCTTCCTGTAGAAACACATTTTAATAAAATAAATGGATTAGATCATAAATAAAAAACACAACTTATTAATGACATCACAATAATATGTGCATTTGTCAAAGTTCCACTGATGTCAACACCAGTCAAGCAGTCCGGTGATGGTTGTTTCTCAAATCCAAAATTTTGAAGATGACTTTTTCTTCCAGAATTTGCTATAATTGTCAACTTTAAATTCATCTTCAAATTGCTCCTCTTTCATTCCAGCTCTTTTGGGAACACGTTTGCGCATTCTAGCTTTCCTTTCAGCTTCTGGCAGAAGGGAAACATCGACTGGCATCATAATAATTTTTTAGGCTCCTTGTATCAGATATTGATAGTGGACCCATCAGGTCGAACCAGCAAAACAGGATACAGCCTGGCATAGACCTGCCTTCCAAAGCGAACTACTGATGTTCTATTCGAATGGTTCCGCCTGGGTACACTGGACACAGGATACACAGCAGGAAGCAATCGTTCAGAAACATTTGGCTGTAAAGAAGGCACAGACCGCCACAGCCGCGAGCTCCAGCCCAGCGCCCGGACGCGCTTTTTCAATTTTTTTTCGAACTGCGCATGCGCAGTTCAGAGCTCCGATCATTCCAGCAGCGCTAAGCCCCGCCCACAACGCGGATCGGACTGGAGCCGGCTGAAAGCGTATGGGCGCGCTGGAAAGCGGATTTCGAGGTCGGATCTGTACTACGTCCAGATTCGGCACTTAGAATCAAAATGGTAAAATCGGGCCCTACGAGCCCCCTGACCCGAAGGAGCAATCTATCCTGGCCAAACCACCTAGCCTGCACATCTTTGGAGTGTGGGAGGAAATTGGAGCACCTGGAGGAAACCCACGCAGACACGGGGAGAACGTGCAAACTCCACACAGACAGTGACCCAAGCTGGGAATCAAACCAGGCCCCTGGCGCTGTGAGGCAACAGTGCTAACTACTGCACTACCATTAGCCTTAAATATTGAAGGAAACTGCCACATCCTGTTGCAAGCCTGCGACTGGGCCAGGGAATGTAATGAGGCAGTGGCAACTGACTTTAAAAGACAAAGATAGTTTTTTTATGTTTTGCTACAGTTTGTAGATATGGCAACGAGATTTATTAACAGAACCATTGTGGACAAGGTCATGGAGACATAGATGGACACTGGATTAGGAACATTGACAAAGTTCCTGACAGAAAATGGAGGAGAATTTGCAAATGATGAATTTTGGGACGTGTGAAAATATGAATTTCATTGAACCAAAGAATTCCTGCAGTGTAAAAGGAGGCCATTCAGCCCATTGAATCTGCACCGACTCTCTAAAAGAGCACCTTGTCCAGCGCCCCCCCTCCACCTATCCCCATAACCCAGTGCATTTTACCATGGCCAGTCCATCTAACCCACACATCTTGGGACACGAAGGGGCACGATCTTATCGGCTTTCCACGCCGGTCGATCGGCAGGACGAGCCGGTAAGATTGCAAGAGAGGCAAAAAATCTGGGTTTGCGCCGGGTTTCTCGCCACTCCCAATATGACCGGCCGTAGATTACCGGCAAAATTTAAATATTTAAATCTTTATTTAAATATGATTAGTGAGTCCCAGCTCGCTCTTACAGGTAGGAATCCAAAGTAGCCTTCAGTGCTATCAGGTGTTCCCTCTGCTCTTGAAGGAGCAATGACCATTAACTTTTTATTTCCATGCCTTGCATGCAGACAGGAAAGCTTTCATCAAGGATAAGCATTCAGGAAGAAGAAGTGGAAAATTGGAACACAGCACAAGGTCATCACAGGGAGAATTTGACTTTGGGTGAGCTTATTTTGTGAGGGGCAATGGGAATGGAAAGACTCAGGAATGGTTCTAGGATGGTAGTGGTTAGCACCGCTGCCTCACAGCTTCAGGGACCTGGCTTCGATTACTGGCTTGGGTCACTGTCTGTGTGGAGTTTGCACTTCCTCCCCGTGTCTGCGTGGGTTTCCTCCGGGTGCTCCGGTTTCCTCCCACACTCCAAAGATATGAGCACATGGTTGATTGGCCAGGCTAAATTGCCCCTTAGTGTCAGGGGGACTGGCAGAGTAAGTACGTAGGGTTATGGGTATAGGGCCTGGGTGGGATTGTGGTCGGTGCCGACTCGATGGGCTGAATGACCTTCTTCTGCACTGTAGATCTGAAGGTGGATAAACCACCTGGACCGGATGGACTACACCCCAGGGTTCTAAAAGAGATAGCTGAGGAAATTGTGGAGGCATTGGTGGTGATCTTTCAGGAATCACTGGAGGCAGTGGGGGGTACCAGAGGCCTGAAAAGTAGCGAATGTAACACTGCTGTTTAAGAAGGGAGGGAGGCAGCAGACGGGAAATTATACGCCGGTTAGCCTGACTTCAGTCATTGGCAAGATTTTAGAATCCATTATTAAAGATGAGATCGCAGAGTATTTGGAAGTGCATGATAAAGTGGGACTGAGTCAGCACGGCTTTGTCAAGGGGAGATCATGTCTGACAAATCTGTTAGAGTTCTTTGAGGAGGTAACAAGGATGTTAGATAAAGGAGAACCAGTGGACGTGATTTATTTAGATTTCCAGAAGGCCTTTGACAAGCTGTCGCATAGGAGACTGTTAAAGAAGTTAAGTATCCATGGTGTTAAGGGTAAGATCCTGGCATGGATAGAGGATTGGCTGACTGGCGGAAGGCAGAGAGTGGGGATAAAGGGCTCTTTATCAGGGTGGCAGCCGGTGACTAGTGGTCTACTTCAGAGGTCAGTGTTGGGACCACAACATTTCACAATATACATTAACGATTTGGAGGAAGGAACTGAAGGCACTGTTGCTAAGTTTGCAGATGATACAAAGATATGTAGAGGGACAGGTAGTATCGAGGAAGTTGGGGGGGGGGGGGTGGGGGGAGGGCGGCTGCCGAAGGACTTGGACAGGTTAGGAGAGTGGGCAAAGAAGTGGCAGATGGAATACAATGTGGAAAAGTGTGAGGTTATGCACTTTGGAAGGAGGAATGGAGGCACAGACTATTTTCTAAATGGGAAAATGCTGAGGAAATCAGAAACACAAAAGGGACTTGGGAGTCATTGTTCAAGATTCTCTTCAGGTTAACGTGCAGGTTCAGTCGGCAGTTAGGAAGGCAAATGCAATGTTAGCATTCATGTCGAGAGGGCTCGAATACAAGAGCAGGGATGTACTTCTGAGGCTGTATAAAGGTCTGGTCAGGTCCTATTTGGACTATTGTGAGCAGTTTTGGACCCCATATCTAAGGAAGGATGTGCTGGCCTTAGAAAGGGTCCAGAGGAAGTTCACAAGAATGATCCCTGGAATGAAGAGCTTGTCATATGAGGAACGGTTGAGGACTCTGTGTCTGTACTCATTGGAGTTTAGAAGGATGAGGGGAGATCTTATTGAAACTTACAGGATACTGCGAGGCGTTGGTAGAGTGGATGTGGAGAGGATGTTTCCACTAGTCGGAAAAACTAGAACCAGAGGCACAACCTCAGGCTAAAGGGACGATCCTTTAAGACAGAGATGAGGAGGAATTTCTTCAGCCAGAGAGTGGTGAATCTGTGGAACTCTTTGCCGCAGAAGGCTGTGGAGGCCGGGTCATTGAGTGTCTTTAAGACAGAGATAGATAGGTTCCTGATCAATAAGGGGATCAGGGGTTATGGGGATAAGGCAGGAGAATGGGGATGAGAAAAAAAATCAGCCATGATTGAACGGAGCAGACTCGATGGGCCTCGCGGGGCATCAGAATGAATTTGTGAATAAAAGCAAAATACAGCTGGAAATCTGAAATATAAACAGAAAATGTTGGATGAACTCAGAAGGGTTGGCAGCTTCTGTGGTGAGAGAAACGAAGAATGGGATTTTCCGACCTCCCCCACCCCTCGCTCTTTGTGCATCCCCTAGCGGCGGAGTGCACAGATATCCGAAAACCCCAGTGACAGCGGCGGGGCTGGAAGATCCCACGGCCAGCCAATGGCAGGCCACCCCTGCCACCATAAAATATGCTGCGGGGGGAGGGGGAGGGGGGTTGGTGGGGATAGCGACGGCACGCGGAATATCCCAGCCAGGGTTAACGTTACGGGTCCACCCGATTCCTCTTCAGAGTTGGATTTGCGAAGACTGACAGTGTGACAGGAGATGCTGAGGCACGCTCATATATTTTGTGGGACAGAGTCAGAGCGACAAGACAGGATGGATCAGGAGTTGGATCAGGAGTTGGATATCAATAGAAAATCTGATTGTGATAAGCAATAAGCTGCCTTGTCCATATGTCAGTTACTCCAAATTTTGATTTGATTTGATTTATTATTGTCACATGTATTAATATACAGTGAGAAACATTGTTTTTTGATTGCCATACAGACAAAGCATACCGTTCATAAAGAAAGAAAGGAGAGAGCGCAGAATGTAGTGTTACAGTCATAGCTCAGGGGAGAGAAAGATCAGCTTAATGCGAGGTAGATCCATTCAAAAGTCTGACAGAGCAACAGGGAAGAAGCTGTTCTTGAGTCGGTCGGTACGTGACCTCAGACTTTTGTATCTTTGGAAACAAAATGGATTCTCGGGCATTGTCTCATCCAGAAGGATCAAGTAACTGGAGGGGTTTCAACAATTATGGGGACTGGCAGGAAAATAGAAGAATGGGCTGAATGTCCAGGATGATGGACAGGCAGCGAAAGCCATGGACTGGGAGCATAAAGAATGGAAAAGAGGGAAGTGTGCCCTAAGCTGCAGTGTTGGATCAGGTGACGAATCTTGGTTGAGGAAAGATTCACGCACGGTAGATAAGGGCTGAGGTGGGGGATATGATGTGGAGATGCCGGCGTTGGACTGGGGTGAACACAGTAAGAAGTCTCACAACACCAGGTTAAAGTCCAACAGGTTTATTTGGTAGCAAAAGCCACTAGCTTTTGGAGCGCTGCTCCTTCGTCAGGTAAGTGGGAGTTCTGTTCACAAACAGGGGGTATAAAGACACAAACTCAATTTACAAAATAATAGTTGGAATGCGAGTCTTTACAGGTACCAAATAAACCTGTTGGACTTTAACCTGGTGTTGTGAGACTTCTTCCTGAGGTGGGGGAAGCAGGGGATCTAACTGGAGGAGCCCAGAAAGACTTCATAGAATCGAATCTTCACAGTGCAGAAGAAAGCCATTCGGCCCGTCAAGTCTGCACCAGCAACCATCCCACCCAGGCCCTATCCCCGTGACCCCTCATATTTACCCTTGCTAATCCCCCTGACACTAAGGGGCAATTTAGCGCGGCCAATCAACCTAACCCACACATCTTTAGAGTGTGGGGGGAAACCGGAGCTCCCGGAGGAAACCCACGCAGAGACGGGGAGAACATGACAAATTACACACCGAAAGTCACCCGAGGTGGGAATTGAACCCGGGTCCCTGGCGCTGTGCTAACCACTGTGCCACCATGCCACCCTCAACAAGAAAGCAGAGATTGCAGCTTAACTAGGCGACACAATGACTTGGAGAGCGGGAAATACTGCCCAGGTCTCTCTTCAGTTTTATTTTCTATCTGACCAGAAAATGCACTTGTTACAGTGAGGGAATGTGCGAGTGTTGGAGTTGCTTCACGTCGGAATTTAAGAGCAGCGGTTCCTAATTGAGGAAGTATTTTGGGCTTCATTACAGAATTATAAAGAGGTGTTCACACTGGGATGTTGGGGCTTTCTGGAAGAGTCTGTCACTTTCCTCTGCATGCTTGGAGATCAAGCTGTCTTAAGCTCCAGGCTGGCTTCAGAGTCATTCTTTCCTCACACATCATTCCTGGAATTAACACTTCACAGAAAGTATTTCACTCTCTCTCAACTTGCCTCGGGGCACCCTCAGGCCGTGGATGCGAGCCTGGTTTGTGTGATGGATTGGGCTTCATTCACAACATGCTTGCCAGTCACATATATCATTATTTAATTCAATGAGATTTGGAGACAATATTAAACATAATAGGGAATGTCAATGTTTGTTGACATTCATAGATTGTTCCCTCATTGACAAGTTACAACTTTTCCACATCAAATCTAATGCATTACTGATTTTCAATGTCTATTTGATTTGTTGGTTTTGTAGGATATTATCATGTTGCCCCTGTGTTTTAACTTAGAAACTTAGAAACCCTACAGCACAGAAAGAGGCCATTCGGCCCATCGAGTCTGCACCGACCACAATCCCACCCAGGCCCTACCCCCATATCCCTACATATTTACCCACTAATCCCTCTAACCTACGCATCCCGGGACACTAAGGGTAATTTTAGCATGGCCGATCAACCTAACCCGCACATCTTTGGACTGTGGGAGGAAACCGGAGCACCCGGAGGAAACCCACGCAGACACGAGGAGAATGTGCAAGCTCCACACAGACAGTGACCCAAGCCGGGAATCGAACCCAGGTCCCTGGAGCTGTGAAGCAGCAGTGCTAACCACTGTGCTACCGTGCCGCCCGTTGTGCTACCATGCCGCCCAATCAATATGGATTCCAGCTCTGTGCTCGAGAGCATTATTGAGAGCCTTGAAGCATTTCTGGTGTGGAGATGCCAGCGTTGGACTGGGGTAAACACAGTAAGAGTTTTAACAACACCAGGTTAAAGTCCAATAGGTTTATTTGGTAGCAAATGCCATTAGCTTTCGGAGCGCTGCTCCTTCGTCAGATGGAGTGGATATCTGCTCTCAAACAGGGCATACAGAGACACAAAATAAAGTTACAGAATACTGATTAAAATGCAAATCTCTACAGCCAACCAGGTATTAAAGATACAGACAATGTGAGTGGAGGGAGCATTAAGCACAGGTTAAAGTGATGTGTATTGTCTCCAGACAGGACAGCCAGTGAGATTCTGCAAGTCCAGGAGGCAAGCTGTGGGGGCTACTGATAGTGTGACATAAATCCAAGATCCTGGTTTAGGCCGTCCTCATGTGTGCGGAACTTGGCTATCAGTTTCTGCTCAGTGACTCTGCGCTGTCGTGTGTTGTGAAGGCCGCCTTGGAGAACGCTTACCCGAAGATCAGAGGCTGAATGCCCGTGACCGCTGAAGTGCTCCCCCACAGGAAGAGAACAGTCTTGCCTGGTGATTGTCGAGTGGTGTTCATTCACGTTTGGACTCATGATGAACAATCACTGAAACAACTATTTGATGACATCAACAAGTTCCATCCCACCATCAGACTCACCATGGACTACTCTCCGGAATCGGTTGCATTCTTGGACACACGCATCTCCATTAAAGACGGTCACCTCAGCACCTCACTGTACCGCAAGCCCACGGATAACCTCACGATGCTCCACTTCTCCAGCTTCCACCCTAAACACGTTAAAGAAGCCACCCCCGACGGACAAGCCCTCCGAATACACAGGATCTGCTCGGATGAGGAGGATCGCAACAGACACCTCCAGACGCTGAAAGATGCCTTCATAAGAACAGGATATGGCGCTCGACTCATCGATCGGCAGTTCCGACGTGCCACAGAGAAAAACCGCACCGACCTCCTCAGAAGACAAACACGGGACACGGTGGACAGAGTACCCTTCGTCGTCCAGTACTTCCCCGGAGCGGAGAAGCTACGGCATCTCCTCCGGAGCCTTCAACATGTCATTGATGAAGACGAACATCTCGCCAAGGCCATCCCCACACCCCCACTGCTTGCCTTCAAACAACCACGCAACCTCAAACAGACCATTGTCCGCAGCAAACTACCCAGCCTTCAGGAGAACAGTGACCACGACACCACACAACCCTGCCACAGCAACCTCTGCAAGATGTGCCGGATCATCGACACGGATGCCATCATCTCACGTGAGAATACCATCCACCAGGTACACGGTACATACTCTTGCAACTCGGCCAACGTTGTCTACCTGATACGCTGCAGGAAAGGATGTCCCGAGGCATGGTACATTGGGGAAACCATGCAGACGCTGCGACAACGGATGAATGAACACCGCTCGACAATCACCAGGCAAGACTGTTCTCTTCCTGTGGGGGAGCACTTCAGCGGCCACGGGCATTCAGCCTCTGATCTTCGGGTAAGCGTTCTCCAAGCGTGTCTTCACGACACACGACAGCGCAGAGTCGCTGAGCAGAAACTGATAGCCAATTTCCGCACACATGAGGACGGCCTAAACTGGGATCTTGGATTTATATCACACTATCAGTAACCCCCACAGCTTGCCTCCTGGACTTGCAGAATCTCACTGGCTGTTCTGTCTGGAAACAATACACATCTCTTTAACCTGTGCTTAATGCTCCCTCCACCCACATTGTCTGTATCTTTAAGACCTGATTGGCTGCAGAGATTCACATTCTAATCAGTATTCTGTAACTTGATTTTGTGTCTCTGTGTGCCCTGTTTGAGAGCAGATTTCCACTCCATCTGATGAAGGAGCAGCGCTCCGAAAGCTAATGGCATTTGCTACCAATTAAACCTATTGGACTTTAACCTGGTGTTGTTAAAACTCTTAAAGCCTTTCTGGCACAGGGAAGTTCTGAATTGAAGTCACTTGGCACAATCTGGCCCTATTTGTTTAATAAGGCAAAATCTTTTGAAGCAGCTTTGGCCTCGGCTTTGACCAAGTCTTGGGACTAAAATCATCGTCCCTTTAATTCATTCATTCAGGGGATGCGACCAAGGTCCGCTTTTGTTGACCATCCCTTGAAGGTGGTGGTGAGCCGCCTTCTTGAACCACTGCAGTCCATGAGGCGTAGGTACAGCCACTGTGCTGTTTGGGAGTGAGTTCCAGGATTTTGGCCCAGTGACTGTGAAGGAACAGCAATATATTTCCAATTCAGGATGGTGCGTGGTTTACAGAGAACATAGAACAGTACAGCACAGGAACAGGCCCTTCAGCCCAGTGTTCTGCCAAACATGACACCAAATCAAACTAATCCCTTCTCTCTGCCTTTGGTCCATATCCCTCTATTCCCTGCACATTCATGTTCTTATCTAAAAGCCCCTTAAACGCCCCTATCGTATCTGCCTCTACCACCACCCCTGGCAGCGTGTTCCAGACATTTACCACTCTCTGTGTAAAAAAAAACCTGACCCCTCACATCTCCTTTCCCCCTCTCACCTTAAGTGCATGTCCTCGAGTATTAGACATTTCAACTCTTGAGAAAAAAGATTCTGACTGTCAACCCTATCTATGTCTCTCAAAATTTATAGACTTATATCAGGTCTCCCCTCAGCCTCTGTCACTCCAGAGAAAACGACTCGAGTTTGTCCATATAGCTCATACTCTCTAATCCAGGCAACATCTTGGATTCTGCACCCGCTCCAAAGCCTCCACTTCCTTATTGTCAGGTGGTGACCAGGTTTGATGTGATTTGATTTATTATTGTCACATGTATTAGTATACAGTGAAAAGCATTGTTTCCTATGTGCTCTACAGAGAAAGCATACCATTTATAGAGAAGGAAATGAGAGAGTGCAGAATGTAGTGTTACAGACATAGCTAGGGTGTAGAGAAAGATCACTTGGAGAGGAACCTCCAGGTAGTGGTGCTCCCACGTGTCTGCTGCCCACGTCCTTCTAGATGGTGGAGGTTGCGGGTTTGGAAGGTGCTGTCGAAGAAGGCTTGGTGAGTTGCTGAAGTGCGTCTTGTGGAGATGATACGCACAGCTGCCACTGGGCACTGGCAGTGAGGGAAGTGACTGGTTAAGATGCGGATAATCATTTGATCATCTGTTGCTGGTGGCTTGTGGACAAACAGACTAGTGACAAATAAAACTTGTCTGTTTTGCTTATACCGTTTCCATCTCCTTGTCCAGATAATCTATTTCCCATCCAGCTTAGCACTGGATGTTAATTACACTTGACCTGAGCTTTTTAGCATTCTCGGATTCCATTCTCCCCAGGCCTCGAATAGTTTGGGAAATTGCCTTTGGTGTTCTGTCTTTTGCACTCCATTGCACTGATTGGTTTTGCAGACGGTCAAATTCAGTCTCATCCTTGAGGACCCACAGGAACATCCTGCTCCAATTTCAACATCGATGTCTCCTGGATGACTGTTAAGTGACAGGTTCACTCTCCATGTCCAGGCTTGTTTTGCTGCTAATTGTCACAGCCAGACGAAAACTTGCTTCAAGCGCATCTCTCCCGGCTCAATTTGCAAATATTTCTGCACTGGCCTGTCTTTGAGCATATGGCTGGACTAATCAAACATTCATCCCTGAGATGGATAGGCCGTTTATCACGCTGTATAAATAACATTGCTACAGAGCTTTTGGCTTTGATCGTGGCTTCATTGTTTGGGGATTTGCCTGCTTTCTCTTAACTCCACGTACACATTTGATCGTGCCATTGGGGATCTTCTTAAATGCTTCTTTTTGCTGTGCCTGATTGATAGCTTTCTCCGCATTCAAGTCAAACCCTTTGGGAGCCTTTCAGAGACCAACTCCCAGATAAACCACTTGATCTTAAGTATAGCTGTGTCACCATAAGAGGCACAATGATCAATGAATTAACAGGTTAAACTGAATATTACATTTCCATGTGCCACAAGGTCGTTTTGCTCGAATGTCACTTGTACAACTTTGTATGTTGCCAATCTGAAGGTTTGCGTTGTGCTTTCTGGTTCATACTGCTTGAATCTTTCAAAATATCTTATCTATTTTAGCACTGCTGCCTCACAGTGCTGGGGAGCCTGCTTCGATTCCTGCCTTGAGTGACTGTGTGGAGTTCTCCCTTGAGTGACTGTGTGGAGTTCTCCCCGTGTCTGCGTGGGTTTCCTCCAGGTGCTCCGGTTTCCTCCCACACTCCAAAGATATGCGGGTTAGGTTGATTGGCCATGCTAAATTGCCCCTTAGTGCCAAGGGGATTAGCAGGGTAAATACGTGGGGTTCCGGGGATAGGGCCTGGGTGGGATTGTGGTCAGTGTAGACTCAATGGGCTGAATGGCCTCCTTCTGCACTGTAGGGATTCTATCATTCTGTCCTTGTGAAATCACTTTATTCATTTCAACTGAATTAATAAGTATTATTGCATATGTGTAGTTTGACAATGCTTTGACCTATATATAGCATGTGTACAGCTACAGACAGAATTTCATGTGTACAGTTATTTTTTCCTCTGTATTGCAAAATTCTTCAGTTTTGGTTGGAATGACTGTATTTGATAACTTGCTACTTTGTAGTACTTCCATTCAGGGCTTCTAGTACTGACTGAGGCTATTCATGTAGGCCCTTGTCCCTTGCCACTCACCTGTGCACCATCTACAAGGCACAAGTCAAGAGTGCGATGGAATACTCCCCACTTGCCTGGATGGGTGCAGCTCCAACAACACTCAATAAGTTCGACGCCATCCAGGACAAAGCAGCCCACTTGATTGACACCACATCTACAAACATCCACTCCCTCCACCGCCGACGCTCAGTAGCAGCAGTGTGTGCTATCTACAAGATGCACTGCAACACCTTCCAAACCCATAAACACTTCCATCTGGAAGGACAAGAACAGCAGATAAATGGGAGCACCACCACCTGCAAGCTCCCCTCAAAGCCACTCGCCATCCTGACTTGGAAATATATCGCCGTTCCTTCGCAGTCACTGGGTCAAAATCCTGGAATTCCCTCCCTAAAGGCATTGTGGGTCAACCCACAGCACGTGGACTGCAACGATTCAAGATGGCAGCTCACCACCACCTTCTCAAGGGCAACTAGGGATAGACAATAAATGCTGGCCAGCTGGCGACGCCCATGTCCCACGAATGAATAAACTTAGATGGGAGTTCAGGTTTCTCGCGTATCAGTGCAGACCCGATGGGCCAAAGGGCCTCTGCTGCACGATACGATTCTCTGATTCCATACATCCGTTGCCTTGGGAAACACTGTTTCCTCGGAACAGCATGAGAAAAAAACAGAATACCTGATTATTTCTCCCTGCGCCCTTTGTGGGATCTTGAAGATGAACTTGCCAAGGATGAAATTTGATTTGGCATGACAAGTGTAAAACAATGAAGTGAGATTGAATCAGCTTCCTATTTTACACAATTTTAATTTCCACTGAGGACCACCGTACTGTCATACACAGTCAAAATTATCCCCATCTTTCAGATGTGTTGAGGAAATGATAAGGAATTACGATATACATTTCTCAACTGAGATCTACTGAAACGATTCAGAGATAACCTTGACTGCTGAGTGAGCTTATCCAGTGATTAGCTGAGCTGTAGTCATTAAATAGTGCTTACAGCTCTGGGCAACGCCACTCAACCCAATCGATCTCTGTCAGTACGTGTGTTCCACACAACCCTCCTCCCACTGCAAGTGGCAAGCTTCATCAGCTTCTTGTTTCAATTATATCAAGGGATTGATAATCAGTGCCATCTATATCAATACTTGAGGGCCAGCAAGATGGCACAGTGGTTAGCACTGCTGCCTCACAGCGTCAGGGATCCGGGTTCGATTCCCGGCTTGGGCCACTGTCTGTGCGGAGTCTGCATGTTCTCCCCGTGTCTGTGTGAGTTTCCTCCAGGTGCTCCAGTTTCCTCCCACATTTTGAAAGACGTGCTGGTTGGGTGCTTTGGCCATACTAAATTCTCCCTCAGTGTACCCGAACAGGCGCCGGAGTGTGGCGACTAGGGGATTTTCACAGTGACTTCATTGCAATGTTAATGTGAGCCTACTTGTGACACTAATAAATAAACCTTAAAAACAATTATATCAAGGGCTTGATAATCAGTAAGAAGTTTAACAACACCAGGTTAAAGTCCAACAGGACTTTAACCTGGTGTTGTTAAACTTCTTACTGTGTTTACCCCAGTCCAATGCCGGCATCTCCACATCTTGATAATCAGTGCCATGTTTTTCCTAAATCTTCATGAATACTTGCCCAAGGAAACATGTCACAATTCCCTATGGAAAAGATACAGTTTTGATCCGAGAATTATAGAATCCTACAGTGCAGAAGGAGACCATTCAGCCCATTGAGTCTGCCGACCACAATCCCACCCAGGCCCTACCCCATAACCCCATGCATTTACCCTAGCTAGCCTCTCTCCTGACACAAAGGGCAATTTAGCATTGCTAATCCACCTAACCCGCACATCTTTGGACTGGCAGAGGAAACCGGAGCACCCGGAGGAAACCCACACAGACACAGGGAGAATGTGCAAACTCCACACAGAGAGTGACCCGAGCCGGGAATCGAACCCGGGTCCCTGGCACTGTGAAGCAGCAGTGCTAACCACTGTGCCACTGTGCTGCTCGTGATCCGATGATTTTTTTTAGGCACTCCCAAAATGATAGGGGGTGGCACTGCTGCCTCACACCGCCAGGGACCCGGATTCAATTCCGGCCTTGGATGACTGCGTGAAGTTTGCACATTCTTCCCGAGTCTGTATGGGTTTTCTCCGGGTGCTCCAGTTTCCTCCCACAGTCCAAGTAAGTTTTAAGGTTTATTTATGATTGTCACAAGTAGGCTTACATTAACACTGCAATTAAGTTACTGTGAAAATCCTCTAGTCGCCACACTCCCGCGCCTGTTCGGGTACACTGAGGGAGAATTCAGCATGGCCAATGTACCTAACCAGCACGCCTTTCAGACTGTGGGAGGAAACCGGAGCAAACCCACGCAGACACGGGGAGAATGAGCAGACTCCACACAGACAGTGACCCAATTCGGGAATCGAACCCGGGTTTCTGGCGCTGTGAGGCAGCAGTGCCAACCATGGTGCCACCGTGCCGCCCATGAGGTTAGGTGGATTAGCCATGGAACATGTGTGGGGATACGGGGATAAGGCGGAGGGGAGGGCCTGGGTGGGATGCTCTTTTGCAGAATCAGTGCAGACTCGATATGCCGAATGGCCTCTTTCTGCACTGTAGGGATTCTGTGGTCCTATGGTTCTCTCTTAAGCATGCAGTGATGATAGTTGATCGGATAGTTTGTCCAGAAGAGTATCATTCAAAGAGAACTTGCAAATAAGAGTAACATGACTCAAATTAGATGCTTGGTGGTATAGAACTTTAGTATTTCTGAAAAGAGTCACATATTGTCAAAATTTTCAGTCTTACACTCATCAGAACAAATACAAGATTGCCAAATTTCAAAGGAAACAGCAATTTCTACTGCATGAGAAAAGGGTTCTGATTGGTTGGTTAGTCAGCTCTGATTGGTTGAGGTTTTGTAAGGAAGAATGCACCAGGGAGTTATTGTTCCTCTTGCTTTTGTTTAATTAAAAAGGTTCAATTCCTGGACAAGTTTCTTTTGCTGACCCTGTGAATGAATATATATATAGCATTGAGCAAGTGAACAACTGAGCTACATTGTGAGCCTTCATTGGGTGCAGGAGTAGGCCATTCGGCCCCTTGATCCTGCACCAACATTTAATATGATCATGGTTGATCATGCACTTTCAGTATCCCACTCCCGCTTTCTCTCCATACCCCTTGATCCCTTTAGCCACAAGGACCACAACCAGCTCCCTCTTGAACATATCTAATGAACTGGCTCCAACAGCTTTCTGTGACAGAGAATTCCACAGGTTCACAACTCTCTGAGTGAAGAAGTTATTTTTCATCGCAATCCTGAATGGCTTACCCCTTATTCTTAGACTGTGACCCCCTAGTTCTGGACTTCCCCAACATTGGGATCATTCTTCCCACATCTAGCCTGTCCAGCCCCATCAGGATTTTATATGTTTCTGTGAGATCCCCTCTCATTCTTCTAAATTCCAGTGAATAGAATCCAGTTGATCCAGTCTCTCTTCAATATGTCAGTCCTTCCGTTCCAGGGATCAGTCTGGTGAACTGTCTTCTGAGAGAACAGAATCACAGAATCTCTACAGTGCAAAAGGAGGCCATTTGGCCCATCAAGTCCACGCTGACTCATACCCCAGTTTACCCTGTAACCCCATGTATTTATCCTGCTAAGGATGTGATTGCACTGGAGGGGGTGCAGAGGAGATTCACCAGGATGCTGCCTGGGACGGAGCATTTAAGTTATGAAGAGAGGTTGGGTAGGCTTGCATTGTTTTCATTGGAGCAGAGAAGACTGAGGGGAGACCTGATCGAGGTGTACAAGATTATGAGAGGCACGGACAGGGTGGATAGGGAACAGCTGTACCCCATAGTTGAAGGGTCAGTCACAAGAGAATATAGGTTCAAGGTGAGGGGCAGGAGGTTCAGGGGGAGTGTGAGGAAAAACTTTTTTACCCAGAGGGTGGTGACGATTTGGGATGTGCTGCCTGGAAGGGTGGTAGAGGTGGGTTGCCTCATATCCTTTGAAAAGAACCTGGATGAACACTTGGCACATCATAACATTCAGGGCTATGGGCCAAGTGCAGAATCATAGAATCTCTACAGTGCAGAAGGAGACCATTCAGCCCATCGAGTCCACACTGACCAAATTCCCACCCAGGCCCGATTCTCGTAATTCCACATATTTACCCTGCTAATCCCCTGACACTAGGGTTAATTTGGCATGACCCATCAACCTAACCCACAATCTTTGGACGGTAAATGGGATGAGGTGGGAGGTTAGGTGTTTCTCACGTGTTGGCGCAGGCTCGATGGGCTGAAGGACCTCTTCAGCACTGTGTGATTCCACGATTCTATGATTAATCCCCCTAACCTATATATCTTGGGATAAGAAGGGGCAGTTTAGTTTGGCCAATCCGCCTAAACTGCACACCTTTGTGGAAATGCCACCTCTCGATACAGGTCGCTAATCGTATGCCAATATGGGGGAATCAATGTCAGCTTGCACCACTGGCAAGACTAAGAACAAAGAACAAAGAACAACACAGCACAGGAACAGGCCCTTCGGCCCTCCAAGCCCGTGCTGCTCCCTGGTCCAAACTAGACCATTCTTTTGTATCCCTCCATTCCCACTCCGTTCATATGGCTGTCTAGATAAGTCTTAAATGTTCCCAGTGTGTCCCCCTTCACCACCTTGCCTGGCAGCGCATTCCAGGCCCCCACCACCCTCTGTGTAAAATATGTCCTTCTGATATCCGTGTTAAACCTCCCCCCCCTCACCTTGAACCTATGACCCCTCGTGAACATCACCACCGACCTGGGGAAAAGCTTCCCACCGTTCACCCTACCTATGCCTTTCATAATTTTATACAGGTCTATTAAGTCTCCCCTCATCCTCCGTCTTTCCAGTGAGAACAACCCCAGTTTACCCAATCTCTCCTCATAACTAAGCCCTTCCATACCAGGCAACATCCTGGTAAACCTCCTCTGCACTCTCTCCAAAGCCTCCACGTCCTTCTGGTAGTGAGGCGACCAGAACTGGACGCCGTATTCCAAATGCGGCCGAACCAACGTTCTATACATCTGCAACATCAGACCCCAACTTTTATACTCTATGCCCCGTCCTATAAAGGCAAGCATGCCATAAGGGGGGTGGATGAGTGTTCGGGCCGATAGCAGGGGAGAGGAGTGAGATGGGTCTATCAGACTATGCCCGATCTGGGCTGGCTTTGTGTCAGAATCAACAACACAGAAGTCACACACGAGATAGACAAAGATAATGCATTTGAATCCTTTGAAAAGGTTCCCTCACAAAGGGACAACTTGTGCCATCAATTAAACTGACAAGCGGAGGAGCTGGCTTTTCAAGATCTATCCTTCCCTTGTCTATTCGAAAAAACATTGAATTGCAAAGGCCACCAAACAAGATGAGGCAGTTAATTCTAACTGACTCACAGGCAGAGCAGTGATGCAGCTGCTTTACCTTGTTTTTTTTTGTCGCTTTTGCAGGGTTCTTTCCTTCGCTGTATTTTTTTTTGGCTTTTAAATTCATTCAGCTGTCCTGCTGGGAGAGACGGGAAATGGAGGGGAAAATATATTCAGCATTCGTTCTTTACACAGGCTCAACAGGACCCACCAACATGCCTCCTACACCGCGGGCGGATCATGCAGGCAACCCACTGGCAAACGACACGCGTCCAAATAATCATTTTGTTTTTGAGTGCATTAACATCGCTGCCTCGTCGTTTGCAGGGAAAAATATTTATCTGTCTTGGAGCTAAAGGAGCTATTTGTTCTATACCTGCCCAGGGAAGCAGCCATCAAGCATGCTTCTACCTTTGGATTGCATCCCTTCCAGCTATTTCCTTCCCTAATGAAATATAGATCTTATCCCAATACAGCAGACATTTCATAAAAAGGAAAGGCACGCCCCCTTCCTGACCCATTCTAACTTGTAAATGCCAGGAATGCGTGACTTTTTTTCCACAAATGAAATGCAGCATTACAAAACTAACAATCCCGAACGGTGGGAGGAAAAGTCACTGCAGCCACCACTCACTTATGTGCAGCTCCTTCCACACAAATGTACGCGGTAGGCCATTCAGTCTCTCCGTCCTCCTTGATCATCTTTTTTTAAGTTTATTTATTCGCGTCCCAAGTACAAAGAACAAAGATTTGATTTGATTTGATTTATTATTGTCACATGTATTAACATATAGTGAAAAGTATTGTTTCTTGTGTGGTCTGCAGACAAAGCATACCGTTCATAGAGAAGGAAAGGAGAGAGTGCAGAATGTAGTGTTACAGTCATAGCTAGGGTGTAGAGAAAGATCAACTTAATGCAAGATAAGTCCATTCAAACGTCTGACAGCGGCAGGGAAGAAGCTGTTCTTGAGCCGGTTGGTACGTGACCCCAGACTTTTGTATCTTTTTCCCGAAGGAAGAAAGTGGAAGAGAGAATGTCCGGGGTGCGTGGGGTCATTAATTATGCTGGCTGCTTCGCCGAGGCAGCAGGAAGTGTAGACAGAGTCAATGGATGGGAGGCTGGGTTGCATGATGAATTGGGCTACATTCACGACCTTCCGTAGTTCCTTGCAGTCTTGGGCAGAGCAGGAGCCATACCAAGCTGTGATGCAACCAGAAAGAATGCTTTCTATGGTGCATCTGTAAAAGTTGATGAGAGTTGTAGCTGACATGCCAAATTTCCTTAGTCTTCTAATCTGGAGAAATTTATAACAACCTGCGTAATGGATATCGTCTGTTTCAGAACCATATTCACTCCCACTTTGCACGGCAACATGAGATATTGACTCGGATGAGAGAATCATAGAATCCCCACAATACAGGAGAGGCCATTCAGCCCTTCGTGTCTGTACTGACTCTCTCTGACAGCGTATCTTATCCAGGACCTCTCCCTCACTCTATTCATGTAACCCCAACCATTTATCATGGCTATTCCCCCATCTTGAGACACTAAGGGGCAATTTAGCATGGCCAATCCACTTAACCCGCACATGTTAGGAGTGTGGGAGGAAACCGGAGCACCTGGAGGAAACCCACGCAGACACAGGGAGAATGCGCAGGCTCCACACAGACAGTTGCCTGGTATGGAAGGGCTTAGTTATGAGGAGAGATTGGGGAAACTGGGGTTGTTCTCACTGGAAAGACGGAGGATGAGGGGGTGACCTAATAGAGGTGTATAAAATTATGAAAGGCATAGATAGGGTGAACGGTGGGAAGCTTTTTCCCAGGTCGGTGGTGACGTTCACGAGGGGTCATAGGTTCAAGGTGAGGCGGGGGGGAGGTTTAACACGGATATCAGAAGGACGTATTTTACACAGAGGGTGGTGGGGGCCTGGAATGCGCTGCCGGGCAAGGTGGTGGAGGCGGACACACTGGGAACGTTTAAGACTTATCTAGACAGCCACATGAACAGAGTGGGAATGGAGGGTTACAAAAGAATGGTCTAGTTTGGACCAGGGAGCAGCGTGGGCTTGGAGGGTTGAATGGCCTGTTCCTGTGCTGTATTGTTCTTTGGTCTTTGTTCTTTAGTTACCCGAGCCGGGAATCGAACCTGGGTCCCTGGTGCTGTGAGGCAGTAGTGCTAACCGCTGTGCCACCATGATGATTCTACGTCAATAGTGTGGGTTCGATTCCCATTCTGCCTGAGGTAGACTTGGCACCTACCTCCTCGCACCCCACTACTTCCCCCCCACCTCCCCACCCGCAAAACGGAACCAGCTGAACAAAATTGCATAAAAACATGAAGCATTTTCTGCTTTCACTGCCTGTCTAACTTAAAATAATACATCGTCTCAAATGCAATGAGGGATGTGCGACATATGCTGGTCTAGCCAGTGACAGCCACATCCCATGGATAAAAATAGAATTAAATCCTGTCACAATAGAAGATCACATCTCTTGTTTTCTTTTCCTTGGCTTCCAGGAATGTGAAAAGTTGAAAAAATCGGGCACCTTTCTGTGTAAAATTCTCCCCGGTGCGTTCAGAACCGTTCAGCACTTTATCAGTGTTTAGCAGACTGGTACCAGAAAACAGCAGTCCCCTCGGGAAATTTTCCCCGCTAACTCAATCTGCCAGACGGTCTTCGCCACTGCCAGGAATGTTAAGCTGCCACGAGTGGTGGGCCGTCCTGATGGGATGTGCGATGCTGGAGTATCATATCACCACCTCGGTCCACGCAGGACGCAAGCAAGCAGGCAACCAGCCTCCCTCTCACCCTCACGTCAGACAGAAATTGTTGTGGAACCAACTCTTTGTCTTGGAAGAGTACCTCGGAACAGAACCTCTCCACATTGGCAAGGTAGGTCACTGATCATAACGAGTTCAAAGAAAGACGGATTTATATGCTTTGAATTGCTTTGATTGGATTTCATTGTCGCATGTATTGGGATACATTGAAAAGTGTTGCTTCTTGCAAGCTATACAGACGGGGCAGCACGGTGGCTCAGTGGTTAGCACTGCTGCCTCACTTCAACCCTTATCTCGTTATTGGAAGTGTTTTTCACATGCTGTCTCCATCTAGAAAAACAATCCTCACAGCTACTGTTATAGAACTGTGTTATGGGAAACTGTTGTTTGCCTGTGTTGTGTACCCTTCAGGAATGTAGTCAATTTTTAGCTAACCCATTCTGATTCTGCATGTAGTCAAGCTAGCTACAATTGTTCAGCTTAGCAGAGTTAGTTAACCCCTACAGTCTAGCATTTAAATATAATTGTGCATAGGCAGAAATATTTTAAAATGAAGCCTTTGCATACAGGGCTAAGCAGACATAGGATCCCTCATGTGTCCATTTATAGTTGAGCCAAGGCACATTATCTGACTTTAACAATGTTGTAGGTTTAACAAACTAATTGCCAAAGGACGCAATTGCTGATATATTGACAGCATCAGCACCGGCACCGTGTCGCACCCCAAGACTTGCTGGCCACAGAAGATGTGTTGATAATGTGGTCCTACAGATTGATTCTCAACTTGGACATCCTTCTAATATGCCTGATGGCAGGCGGTAAGAGTGGGAGAGTTTCCTGCTCAGCCACACCGCAGAAGGCAACGGCAAACCACTGCAATACCTTGCGAAGCATAACCATGGATCAAACCAGATGTCTATGGTCACCAACACCCTTCCGTGGTACCTGAAGATCCCATCACTAGCCAACTGCAGGCCGCCTCCGCCCCCGCAAAACATGCCTTGGGACGGCGGGCAGAAAATCCTAGTTTAAGCCCCTGCATGGCATAAAATGGGGTGTGGTTCAGAGCACCTGGCCAGATGTGTGTAGGCTCTATTCATTCTTCAGAATAGACGTAGGCAGCACTTGGTGCGATTTTAAAAATAGTTTTCTTGATTTAATAAAACTTAAAATTAATACTACAGAAGCGAAGAGAGAGAGAGATTTGGGACTAGCTTCTCAGCCAGGCCTCATACTAATCTTGAATACTCACTGAATTTGGGAACGCACACTGAAATGCACAATATATGTTATTGGCAATCTGTTTTATTGAAATTGCTGGTACAAATCGTGTCCCGAGCCTTCATAAACAATTGGCAGCTCTGTGGCCGTGAAAAACTTTGTTTATGAAAATGTTGATTCTGCTAACATGGTATTTTCAAAGAATGCAGTCAATTTCTACGCTCATCCCAAAATTCCCAGCTGAGTTTTAAAATGTGGCCAAGTTAGCTTTGGAGCTCAGCAGAGTTAGTTACATAGGCAAAAATATCTTAAAATGAAGTCCTTTAACTGAAGCAAACCATACAACGGATCCCACAATGTGATTCTGAATAATGTCAACAGTGTGTGTTTGATTCACGGGCGGCACAGTGGCACAGTGGTTAGCACTGCTGCCTCACGTGCCAGGGACCTAGCTTTGATTCTGGCCTCAGGTCCCTGTCTGTGTGGAGTTTGCATGTCCTCTCTGCATCTGTGTGGGTTTCCTCCGGGTGCTCCAGTTTCCTCCCACAGTCCAAAGATGTGCGGGTTAGGTTGTTTGGCCATGATAAACTGTCCCTTAGTGTCAGGAGGACTAGCAGGGCAAATACATGGGGTTATGGGGATAGGGCCTGGGTGGGATAGTCGGTGCAGGCTCGATGGACCAAATGGTCTCCTTCTGCACTGTAGATTCTATGATTCTATGATTCTCATTCTGCTTGAGGCGGACTTGGGACCTGCCTCCTCACAACCAATACCCCCCTCCCCGTTCCCCCCCCCGACCCCGCTCCCATTCCCCCCTCAACTGGAAGGCAATGAAAAACGTGAAAAACCCACCAATGATAAAAACTGCCCGGAAAATTGTTCTGGATGAAACATCAGGGCCAATGAGTCAAAGACCTGGCTTTGGGCAAAGCACATATGGATTGGAATGGCACATAATACTATCTTAAAGTGGAAAACTAGCCTTTGTACTCTGTGAAAGTCCACACTCCTGCACAGAGAGCTGTGTCAACAAAGCCACTTTGCAATGTGCATCATCTTGCATGTGAAATAACCTGGGGCTGATTTTCAAACCCTGCCATAATATTTCAGTGTGTCCCGACCGGAGCGTTGTGACACGAGAGATAGAGGGAGGCTGTTTCGTGATGCTTGACAGATCGTTGACACTGCATGCTACACATCTTAAATAACAAAGCTTACTTTTAACCCTGTGAGCTTCTTATTGCCACCAGAGAGACCACCAGAAGGTGCAGCTTAAGGTTCGTTCCAGAAATTGGCAGAACGGACAGGGATAAATGACTCACCACGGGTGGAATATTCCCGTCCTGTCTGCCACTGGAATCGTAGCGGGCAGGACACAGACCCATACAAAGGTCCATTGACCTCAGGTGGGTTTTTCCCATCTTGGGGTGAGTGCGGCCGGAAAATGTCCCCCCCTCCACATCCCTGAGGAAAGACTCCTTGAGCTTGATGGGAATTGCTGGAAGTATGACAATACCAGAAGTATTGTCGAAATAGTTGGGGCCCTGATTCTGCCATCCTGGTGCTCTCCGCGCTGGGCACCCGGGCCTGAGCATCTTTCCCAACCCCGGATATCCGGAGCTGTCAGCTCTACGCCGGAAATAGGTGCGCAGCTGAATAAATTATGCAGCCCCTAATTTTAATATAATCTAAATGCAATTAGCAGGCCTGGGATTGAAGTCTCCAGGCCCACTGGCACCTCCCCCCCACCAAGAGTCGCTCATTCAGTGGGGTTTAAGTAGCTCCCCACTAACAGGGAGATGGCGGCCCGACCCCGCTGGAGCGTAGGGGGCAATTGAGGCCCCTGAGGGGGGCATTTATTGCCCATCCCTAATTTCTCTTGAACCGAGTGGGTTGCTAGGCCATTTCAGAGGGCAGTTGAGAGTCAACCACATTGCTGTGACTCTGGAGTCACATGTAGTCCAGACCGGGTAAGGACAGCAGATTTCCCTCTCTAAAGGACATTGGTGAACCAGATGGGTTTTTCCGACAATCGACAATGGTTTCATGGTCATCAGTAGATTCTTAATTCCAGATATTTTTTATTGAATTCACATTCCACCATCTGCCGTGGTGGGAATCGAATCCGGGTCCCCGGAACATTAGCTGAGTTTCTGGATTATTAGTCTGGTGATAATAACACTGGACAATTGATTCCCACTAGTCGAGGCAAGAGATAACAAAGGCATGAATGATTGTGCTAAGTGCTTACCTTTTTGTTTGCTATGCAAGGAGTGACACGGGTTGCATCTTGGGCAGGTCCCTTGCTTGCACGTGCAAATCATCCCATGCGTACTTCAAGCCTGGGTAAAAGTTATTGTTTCCCTTGCCCAGAATGAGAGTCAAACAGCTCTGGGTAGAATCATGTGAAAACTTCATCTCTGCGATCACAGGGCCTTGAAACATCTGGAAATCCTGCTATTTGGCGCAGTTTTAGCCCTGCACACAGTTTCAGAATCTTCTGACAGCAAAAGCCTTTCTCTTAAAATTGAAGCATCGAAACTAGCAGCAGGAGGAGGCCATTCGGCCTTTCGAGCCTGCTCCGCCATTCATCTTGATCATGGCTGATCATCGAATTCAATATCCTGATCCCCCCGTTTCCCCCATATCCCTTAATCCCTTTAGCCCCAAGGGCTATATCTAATTTCTTCTTGAAATCGCACAATGTTTTAGCCTCAATTACTTTCTGTGGTAATGAATTCCACACATTCACCACCCTCTGGGTGAAGAAATTTCTCCTCACCTCAGTTCTAAAAGGTTTACCCCTTATCCTCAAACTATTTTTTTGAATCTCATTTTTTTGAATCTCATTCTTTCCGAATCTACCCTGTCTAACCCTGTTAGAATTTTATAAGTTTCTATGAGATCCCCTCTCACTCTTCTAAACTCCAATGAATACAATCCTAACCGACTGAGTCTCTCCTCATATGACAGACCTGCCATCCCAGGAATCAGCCTGGTAAACCTTCACTGTGCTCCGTCTATAGCAAGGACATCCTTCCTCAGATAAGGACACCAAAACTGCACACAATACTCCATGTTCCTAACCGACTTAGTCCCTCCTCATATAAGACCACAAGACATAGGAGCAGAATTAGGCCACTCGGCCCATCGAGTCTGCTCCGCCATTCAATCATGGCTGATATTTTTCTCATCCCCATTCTCCTGCCTTTTCCCCATAACCCCGATCCCCTTATTAATCAAGAACCTATCTATTTCTGTCTTAAAGACACTCAATGACCTGGCCTCCACAGCCTTCTGCGGGATATGACAGACCTGTCATCCCAGGAATTGGATATCCTGATCCCGAAGCAGATGCCCAGGTTTTACTGACTGACAAGGTGCAGGGAAGATAGGAAGTATAAATTTGGTCGCTGCACAGTGTCAGCACAATCTACAACTGCTCAGTCCCTGACAGCGGCTCAAACTCTCTGCATTCTGGATCACTCGAAACATGTTCTGCACTGAAGGAGAATTGGGATCTTGAGGATGATTGCTTCCCATCACTGAAGTGGAATAAATGTATTTCGGAAGCACACGCAGATTAAAGGTGCCATTATACCGCACATTCACAGTGAAATGAAGTGACTTTGACCATTCATCGACCGATAGGCAACATTCATCAAAATCCACCTCATGCTGGATGGAAAATCTGAGTTGTATACAACCCCCCCCCCCCCCCCCCCCCACCCCCACCCCCCACCCACACCGAGGAGGCCATTGTACTTCACCTGGATTTGCTACAGTGTCAATTACAAGTCTCCAGGAGTGACCTGAAATCTCCGGGGTCTGAAACTTCATCTCCAGGATATGGTTACACGATGGTGGAGTTGTGAGGTTCACAGAATGATTTTTGAATTTACTGACTGAAAACCCCAAACGGATTTTTTAAGTTTGAGAATAGAATCCCTACAGCGCAGAAAGAGGCCATTCGGCCCATCAAGCCTGCGCCGACAACAATCCCCCCCAGACCCTATCGCCGCAATCCCACCTGTTTATCATAATAATCCCCCTGACACTACGCATCAACTTAGCCTGGCCAATCAACCCAACACGCACATCTTTGGACTGTGGGAGGAAACCGGAGCACCCAGAGGAAACCCACGCAGACATGGGGAGAATGTGCAGACTCCACGTAGACAGTGACCCAAGGCCAGAATTGAACCCAGGTCCTTGGCGCTGTGAGGCAGCAGTGCTAACCACTGTGTCAGCGTGCCACCTGTGCTGTCATTTTGTAAATGATTGAAGCCACATTGCAGGAACCGGGGCTGACAGTCACAGATGGCTGTGAATTTGCATCACTGTACATTCCAAAATGATTGAAATGGAAATAACTTGTGTGAAAAACTGCAGCAGCAATAATTTGTCTTCAGAGAGGTGAATGGGGGAGAGCTCCTACCCCATTAGCAAATTGTCCAGACAGCTTCCTGGAGACAAACCATTAGGCTTGATCATTTACCCAATAGGGCCCTGGCTGATTGAGGAATTCCCAGCCATGATCGAATCAAGATAAAAAGAATACATTAGCCAGGACCATATTTGAATCACTGGGCAGTTGGTGAGAGAAGGTCATGTGACAAACCAATGTTTCAAGTACTTGCTTTCTCTGCCAAAGAGAACGAGCAACTGAGACTTGCAAGGAATAAGACCATGAGTGCATCCTTTCTCTCTCTTTCTCTTCCTTTCATTTGCTCCCTCTACTTCCAGCTTGCAAGTTGAACCCTGTCTTTGGGTTTTGACCATCTCCAGTCCACAGAGAGAGATTTTTAAAAAGAACTCAACCCAGTGCTGCTGCCTCCTGAAGAACAGATCAATCTTCTGTCCACCATTTTAAACCCCCTCAATGTCGACAATGGCAGGGCTACTGAGTTCAGCAGGAAACCAGCGGAGTTATTAACCTTCAGGAGCCGTATATCCCTTTAATTTTACCCAATTCTAAATTACTTAATCTATCCTCCTCATTCTGTGATTTCTTTGTGCTTATGAACTTTGAGCATATGTACATGTGAAATTCAGAGCATTTTTAAAATCATAGAATCATAGTATTCCCCCCAGTACAGAAGGAGGCCATTCAGCCCATCGAGTATATACCGACCATAATCCCACCCAGACCCTATTCCCGGAAGTCTCATTTACCCTGTTAATCCCCCTGACACTACGTACAATTTAGCGTAGCCAATCAACCTAACCTGCACATATTTGGACTGTGGGAGGAAACCGGAGCACCCGGAGGAAACCCATGCAGACACGGGGAGAACGTGCAGTCTCCGCACAGACAGTGACCCGAGGCTGGAATTGAACCCTGGTCCCTGGCGATGTGTGGCAGCAATGCTAACCTCTGTGCCACCGTGCCACCCATTATCATTTTACTTACACCAGGTTCAGTGGTATCAAAGCTATTCCCTCCTTTTAAAAGCTGGAAAAAACCCGACTGTGCATGTCTTTTACAGTCACAGCACATAAACAGTTAAACACTCATGGAACTGGCACTTCTTGACATAAATCTGCTGCAGTAAATGGAAGAGGAGGAAAAGAAGAGAGCATTCCTATCCCCTCCTCACCTGACTGTGACAGTGGTATAGTGCGAACGTCACTGAATTAGCAACCTAAAGGGCCCCAGGCTGATGCTCTGAGGGCATGGGTTCAAACCCCACCACGGCAGCTGGTGAAATGTTAATTCCATTAATAAATCGGGAACATAAAGCAAGTCTGACAACTATCGTCGATTGTTATAAAAACCCATCTGGATCAAATGGGCATCTGCCACTCTCACCTGTGACTCCAGATCCTCAGCAATGTGGTTAATTCTTAACTGCCCGTCAACATGGGCTAATAAACCGTGACTCAGTTGTAGCACTCTCGCCTCTGAGTCCAAAGGTTCCAAGTTCAAGTCCCGTTCCAGAGACTGAAGCAGAATAATCTAGATTGACGTTCCAGTGCAGCACTCTGCTGGAGGTGCTGGCATTTGGGTATGGGTTTCAATGGAGCCTCTATCTGCCTGCTCGGGTGGATGTAAAAGATCCCCTGGCCCTTGAAGAAGGGGAGTTATTTTCTGATGAATATTTATCCTTCAATCAACACCATTGATAAATGGATGACTTGGTCATTATCATGTTATTGTTTGTGGGACTTTGCTCTTGTGCCTCTCTTTTGTAATTCATTCATGAGACATGGGCTACACTGCCTAAATCAGCATTTATTCCTTATCCCTAATTGCCCCTGTGACCTGCCTTCTTGAACCGCTCCAGTGCGGCACTGCAGCACACCCACAGTGCTGTTAGGGTGGCAATTCCAGGATTTTGACCCAGCGACGGTGAAGGCATGGTGAGGCATTCCCAAGTCAGTGGGCGATTCTCCCATCCCACTGCGCTGTGTTTTTAGCGTAGTGGGCCGGGAGATTCGAGCAGCTGCTGAATCGCGTGATACGCGCTTGGCGCCTGGGCCTCTGCGCGTTTCCCGGTGCAGAGCTGCCTAATATATGCAGCAGGTAATTTTAATATTAGTTAAACCCTGTCAGTGGGCCTGGCACTGAAACCTCTGGGCCCGCTAGCCTCATCCCCCGACCAGGAGTATTTCACTCCAGCTGGCGGCCCGACCCGACTGGAGTGAATGGGGGAGGGGGCAATCGAGGCCCCCCCAGAGGGTTGGGTGCTGGGGATTGCCCCCTGGGCGTTGCCACCATGGCAGTGCCAGCCTGACCCCCTGGCACTGCCCAAGGGGCAAAGTGCCAATGCCCAGGACGCATCTTGCCACTGCCCATTGGGTATTGGGCAGGGTTTAATCGGGGCAGGACCTGATAGAGACTGGGCTTCTGTGGGAGGGGGTGATCTGTGGGGGTGGAGGGTCCCGTCCCACTCTGCAGTCAAGATCGGTGGGGGAATGAGAGAGGTCAGCGATCAGGGTGGGCCTTCCGGGTGGGGGGAAAGGCAGCCTGCTGGGCGAGTTGGTGCTGCAGTGGGGGTGGTGGGCACTGTGGGGGGGGGGGGGGGGGGGGGGGGGCAGGGGGGGGGGGGGGCAGGGGGGGGGAGCGGGACTGCCGGTGGGGCGGGGGGAATCAGGGGGGTGGTGGGGCGGGAGTCGAGGCTGGGCCCGGACATATTCGGGGAACCACCAATCGGGCCATGGGTGAGGGGTCACATGGCAGACAATGCAGGATCGCGGGGCTAGCCAGCAATCGGGAAGGTGGCAGTGCCGGGCTACTGCGCATGCGCAGTGGCCCACTCAGCGCTATGCTGCCGGCCTCTCCAGCGGGAATAGGCCCTGCCCCCTGAATTTCAGCATGATTCACGCTAGGGCACTCTGCCGTGCACCGAGGTGGGAGATTCATTCTGAAACTCCTGCTGAAAAAACCAGCAGGTGTTACTCCAGTTTTTACGCAAATCCAACACTTAAAAAGCTTTTGGGAGAATCCCACTCAGTGTCTTTGAAGGGTTTTTTAATTCATTTATTGCCCACACATGAGGACAGTTAAGAGTCAACCACATAGCTGTGGCTCTGGAGTCACAGGTAGGCCAGACCGGGTAAGGATGGCAGATTTCCTTTCCTAAAGGACATTAGTGAACCAGGTGGGTTTTTCTGGCAATCGACAATGGTTTCATGGTCATCAGTAGATTCTTAATTCCTGATTTTTTTTATTGAATTCAAATTCCACCATGGTGGGAGTTGAACCCGGGTCCCCTGAGCATTACCCAGTGCCTGGGTTACTAGCCTAGCAACAATAACACTAGGCCATTGTCTCCCCTGGTGGTGTTCCCATGCATCAAACTGCCTTTGTCCTTCTCGGTGGTAGAGGTCGCCAGTTTGGAAGGTGATTTGTTTGCTTAGCTATTTGCCAATATTGTAACTACATGTGACCCCAGATGAATTATCTGATACTGATTTAACTATTTACATGAATTCCAGCTCCAGCTTCACTCGGATTCGAACTACGGCAATGGTTCTCTGAGGTACAACCTGACAGGTGACGGAGCTGGATCTCTATTCACCATCGATGAGGATAAAGGTGACATTTACCTCATAAAGAGGCTGGACCGAGAGGTGAAGCCATTTTATATCCTGCAAGCGCAAGTGGTGGACAGAGCGACCAACCAGCACGTCGAACCAGAATCCGAGTTCATGATTAAAGTTCAGGACATCAATGACAATGAACCCCAGTTTCTGGATGGTCCATATGTTGCCACGGTTCCTGAAATGTCACCTGATGGTAAGGGAGGACAATTTAAAGTTTTACATTTTATTCATTGGCATCACAAATCTCATAGAATCGCTACAATGCAGAAGGAGGCCATTTGGCCCATCGAGTCTGCACCGACCACAATCTCACCCAGGCCCCATGCCAAAAACCCCATGCATTTACCCTAGCTACTCCCTCTGACACTAAGGGTCAATTAGATTGGTCATTCCACCTAACCTGCACATTTTTGCACTGTATGAGGAAACTGGAGCACCCAGAGGGAACCCACGCAGACACGGGGAGAACGTGCAAACTCTGCACAGACAGTGACCCAAGCCGGGAATCGAACCCGAGTCCCTGGCGCTGTGAGGCAGCAGTGCTAACCACTGTGCGACTGTGTCTCCCTTATACAGCCTTAAGTCGGCTTACATTAACATTGCAATGAAGTTACTGTGAAAATCCCCCAGTTGCCGCACTCTGGCGCCTGTTCAGGTACACAGAGAGAATTTAGCATGACCAATGCACTGCACCAGCACATCTTTTGGACTGTGGGAAGAAACCCACGCAGATGCGGGGAAAAAGTGCAGACTACGCACAGACAGTGACCCAAGTCGGGAATGGAACTCGAGTCCCTGGCGCTGTGAGGCAGCAATGCTAACCACTGTGCCACCGTGCCACCCTGTCAACCCGAGAAGAAAAAGTAGATGAAGCCAAAGGCACCATTTCTGAAAAAGAGTTCTATTGGACTGGGCGGGATTCTGTGGCCTCGCTCATCCCGAAACCATAAAATCCCGCCCGAGGTCAACAGACCCTCCCATTGTCCGCCCTCGCCCGCTCTGGTACCCATGGGCGGGCAGGGCGGTAAAATTCCAGCTGTTTACTCTGTTTTTCTCTCCTCACAGATGCCACCAGGCCTGCTGAATTTTTCCAGCGTTTTCTCTGGATTGATTGGTCAATCCTTCACTGTATAAGTTCTCCATCTGCCTGACTGAGTGCAGCTTCAAACTGAAATGTTTACTCTGCTTAACTCTCCATAGATGCTGCCCAACCAGTCGAGTATTTCCAATATCTTCTGTTTTTATTTTGGATTTCTGTCAGTCACAGCATCTTGCTTCTTTTGGAGTTCAATTTACACCTCATCCTTCCTCTGGATCAGGCTTTCCATCATTGACGATTGAGTTTCCCACCCATCATTCGTTTCCAAAGCTCTGTCTCTCCAGCTGCCTCTCTTTTCACCGCACAACACACCTCGCGAATGTTGCTGAAAAGAAAGACATGAACGGCAAACATTTATTAGCTTTTCCACCCATCAGATCAAACACAAACTGTTTTTTTATTCATTCGTGGGACATGGGCGTCGCTGGCTGGCCAGCATTTATTGCCCATCCCTAGTTGCCCTTGAGAAGGTGGTGGTGAGCTGCCTTCTTGAATCGCTGCAGTCCACGTGCTGTGGGTTGACCCACAATGCCGTTAGGGAGGGAATTCCAGGATTTTGACCCAGCGACTGCAAAGGAACGGCGATATATTTCCAAGTCAGGATGGTGAGTGGCTTGGAGGGGAACTTGCAGGTGGTGGTGTTCCCATGTATCTGCTGCCCTTGTCCTTCTAGATGGAAGTGGTCGTGGGTTTGGAAGGTGCTGTCTAAGGATCTTTGATGAATTGCTGCAGTGCATCTTGTAGATAGTACACACTGCTGCTACTGAGCGTCGGTGGTGGAGGGAGTGGATGTTTGTAGATGTGGTGCCAATGAAGGGGGCTGCTTTGTCCTGAATGGTGTCAAGCTTCTTGAGTGTTGTTAGAGCAGCACCCACCCAGGCAAGTGGGGAGTATTCCATCACGCTCCTGACTTGTGCCTTGTAGATGGTAGACAGGCTTTGGGGAGTCAGGAGGTGAGTTACTCGCCACAGTATTCCTAGCCTCTGACCTGCTCTTGTAGCCACTGTGTTTATGTGGCGAGTCCAGTTGAGTTTCTGCTCAACGGTACCCTCAAGGATGTTGACAGCGGGGGATTGAGTGGTGGTTACACCATTGTATGTCAAGAGTGCCAAATTTCAAACTATCACAACAATTTACACTTCAGGAGTAAAGTGTTGGTTGGTAGGTTGACTCTGATTGGCCAAGACGTTTCCATGGAGAAAACAACGGGGAACCATAGGCTCCCCATCTCCCAGGTAATTTTAAAAAAGGTGCGTGGCCTGAACATACTCTTTTTGTCCAAACCCCTGTATATGAATGTATGCTGTGATCGCTTGAAATCTGACATCTTTGTGGTTGTCCTGATGTGTGCAGGATGAAAAACTTCAGAATTTCATATTTTGATCCTCCCTGTGTGATGCACGCTGAGATTTTCTTTGGCATTAGAGGCATTATATGAACGCTAGTTCCTGCTGTTATCCTGCATTTCCCCCAATCGTGCCTCAGATATGTTCAGAACACAAGCACACGTGCATCAGATACTTCCTTCTTGAGTTCTCCCTCCGAAGGCAGCCCTGACTCACAGTGGCATGGTCTCCAGTGTAGATAGGGCAGTCACGCAGCTCCCAAATCCACCTGCTCCAGCATAGGGATTGTCGAACCCTGTACTATTGGCATCAAAATGATCCGCATGAGCTGTCTCCCACCCATCCCTTGCCTCGCTGACAACGTCCTTATCGTTGAGTAACCTGGAAGGTTGGCTAATCCTTGCCCTCCCAGTTGGTCATTGTTGAGTGCGTACTTTTCCAATGGGGCAAAGTGATAGGTTTGGTGTCCTCTCCCGAAGGCCTGTTTCAGCAATATCAACCTGAAATATACAGCCCCCAGAAGAGGGACAGAACAGTTCCCACGAGATGGGACTCTGTGTCATTAGAGGCTTGTGAATTATATCATTGTGGTGCATGGACAAGGAATTTTTTGAATTGATTTATTGTCACATGTATCAGCATACTGTGAAAAGTATTGTTTCTTGCGCGCAACACAGGCAAAACATACCGTTCATAGAGAAGGAAATGAGAGAGTGCAGAATTTTCTGTTACAGTCATAACCAGGGTGCAGAGAAAGATCGATTTAATGTAAGGTAGGTTCATTCAAAAGTCAGAAGGTAGCAGGGAAGAAGCTGTTCTTGATTCAGTTGGTACTTGACCTCAGAACTTTGTATCTGTTTCCCGACGGAAGAAGGTGGAAGAGAGAATGTCCCGGGTGCGTGAGGTCCTTGATTATGCTGGCTGCTTTTCCGGGGGAGCAGGAAGTGTAGACAGAGTCAATGGATGGGA
This sequence comes from Mustelus asterias, assembly GCF_964213995.1. NCBI lineage: Eukaryota > Metazoa > Chordata > Chondrichthyes > Carcharhiniformes > Triakidae > Mustelus > Mustelus asterias. The sequence continues at coordinate 11,559,462 of NC_135807.1, forward strand.
GGCTGGTTTGCGTGATGGATTGGGCTACATTCACAACCCTTAGTAGTTCCTTGCAGTCTTGGGCAGAGCAGGAGCCATGCCAAGCTGTGATACAACCAGAAAGAATGCTTTCTATGGTGCATCAAAGTAAAAGTGCTGTAAAAGTTGGTGAGAGTCGTAGCTGACATGCCAAAGTTCCTTAGTCTCCTGAGAAAATGGAGGCATGGTGGGGTTTCTGAACTATAGTGTCGGCATGGGGGGACCAGGATAGGTTGTTGGTGCTTGGTTGCTAGAATTTCCATGGAGCAGCTTCTGTTCTTTTGCTGTATTTTAACGAAAGTGCAGCGGGAATCCTGTTTGCCCTCCAGGCCAGAGCCGGAATCAAATTGAGGATTTGAGAAACAATTCTATCCCAATGCAGTTCAAACCAACCTCCCAAATACCACTGCCCCCACCCATGTATACTTGGGATGTCTTAGGTTTTGCCTCTCCACATCTCTCCCCTCGCTAAACATTTTGGCACGGGCAGCACAGTGGCACGGTGGTTAGCACAGCTGCCTCAGAGCGCCATGGATTCGGGCTCAATTACCGGATTGGGTAACTGTCTGTGTGGAGTTTGCACGTTCTCCCCGTGTCTGCGTGGGTTTCCTCCGGGTGAGAACAAAGAACAAAGAAAATTACAGCACAGGAACAGGCCCTTCGGCCCTCCAAGCCTGCACCGACCATGCTGCCCGACTGAACTAAAACCCCCTACCCTTCCGAGGACCATATCCCTCTATTCCCATCCTATTCATGTACTTGTCCAGATGCTCCTCAAAAATCACTACCGCATCCGCTTCCACTACCGCCCCGGCAACGAGTTCCAGACACCCACCACCCTCAGTGTAAAAAACATGCCTCGTACATCTCCTTTAAACCTTGCCCCTCACACCTGAAACCTATGCCCCCTAGTAATTGACTTTTCCACCCTGGGAAGAAACTTCTGACTATCCACTCTGTCCATGGCCCTCATAATCTTGTAGACTTCTATCAGGTCGCCCCTCAATTTCTGTCGTTCCAGTGAGAACAAACCAGGTTTCTCCAACCTCTCCTCATAGCTAGTGCCCTCTAGAGCAGGCAACATCCTGGTAAATCTTTTCTGTACCCTCTCCAAAGCCTCCACATCCTTCTGGTAGTGTGGCGACCAGAATTGAACACTATATTCCAAGTGTGGCCTGACTAAGGTTCTATAAAGCTGCAACATGACTTGCCAATTTTTAAACTCAATGCCCCGGCCGATGAAGGCAAGCTGCCATATGCCTTCTTAACTACTTTCTCCACCTGCGTTGCCAGTTTCAGTGACCTGTGTACCTGTACACCCAGATCCCTTTGCCTATCATACTCTGAAGGGTTCTGCCATTTACTGTATATTTCCTATCTTTATTAGATCTTCCAAAATGTATTACCTCACATTTGTCCAGATTGAACTCCATCTGCCATCTCTCCGCCCAAGTTTCCAACCTATCTATATCCTGCTGTATCCTCTGATGGTCCTCATCGCTTTCCACAAATCCACCAATCTTTATGTCGTCCGCAAACTTACTAATCAAACTAGTTACATTTTCCTCCAAATCATTTATATATATTACAAACAGCAAAGGTCCCAGCACTGATCCCTAAGGAACGCCACTTGTCACAGCCCTCCATTCAGAAACACACCCTTCCACTGCTACCCTCTGTCTTCTATGACCGAGCCACTTCTGTATTCAACTTGCCAGCTCACCTCTGATCCCATGCAACTTCACTTTCTGTACCAGCCTTCCATGAGGGACGATGTCAAAGGCCTTACTGAAGTCCATGTAGACAACATCCACTGCCCTACCCTCATCAATCATCTTCATCACTTCCTCAAAAAACTCAATCAAGTTAGTGAGACATGACCCTCCCCTTCACAAAACCATGTTGCCTCTTGCTAACACGTCCACTTATTTCCAAGTGGGAGTAAATCTTGTCTCGAAGAATCCTCTCCAATAATGTCCCTAGCACTGATGTAAGGCTCACCGGCCTGTAATTATCTGGGTTATTCTTGCTACCCTTCTTAAACAAAGGAACAACATTGACTCTTCTCCAAGCCTCTAGGACCTCCCCTGTAGAAATCATAGAAATCATAGAAACCCTACAGTGCAGAAGGAGGCCATTCGGCCCATCGAGTCTGCACCGACCACAATCCCACCCAGGCCCTACCCCTACCCCCACATATTTACCCTCTAATCCCGCTAACCTACGCATCTCAGGACTCTAAGGGGCAATTTTTAACCTGGCCAATCAACCTAACCCGCACATCTTTGGACTGTGGGAGGAAACCGGAGCACCCGGAGGAAACCCATGCAGACACGAGGAGAATGTGCAAACTCAAACAGACAGTGACCCGAGCCGGGAATCGAACTTGGGACCCTGGAGCTGTGAAGCAGCAGTGCTAACCACTGTGCTACCGTGCCGCCCCCTGTAGCCAGTGAGGATACAGAGATTTCTCTCAAGGCCCCAGCAATTTCCTCCCTTGCTTCTCTCAGTATTCTGGGACTCTGGGGACTTGTCTAACCTAATGTTTCTCAAGATCCCCAAAATCTCTTCCTTTGTGATCTCAACATGACTCAAATTATCTACACCCCTTTCCCCAGACTCATCATCCACCAAGTCCTTCTCTTTGGTGAATACTGACGCAAAGTACTCATTTAATACCTCGTCTATTTCCTATGACTCCATGTATAGATTCCATCCCCTGTCCTTGAGTGGGCCAACCCTCTTCCTGGCTGCCCTCTTACTCTTTATATATGTATAAAAAGCCTTGGGATTTTCCTTAATTCTGCTGGGTTCTCCGGTTTCCTCCCACAGTCCGAATGACATGCGGGTTAGGCTGATTGGCCTATGTTAAATTGCCCCTTAGTGTCAGGGGGATTAGGACGGTAAATATGTGGGGTTATGGGGATAGGGTCTGGTTGGGATTGTTGTCAGTGCAGACTCGATGGGCCGAATGGCCTCCTCCTGCACTGGAGGAATTCCATGACTCTATTTCTGCCTCTCTTTCTCTCCTTCCTCGATAAACGTTTCTATCTCTCCAACTTTCTTCCCTCGTTAAATCTTTCTGCTTCTCCCCCACTCTCTCCTTTAAGACATTCCTTAAAGTACAATTCCAAGGCCAATTCTCTGAATATTTCCTCCTCAGCATTCATTATTTTGTTACTGTCTCTCGAGGTATGTCTCTCAGAAATAATAAAAATGCCTTTTTTGTCACTGCAATGCATATTTCTGACAGCCCTGACACACAAAATTATAATAATATATTCGGGTAAGGTTTTTTATGATGTACTGGATAAAATATGCTGAGAGTGCGACTGAGAGTATTGGACTCCTATAGTCCTCCTTTGGTATTTACTGCCCTGAGTTTCTAGATCTTCACCAGATTTAAATAGATTTGCCATTGTCATTTCATAGAATCCCAACAGTGCAGAAGGAGGCCATTCAGCCCATTGAGCCTGTCCCAACAACAATCCCACCCCAGGCCCGAACCTCATTTACTCCGCTAATGCCTCTAACCTACACATCCCGGGATAGTAAGGGACAATTTAGCATGGCCAATGCACCTAACCCGCACATCTTTGGACTCTGGGAGGAAACTGGAGCACCCGGAGGAAACCCACTCAGACACGGGGAAAATGTGCAACCTCCACACAGACAGTGACGCTGTGAGGCAGCAGTGCTAACCACTGTGCCACCGTGCAGGTATTCGTACACAATCATAGGCTTATTATAAAAACTAACATGTTGGACTGAGAAGAGAAGAATTTTCTTCACTCAGAGGGTTGTGAATCTTTGGAATTACTATCTACTTACTAGCTACTTAAGAGGGAAATCAGGAGGGCTAAAAGAAGACATGAGGTTGCTTTGGCAGACAGAGTGAAGGAAAATCCAAAGAGCTTCTATAGGTATGTTAGGAGCAAAAGGATAGTGAGGGATAAAATTGGTCCTCTTGAAGACCAGAGTGGTAGACTGTGTATGGAACCAAAAGAGATGGGGGAGATACTAAATGGTTTTTTTGCATCTGTATTTACTGAGGAAACGGACATGGAGTCTACGGAAATAGGGCAAGCAGGTAGGGAGGTTATGGAACCTTTACAGATTAAAGGGGAGGAGGTGCTCGCTGTCTTGAGGCAAATCAGAGTGGATAAATCCCCAGGACCGGACAGGGTATTCCCACGGACCTTGAGGGAAGCTAGTGTTGAACTTGCAGGGGCCCTGGCAGACATATTTAAAATGTCAGTATTCACGGGGGAGGTGCCGGATGATTGGAGGGTGGCTCATGTTGTTCCGTTGTTTAAAAAAGGTTCCAAAAGAAATCTGGGAAATTATAGGCCAGTAAGTTTGACGTCGGTGGTGGGCAAGTTATTGGAAGGTGTGATAAGGGATAGGATCTACAAATATTTGGATAGACAGGGACTTATTAGGGAGAGTCAACATGGGTTTGTGCGTGGTAGGTCATGTTTGACCATTCTATTAGAGTTTTTCGAGGAGGTTACCAGGAAAGTGGATGAAGGGAAGGCGGTGGATGTTGTCTACCTGGATTTCAGCAAGGCCTTTGACAAGGTCCCTCATGGGAGGTTAGTTAGGAAGGTTCAGCCGCTAGGTATACATGGGGAGGTAGTAAATTGGATTAGACACTGGCTCAATGGAAGAAGCCAGAGAGTGGTTGTGGAGGATTGCTTCTCTGAGTGGAGGCCTGTGACTACTGGTGTGCCGCAGGGATCGGTGTTGAGTCCATTGTTGTTTGTCATCTATATCAATGATCTGGATGATAATGTGGTAAATTGGATCAGCACGTTTGTTGATGATACAAAGATTGGAGGTGTAGTGGACAGTGAGGAAGGTTTTCAAAGCTTGCAGAGGGATTTGGACCAACTAGAAAAATGGGCTGAAAAATGGCAAATGGAATTTAACGCAGACAAGTGTGAGATATTGCACTTTGGAAGGACAAACCAAAGAAGAACGTACAGGGTAAATGGTAGGACTCTGAAGAGTGCAGTTGAACAGAGGGATCTGGGAATACAGGTACAGAATTCCCTAAAAGTGACGTCACAGGTGGATAGGGTCGTAAAGAGTGCCTTTGGTCCATTGGCCTTTATAAATCGGAGTATCGAGTATAAAAGTTGGAGTGTTATGGTAAGGTTATATAATGATGTGGAGATGCCGGCGTTGGACTGGGGTAAACACAGTAAGAAGTCTCACAACACCAGGTTAAAGTCCAACAGGTTTATTTGGTAGCAAATACCATTAGCTTTCGGAGCATTGCTCCTTCGTCAGATGGAGTGGATATCTGCTCTCAAACAGTGCACAGACACAGAAATCAAGTTACAGAATACTAATTAGAATGCAAATCTCTACAGCCAGCCAGGTCTTAAAGGTACAGACAATGTGGGTGGAGTTCTAGGGGATTTTCACAGTAACCTCCTTGCAGTGTTAATGTAAGCTTACTTGTAAATAATGTAAGCTCACTTATAAATAAACTTTACTTTGCTTTACTTCTATACAGCTGCAACATGACGTGTTTCAGTTCTGCTTGTTTGGACTGCGTCCCTTTCTATTTGGATAATCTTCTGTACTGATGTCTCTGTGCAGAAACGCACATTCAGTCTCGCGGCATTGGAAAGAGTTGATGCTGCAGAGGAAAGCTTTAATGAACTCATTATTCATACTCTGTGCAGGGACCTTTGTTACTCAAGTGACAGCGACGGATGCTGATGACCCTTCCTATGGGAGCCATGCCAGGATACTGTACCACATCCTGCAGGGACAACCATATTTCTTGGTGGAGCCAACAACAGGTGAGATAAGTATCTTGTACCTCGCAGTAAGGAAGACTTAATTGGCTTGCTTGCGCAATAAGAGACATTGAACTTGGAAGGTGTGCACAGGACTTTTAAAGTAAAAGTTTATTTATTAGTCACAAGTAAGGCCTACATTAACACTGCAACAAAGTTACTGTGAAATTCCCCGAGTCCCACACTCCGGCGCCTGTCCGGGTCAATGCACCGTTCCCAGGACGTCTTTCAGGCTGTGGGAGGAAACTGGAGCACCTGGAGGAAACCCATGCAGACATGGGGAGAATGTGCAAACTCCACAGAGACAACAAGGGCGTTGGTGAGGCCGCAGCTGGAATACTGTGTGCAGTATTGGTCCCCTTATTTGCGGAAGGATATATTGGCATTGGAGGGGGTGCAGAGAAGGTTCACCAGGTTGATACCAGAGATGAGGGGTGTTGATTATGAGGAGAGACTGAGCAGATTGGGTTTGTATTCGTTGGAATTTAGAAGGCTGTGGGGGGATCTTATAGAGACCTATAAGATAATGAAGGGGCTGGATAGGGTAGAGGTGGAGAGATTCTTTCCACTTAGAAAGGAAGCTAGAACTAGAGGGCACAGCCTCAAAATAAAGGGGGGTCGGTTCAGGACGGAGTTGAGGAGGAACTTCTTCTCTCAGAGGGTGGTGAATCTCTGGAATTCTCTGCCCACTGAAGTGGTGGAGGCTACCTCGTTGAATATGTTTAAATCACGGATAGATGGATTCCTGATCGATAAGGGAATTAGGGGTTATAGGGATCAGGCGGGTAAGTGGAACTGATCCACTTCAGATCAGCCATGATCTTATTGAATGGCGGGACAGGCTCGAGGGGCTAGATGGCCTACCCCTGCTCCTATTTCTTATGTTCTTATGTTCTTCTTAACAACCGAAGCCGGGAATCGAACCTGGGCCCCTGGCGCTGTGAGGCAGCAGTGCTAACGACTGTGCCACCATGGCACCCATTACATGGGTGATTGGTATTAGACTGAGATTTGAAACCACTGCTTGTGATTGTTCACACAACCAGGATGGAGACAGAGAGGAGGAAGACATTCAGTACACTTTTGTCCGTGAAGTGCTTTGGAACGTCTTGGAAGGTGCTACATAAATGCAGGTCCTTTATTCTGAGCAGGGATGTAGGGGCGGCATGGTGGCAAAGTGGTTAGCACCACTGCCTCAGGGGCAGAGCTCAGGGGCCCTGGTTCAATTTCGGCCTCGGATTACTGTCTGTGTGGAGTTTGCACATTCTCCCTGTGTCTGCGTGTGTTTCCCCCGGGTGCTCTGGTTTGGTCCCACACTCCAAAGATGTGCAGATTAGACGGATTGGCCATGCTAAATTTCCCCTTTGTATCAGGGGAATTAGGGTAAATGCATGGGGTTATGGGGATAGGGCCTGTGGTCGGTGCAGACTCGATGGGCCAAATGGCCTCCTTCTGCATTGTATGATTGTGTAATTCTTTGGGAATCTGCCACCCTTACCTGTGACTCCAGATCCTCAGCGATGTGGTTAACTCTTAACTGCCCGTCAATATGGGCTAACAAGCCATGACTCAGTTGTAGCACTCTCGCCTCTGAGTCCAAAGGTTCCAAGTTCAAGTCCCGCTCCAGAGACTGAAGCAGAATAATCTAGATTGACGTTCCAGTGCAGCACTCTGCTGGAGGTGCTGGCATTTGGGTATGGGTTTCAATGGAGCCTCTATCTGCCTGCTCGGGTGGATGTAAAAGATCCCCTGGCCCTTGAAGAAGGGGAGTTTTGAATATTTATCCTTCAACCAACACCATTGAAAATTGGATTAATTGGTCATTATCATGTGATTGTTTGTGGGACTTTGCTCTTGTGTCTTTCTATTTTAATTCACCCATGAGACGTGGGCTACACTGTCACATGGGCCGAATGGCCTCCTTCTGCACTGTAGGGATTCTATGAATGGGAGGAGGCCATTCAGCCCCTCAAGCTCGTTCTCCCATTAAGTGAGACCATGTCTGATCTGCACACATATATCTACCTGTCTATACCCCATATCCCTTATCACCGACGGATAAGAATAACTGATCAATCTCAGGTTTAAAATGAACCATTTTAGCATCAATTGCCAGTCACCAACAAGGGTTCAGAACTTCTGTCACCCTCTGCTTGAAGAAGAACTTCCTAAGTGGGGAGTCAGGTAGAGGAGGGAGGGATTGGGCCAAGGAGTCAGGTAGGTGGTGCAGTCTATTGATGCCTCTGGAGAGGGGGAAAGAGATGTCTGGGTGTGGCTGAATGTTAGGGTCCTTTAAGATAAGGGGTGGCAGATTTAAAACAGAGAGCAGAGTTGTCTAGTTGTGGTTGAATTTCTAAGAATGGATTTGATTCAGCCCCTAACATTTTTGATTTTGATTTGATTTGATTTATTGGGGGTGACATGGTGACACAGTGGTTAGCGCTGCTGCCTCACAGCGCCAGGGACCTGGGTTCAATTCCCGGCTTGGGTCACCGTCCGTGCGGAGTCTGCACTTTCTCCCCGTGTCTGTGTGGGTTTCCTCCGGGTATGCTAGTTTCCTCCCACAGTATAAAGATGTGTGGGTTAGGTGGATTGGCCATGCTAAATTGACCCTAGTTTCAGAGGGATTAGTAAGGTAAATATGTGGGGTCATGGGAATAGGGCCTGGGTGGTATTGTGGTCGGTGCAGACTCGTTGAGCCGAATGGCCATTTCTGTGCTGTAGGATTCTATGATTCTTCGAAGAACACTTGCATTTGTAATTTGGGGAGGGGCGAGGGTGTGGGGGAGGCAGGGTCAGGGGGCGCGGGGGTTGCGGCACAGAGTAATTTCCAAGCCTTACAGTTGAGGCAAGGAAAGTCTTCGTATTTAAGTGAAAACCACTTTTCATAGAATTCCTACAGTGTCGAAGGAGCCCGGCCATTCGCCACATGGAGTCTGCACTGACCACAATCCCAACCAGGCCCCATCCCCATGACCCCACATATTTACCCTGCTAGTCCCCCTGACACTCAATGGCAATTTACCATGGCCAATCCACCTAACCTGCACATCTTTGGAGTGTGGGAGGAAACTTGAGCACCCGGAGGAAACCCACGCGGACACAGGGAGAATGTGCAGACTCCACACAGACAGTGACCCAAGCCGGGAATCGAACCCGGGTCCCTGGCGCTGTGAGGCAGCAGTGCCAACCACTGCGCTGCAAAGAAAGAAAACCGTTCCAATCAAATGGGAAATACAAAGTACTTGTGTAATAGATTTTAGACAGTTTCTACAAATTGCCCAGGGTTAGTTTACTGCGAGATAAAACCACAAAAAAAAGAGTTGATGACTTTCGAAGGGAAATTAGCATTCTAAATTAGGAGCACCGGGAAAGGATTCATGTCTTTGTAGCTCACGCAGATGCTCCTGTCATTAATATTCACCACATTCCCATGAAAAACATTGTATCAGTTCATATTTTCCCGTAGGGTCCCTGACTGCACGTTCTGGAAACGGAGAGAAACTGAAAAATCCCATCTTTCTCTTCTTGAGGAAACAGGAAATCATTAAACTCCTGTTTTCCTCAAATTAGTTACTACCCCCCCCGAATATAAATCCAGCAGGCCTGGCAGCATCTGTGGAGAGAGAAACAGAGTTATCATTTTGAGTCCGAATGACCCTTCTACAGTTATTAGGCAGGTTATCACAAGAGGGTTTGAGTACCGGAGTAGTGAGATCTTGCTTTATTAGGGACGGTATGGTGACACTGTCGTTAGCACTGCTGCCTCACAGCGCCAGGGACCCAGGTTCGATTCCCGGCTTGGGGTCACTGTCTGTGCGGAGTCTGCACATTCTCTCCGTGTCTGCGTGGGTTTCCTCCGGGTGCTCCAGTTTCCTCCCACAGTTCAAAGATGTGCTGGTTAGGTGGATCGGCCATGCTATAATTGCCCTTTAGTGTCAGGGGGACTAATTTAGGTAAATGCATGGGGTTGTGGGGGGTGGGGCCTGGGCGGGATTGTGGTTGGGTGCAGACTCGATGGGCCGAATGGCCTCCTTCGGCACTGTAGGATTCTATGATTCTATGATTCAATTGTATAGGACCTTGGTTAGACCGCAGTTGGAGTAGTGTGTGCAGTTTTGGTCCCCTTACCTCATCAGGGATACTAATGCATTGAGGGTGTGCAGCAAAGGTTCACCAGACTTGTTCTGGGGATGGTGGGACTGTCTTACGATGAGAGACAGGGCAAACTGGGCCTGCATTCTGTAGAGTTTCAAAGAATGAGATCTCATTGAAACGTACAAAATGATGGCAGGGTTCCACAGTGGTTACCGCTGCTGCTTCATGGCGCCAGGGACCCAGGTTCAATCCAGCCTTGGGTCACTGTCTCTGTGGAATTTGAACGTTCTCCCTGTGTCGGCGTGGGTTTCCTCCAGGTGCTCCGGTTTCCTCCCACAGTCCAAAAATGTGCGGGTCAGGTTGATTGGCCATGCTAAAATTGCCGCTTAGTGTCAGGGAAATTAGCAGGGTAAATACATGAGGTTACGGAGATCGAGTCTGGGTGAGCTTATTGTCGGTGCAGGCCTGATGGGCTGAATGGCCTCTTTCTGCACCGGAAGGATTCTATGGTTCTATGACACTCAGCATATTTGGCCACGTTATGACCACACATTTCTTGGCCATCAAATCCTGGAGTGAGACTTGAAGTCGGAGCTTCTGGTTCAGGGACAGAGATGCTACTCATTATTTTTATATTCATTTATGGGATGTGGGTGTAACTGGCTGGCCTGCATTTATTGCCCATCCCCAATTGCCCTTGAACTGAGTGGTTTGCTGGGCCATTTCAGAGAGCATTTAAGAGTCAACCACATTGCTGTGGATCTGGAATCACATGTGGACCAGACCCAGTTAAGGATGGCAGATTTTGTTCCCTAAAGGACATTAGTGAACGAGATGGGTTGATGATCATCATTAGACTTTTAATTCCAGTTTTATTTTATTGAATTCAAACTTCACCATCTGCTGTGGCAGGATTCGAACCCGGGTCCCCAGAACATTACCCTGGATCTCTGGGTTACTAGTCCAGCAAAAATACCACCACGCCACTTCTTCCACCTGGGCAAAAGGAGGAAAACGGGCTGGTGCTATGTAGGAAAGGAATTTCAGCACTTGAGGCCAAGGTAAATGAAAGAAAGGCCACCAATGTTGGAACAATTATCATTGAAAAAGCCCAAAGGGCCTGAATTAGAGGAACGCAGACATCTCGGAATGTTTGAGGGCTGCAAGAGATTTACAGAAATAGAGAGGGGTAAGGTAAAGGAGGGATTTGAAAACGCGGCTGAGAATTTTAAGACCCAGATGCTGCTTGGGCAGAAGTCAACATACGTCAGTGGGCACAGGATGAGAGGGAAACGGGTCTTGCAGCGAGTTAAGACATGGGGAAGAGAGCTTTGGTTAACTTCAAGTTTACGAAGGTTGGAATGTGGGAGACCAGCCAGTCGAGTCTGGAGGTAACCAAAGGCATGAATGAAGCATTGGAAGAGGAACCACTTCCATTGGTACCACAAATCCATAAACTTCGATCCCTGCCAAAACCACTCCTCGGAAACTGGCAGCAGCTCAGAGATATCCACTCCTGAGGAAGCCAGTGAGTCAGAGAAAGACTGCTGAGGAGATGAGAGTCTTGAAGGATTGCAATCTTCCTTGACTAAAAATCAACAGACCCACTTGTTGCTTCTGACCCTCATGTGTCATCTAATCATTGACTCATGGAGTGACAGCATGGAGAATGGCCATTCAGCCAAGCATTCCTGTACCAGCCCTTTGAGAGAGCGATGCAATTAGCCCATTCTCCCTACAGTTGTTTACTTTTGATCTTCAGTCCCCTATTGAGGTCATCATTGAATCTGCTTCCACTGCCCTTGGAGTCAATGCCAATGTTTGTTTCTTGTGGAACAGTCGAGGACCAGAGGGCATAATCTCAGAGTGAGGGTCTCCCATTTAAGACAGAGATGAGGAGGAATTTCTTCTCTCAGAGGGTAGTGAATCTGTGGAATTCTTTACTGCAGAGGGTTGTAGAGGCTGGGTCATTAAGTGAGATAGAGAGATTTTTAATCAGTAAGGGAATCGAGGATTATGGGGATAAGCTGGGAAAGTGGAGTTGAGGATTATCACATCAGATCAGTCATGATCTCATTGAATGGTGGAGCAGACTAGATGGACTGAGTGGCCTACCTCTGCACCTACTTAGAATCCCTGCAGTGCAGAAGGAGACCATTTGGCCCATCGAGTCTGCACTGATCCTCTGACAGAGCATCCTACCCAGACTCCTCCCTCTGCTCCATATCCGCAACCCCACATATTTACCCGGTTACACCCGAAACCTGCACATATTGTGACACTGAGGGGCAATTTATCGTGGCCAATCCACCTTAACCTGCTCATCTTTGGAGTGTGGGGAGGAAACCGGAGCAACCCGCAGGAAACCCACGCAGACACGGGGAGAACTCCGCACAGACAGTCACCTGAGGCCGGAATCGAACCGGATCCCTGGCGCTATGAGGCAGCAGTGCTAACCACTGTGCCACCATGCCACCCATACTTCTTTTTGATTTTCATTTGATTTGATTTGTTATTGTCACATTGTGGTGAACCATAGTTGGTTACCACTATGAGTGCTGAGCCATGGATGGTCAGCACTATGGGTGTTTGTAGATATGTTACTGTAGTTACTGTTGGGGTTAGGGTTGGGCTGTTCTACCTGTTGATATTGTTCTGTGGTACACTCCAGTTGGTTCCGCCTACCAGGGGAAGTATAAAGGTCACTGCACTGCCTGGTGACCCTTTAGTCTGGGATTGTATTGTATATAGTGTGCTCCATTCTTGTCAGTAATAAAAGCCTTTATTTCCCGGGTACAATCTAGCCTCCCGAGTGATTTAATCGCGCATCACACATGTATTAACATACAGTGAAAAGTATTGTTCCTTGCGCACTATACAGACAAAGCATACCATTCACAGAGAAGGAAAGGAGAGAGTGCAGAATGTAGTGTTACAGTCATAGCTAGGGTGTAGAGAAAGGTCAACTTAATGTGAGGGGAAACATTAGCTTCTATCATCAGTGAGTGACCCACTGAGCTGTCTCGCCGTGGAACCTGAGGCAAGATGATAAAGTCAGTTTTGTCAATTCTGCCAAGCAGGTTGAAAAGTAACAGTTGGTTGCTCCGTGTGTTGCCACTGGGCAGCCGGCAACATCCGTGGCTCATGCCAGGGAAATCTGCCAAGGGGAAGGCAGCAGACATCTTTCGAGAAGTATCCCACAGATGAGGTTTCGGGAGCACCAAGCACAAGATGTGATTAAGTCCAAGATTTGATGCGCAGTTGGGATGGGCATTGGGAAGGTTCCTGACAGCTGGTGCGATGGTCCATGTGAGGGGGATCGATGGGCACCTTCACAATTCATTCTCTGGGAAGCAATAGACCATGTGGAAAAAGCACAGAGGAAGCCAGGCAGCCTTCAAGTTGTTTCCAGTCTCTTGTCAGCTTTTGCATCTTAATATCATAAAATTAATGTTTAATGTTATTTGTGCCATCATGTCTGTGTGGTCTATCTGAATGAGCTATCTGTCATGAGTACAACTGATATTCAACGCCAAATCCTAGAACAGAAACTTGGAGTGCCTGCTCTCAACTATATTTTACAATTTGTCATAATACGATGGAAAGGTGTGAAGACCAGTGAAAGACGACCCAGACATTTCTGTGATGATTTGGAACAAACAAAAAATGAACGGCACGGTTAGCGCTGCTGCCTCACAGCGCCAGGGACCTGGGTTTGATTCCCGGCTTGGGTCACTGTCTGTGCGGAGTTTGCACGTTCTCCCCGTGTCTGCGTGGGTTTCCTCCAGGTGCACCGGTTTCCTCCCACAGTCTGAAAGCAGTGCTGGTTAGGTGCATCGACCTGAACAGGCGCCGGACTGTGGCGACTGGGGGAATTTCACAGTAACTTCATTGCAGTGTTAATGTAAGCCTTACTTGTGACACTAATAGATAAACTTTAGTTTTACTTTACTTTGAAATGTTTATCAAATAGTAAAATACACAACAAGAAGGTCAACTAAAAATACACTTTACATTCATGGCTATATGTGGAAGTCATAGAACCATAGAAACACCTCAGTGCAGATAGAGGCCATTCAGCCCATCGAGTCTGCACCAACAACAATCCCACCCCAGGCCCTATCCCCACAACCCAACACATTTACCCCACTAATCCCTCTAACCTACACATCCCAGGACACTGAGGGGCAATTTATCATGACCAATCAACTTAACCTGCACATCTTTGGAGTGTGGGAGGAAACCCACGTGGACACGGGAAGAATGTGCAAACACTACACAGACAGTGACCCAAGCCGGGAATTGAGCCTGGGGTCCCTGGAGCTGTGTGGCAGCAGTGCTAACCACTGTGCCACCTTGTCGCCAATTTTACGCTGCCGTAAACTTTAAATTTACCCCATTTTGAATCCTCCCCCATTTTCTTAATCTCAGAGCTAAACCTCCCCAAGCAACATCCTGTAGGTTTTGAAACAATAAACAAAATCCAGCAGAAGCTACCACACCAGGCACCTATATCTTTGCAGGATGTTAGTACACTGGTACACAAAGGGAAAATTTAGCATGGTCAATGCACCTAACCAACTTTTGGACTGTGGGAGAAAACTGGAGCACCCGAATGAAGCCCCCACAGACATGGGGAGAACATGCAGACTCCACACAGACAGTGACCCAAGCCAGGAATTGAACCCGTGTCCCTGGTGTTGTGAGGCAGCGGTGCTGACCACTGTGCCACCATGCCAGAACTATTCCTTTTGTTCCAATTTTTAGATTCCTACGCAACAGCAGTCAAAGGGTTCCAGTTACGTTCAAACCATGTTGGACGAATATGCAAACATTGCCCCAAAGCATTCTTTCTGGTTGTATCACAGCTTGGTATGGTCCACAAGAAACTACAAAATGTAGTAGCCCAATGTAATGTAGCCCAGTCCATCACGCAAACCAGCCTCCCATCCATTGACTCTGTCTACACTTCCCGCTGCCTCGGCAAAGCAGCCAGCATAATTAAGGACTCCACACGCCCCGGACATTCTCTCTTCCACCCTCTTCCATCGGGAAAAAGATACAAAAGTCTGAGACCAAAAGAGAAAATGCTGGAAAATCTCAGCAGGTCTGGCAGCATCTGTAAGGAGAGAAAAGAGCTGGCGTTTCGAGTCCAGATGACACTTTGTCAAAGTTAAAAGGCAGAGAAAGTGGGAGATATTTATACTGCAGGAGGGTCGGGGGTCGGAGAGAAGAGCAATACTTCTTCAGGATCGGCATTCCTGGAAGAGAAGTGGGAGCGAGTTAAACACTGGATAAAAGCAAATTACTGCGGATGCTGGAATCTGAAACCAAAAGAGAAAAGAAAAAAGTCTGAAGTCATGTACCAACCGACTCAAGAACAGCTTCTTCCCTGCTGCTGTCAGACTTTTGAATGGACCTACCTTGCATTAAGTTGATCTTTCTTTGCACCCTAGCTATGACTGTAACACTACATTCTGCACTCTCTCCTTTCCTTCTCTATGAACGGTATACATTGTCTGTATAACGGACAAGAAACAATATTATTCACTGTATACTAGTACATGACAATAATAAATCAAATCAAATCGAAATCCGTTTATGTTCGAACATGTGTGTGTATGAATTGGGGCAAATTTGAGTTGAATGTGGCCTTGACAGAAAGGGTATAGGAATGGGTGCAGTTTTGGATCTAGCAATTGGTTTGGTTTGATTTGATTTGATTTGATTTATTATTGTCACATGTATTGGGATACAGTGAAAAGTATTGCTTCTTGCGCGCTATACAGACAAAGCATACCATTCATAGAGTACATAGGAATGAAGGAAAGGAGAGGGTGCAGAATGTAATGCTGTAGTTACAGATAGGGTGAAGAGAAAGATCAGCTTAACATATTGTCACTCCATTCAAACGTCTGATGCATTATTAGACAGTTTAAAAGACCAACAATTCAGTTTTAGAAGTGCAGAATGGCCATAAAGGATAAAATTAGGGGTATGGTGGGGACAACTCGCAAGAAGTCACCTCACTCCTGCGCCATTTGTTTTTTTTGTTGTCATGCAAGAAACTTTGAGCCTAGATTTTTTAAAAGAACAAAGAACAAAGAAAAGTACAGCACAGGAACAGGCCCTTCGGCCCTCCAAGCCTGTGCTGATCATGATGCCCTAAGTAAGATAAAAACTCCTACTGCCCTTATTCGGTCCGTATCCCTCTATCCTTCCCTATTCGTGTACCCATCCAGAGACCTCTTAAATGTTGCTAATGTGCCTGCTTCCACCACCTCCTCTGGCAGCGCATTCCAGGCACCCATCACTCTCTGCGTGAAAAACATGCACCGCACATCTCCCTTAAATATACCCCCCTCACCATGAACCTGTACCCCCTTGTAATTGACTCATCCACCCTGGGAAAAAGCCTTATACTCTCCACCCTGTTGATGCCTCTCACAAATTTGTGGACCTCCTACAGGTCTCCCCTCAGCCTTTGACTTTCCAGCGAAAACAGTCCCAGTTTATTCAACCTCTCCTCATAGCCAACACCCTCGAGACCAGGCAACGTCCTGGTGAACCTTCTTTGCACTCTCTCCAAAGCTTCCACGTCCGTCTGGTAGTGTAGAGACCACAACTGCATGCGATACTCCAAATACAGCCTAACCAAGGTTTTGTATCGCTGCAACATGATTTCCCAACTCTTGCGCTCAATGCCCTGGACGATGAAGGCAAGCATGCCATCTGTTTTCTTAATCACCTTGGCCACCTGCGTCGCCACATTTAGGGAACTGTGGAACTGCATGCCCAGTTCCCTTTCCCTGACAGCCATCGTTAAGCCAACCCAAGAGGAAGCCAGTGATGATCTAACTTTGATTGCGTGGAATAGGCCTGAGGCGGCCGATTACTTAGGCAGAATAGGAATTATTTAACCTGCAAAGTAAAAAAAAACACACTCATGTTTCATCTACAACTGGCATACGTCCTGTCACATTGTATGTGCTCCCAGATAGAAATATTGAACAAAATAGGTTTGACCTGATTTAGATAGCTGAAAAATCATTTCATAGAGAAGAATAAACCTTGAATTCCTTACCCAAGTAGATATTACCTTTCAGTGATTCTGACACACCGTTCCGTAGGGAAATCCTTCCCAATTGCGACTGACTTTAGCAGAGATAATAGAAGTGCTTGGAAATTCATTTTCTTGTTTGTTGTTGAGTGAGTTCTCAGCTAACTTGTTGCAGAAGAATGTGTTGTTCCTTTTAAACTGAGTGTGAATGTATTCCACAGGCATAATCCGTGTTGCTTTACCTAACATGGACAGAGAGGCCAAGGAACATCATATGGTTATTATAGAAGCTAAGGATATGGCTGGGCTGAAGGGAGGTCTCTCAGCCACGACGACTGTGACCATCACCTTGTCTGATGTTAATGATAACAGACCCAAATTCCAGCACAGTGAGTAGCTCCGAGCTCGACGGGAATTCTCATTATCATAAAAGTTATAAATATTGAAGACGCGGCTTAATGTCTTCCTGGATCCATTAGCATATACTTGTAAGCATAACTGCTTTTTCAAACATACAGTGAAACGTGTTCTCAATGGCCACCTGGAGTGGCAATCTGTCAACCTAAAACAAAAGGAAAGATAAATAATGCAGGGACTTGGAGACCATGCCAAAATCTTCTCAGCTCCACCAGTTATGTACACTTCCCATCATATCTCGAAGACGAGAGTTGAGGGATCTGGCTTTGTTATAGAATCCCACGGGGCAGAAGGAGGCCATTTGGCCCCTCGGTTCTGCACTGACCACAATCACACCCAGACCCAATCCCCAAAACCCCATGTATTAACCCTAGCTAGTCCCCCTGACACTAAGGGGCAATTTAGCACAGCCAATCCACCTGGCCCCGCACATCTTTGGAGTGTGGGAGGAAACCGGAGCACCCGGAGGAAACCCACACAGACAGCGGGAGAATGTGCAAACTCCACACTGACAGTGACCCAAGCCGGGAATCGAACCCCATGTCCTTGGTGCTGTGAAGCATCTGTGCTAACCACTGTGCCACCATGCCGCCCCTTGATCTTCAGTGAATACTGAGATTCGGGTCATCATTTCTCCCCCCCCCCACTCAATGTGTAAGTTGGTTGGTAGATGTTCCCGCTTGAACTCTGTCACTCACAGCCAGAAGATTCCAAGTTCTTCCCCCCATCTCCACCCCCGCTCATTCCACATTGAGTTTCTTTTTATTCTTTCATGGGATGTAAATATTGTTGACAACGCCAGCATTTGTCGCCTATCCCTAATTGCCTTGATGAAGTTGGCGGCCTTCATCAGCCCATGTGATGTTCCAGAGTGCTGCCAGCGAGAGAGATCCCAAATTCCGATCCAACAACGGTGAAGGAGTGGCGGTGTCCTTCCAAGTTGGGAAGGTGTGTGGATGGTGCCTTGTAGACTGTACACACTGCTGTCACTGTTGGCAGAATTTTCCCATCCCACCATGGGAATCATTGCGGGCAGTGGAGGGGACTGGCCATGCAAAGGTCCGTTGACCTCGGGTGGGATTTTCAGGCTTTGGACGAGCCCGGTCGAAAAATCTGTGTGTCACTGGTGGGGAGAGTGAATATTTAAGGTGGTGTTTGGGATGCCAATCAAGTGGGGCTGCTTTGCCCTGGATGGTGTTGAGGCTCCTGAGTGATGTTGGAGCTGCACCCATCCAGGCAAGTGGGGGATATTCCATCACACTCCTGACTGGTGGCTGTTGATGGTGGACAGGCTTTGGGGAGTCAGGAGATGAGTTACTCACCTCATTTCCTTATTATTCTCTATAAAAACGATGAAGCTCCTTTTCCTGTGTCCATCTCTTCAATAGGTTAAATTGTAATCTTGGTGGCACAGTGGTTAGCACTGCTGCTTCACAGCGCCAGGGACCTGGGTTCGATTCCTGGCTTGGGTCACTGTCTGTGCAGAGTCTGCACATTCTCCCCGTGTCTGCGTGGGTTTCCTTCGGGTGCTCCAGTTTCCTCCCATAGTCCGAAAGACGTGCTGGTGAGATGCATTGGCCGTGCTAAATTCTCCCTCAGTGTACCCGAACAGGCGCCGGAATGTGGCGACTAGGGAATTTTCACAGTAACTGCATTGCAGTGTTAATGTAAGCTACTTGTGACACTAATAAATAAACTTTAAACTCAATGTCACTCATTCCCAATGCACAGGTGCTGATGTCTCTGTTTCCAGCCGCGGGCTGTGTAATCAATATCGTCATCTCCAAGTTTGAATCACAGAATTGTTACGGCGCAGAAGGAGGCCATTCGGCCCATCGCTCTCTGACTGAGCATCATGACTCAGTGCATTTCCCCTGTCTTTCTCCCTTAACCCCTGCACATTGTCTCCATTCAAACAATCATCTCATGCCCTGCCGAACGCCTCGATTGAACCTGCCTCCACCACACTTCCAGGCAGCGTATTCCAGACCCCAACCACTCGCTGCGTGAGAAAGATTTTTCTCACATCACGTTTGCTTATTTTTCTTCAAATCCGTATCAAATCAAATTCTCGATCCGTTTAGGAGTGGGAGCAATTTCTCCCTTTCCACCCTGTGGCCCCAGTCCAGAGTCTGTGCCACATAAATGTTCAGCGCGCATCAGAGCAGACATGGGGGAGAAACTAGTTCCCCCTCCACCCTCCCACATCCCACCACTCCGTCCACACATCCCCACCCCCACCGACTCCCCATTTAAACTCACTATCGGTGCTTTATTTTCTCTGGAGCTTGCAGCAGATGGCACTCCACAGCAAGTGAAAATAAAAAGGCTAATAAATAAAATGGATAATGTGCTGGATTGAGAGAAGCAGAGAGTGATGATCGCGCAGTTAGAACAGGCATGCCAGCACCAGAAAGGGAATACAAACATTTGGAAAATCGCGTTGTCTGCTCAGTACATAAAACAAATAGCTAATGACCCGCTTGCTTAGCATAGCGTCGGCCCGGCAGCTAACGTGCATTTATTACGTCGGTGGCGGTGGAGGCAAACTTGTTGGGGTCTTTTAAGAGACTTCTGGATGAGTACATGGGATTTAATGGGATTGAGGGCTATAGATAGGCCTAGAGGTGGGGATGTGATCGGCGCAACTTGTGGGCCGAAGGGCCTGTTTGTGCTGTGGCTTTCTATGTTCTATGTTCTATGTTCTATTACCTGAGAGGATGGGTTGCTGATCTGAGATCTTAAAGAGTGTGGCTGCTCCAAGACCCCTTTCTTCACTCACGCCGGTTTCTGTACAACTTTAAGCCAGCACCTTGAACAAAGAACAAAGAAAAGAACAAAGAGCAGTACAGCACAGGAACAGGCCCTTCGGCCCACCAAGCCTGCGCCGATCATAATGCCTGCCTAAACTAAAACCGTACGCACTTACGGAGTCCGTATCCTTCCATTCCCATCCTTTTCATGTATTCGTCTAGTTGCCTCTTAAATGCTGTTATCAGACCTGCTCCCACCACCTCCCCAGGCAGCACGTTCGAGACATTCACCACCCTCTGTGTAAAACACCTGCCTCACACATCTCCTCGAAACTTTTTCCCCACACACCTTAAACCCATGTCCCCGAGTACTTGACTTTTCTACCGTAGGAAAGAGCATCTGACTATCCAACTGCAACTTTAAAGGCAAAACACTTGCGGCATGGTGGCACAGTGGTTCGCACTGCTGCCTCACAGCGCCAGGGACCCGGGTTTGATTCCCGATTTGCATGTTCTCCCTGTGTCTGCGTGGATTTCCTCTGGGTGCTCTGGTTTCCTTCCACGGTCCGAAAGATGCGCTGGTTAGGCAGATTAGCCATGCTAAATTCTCCCTCAGTGTACAGACATGTTAGTGACAATTAAGGCTTATCTGGATAGACACATGAAACAGGCAGGGAATAGAGGGATACAGGTAGTTGGTCTAGGTAGGACAACGTGATCGGCGCAGGCTTGGAGGGCCAAAGGGTCTGTTCCTGTGCTGTACTGTTCTTTGTTCTTTGTACCTAAACAGGTGCCGGAATGTGGCGACGAGGGGATTTTCACAGTAACTTCACTGCAGTGTTAATGTAAGCCTACATTAACACTGCAATGAAGTTACTGTGAAAATTAGTGTGACACTAATAAATAAACTTTAAAATTAAAGAAAGGACGAGTTACACAAAATGCACGTTTTTTTGTGGATTAACACTTTGTTGGCCAAGTGAATGAAACAACACCAAGTTAAAACTCTTAAATACATTGTGAGGGATAGATTATAAAGAAAAGGAGAAAAGTAGAAGGTTAGGTTCAATTACGCTGGTTCATGGAATAACACATATCAGTGTAAACCAGCCCAACCAGCACAATTTCGGGGACTTGAGGTTGCAATTCCGTGATTGCACTCAAATGGGAAACACTTGCCGGATGTTGTGAGAGTGTGGCTCTCTGTCCTTATTAGAAATGGGAGCTGTTTGCATTGCAATTGCTGCCCAGCTATCATTGATGCCCTAAAACTCATTCCAAAACTCCAGACTGACTACTTTCTCCTCATTGCCTAATTAGTGCATCTGGAGAAGCTAATTGAATTTAATTTGCTTGTGTTTGTTTATTGGGCTGATGGATAATACCTTCCCAGTAACGCGCACAGTGCTGAGTGCCGGTCTCTGAGACTGAGTCGCATTTTTCTTAATCACCTTTTCCTTTCAGAGCTGTACCACTTCTCTGTGCCGGAATCAAGCAGCATCGACACCACCGTGGGGCGGATAATGGCGACGGATGTCGACATTGGGCCAAACGCAGAAATGAACTACACGGTTGAGGCTGGCGATGGCTCAGATTCATTTGGCATGTTTACAGACAGGGAGACGCAGGAAGGTGTCATCATGTTGAAAAAGGTCGGGTTTAAGGATTATTCTGGGTTTTTCTTTTTCTGCATCTCTCTCTCGACACTGGTTACCGCTGCTGCCTCACAGCGCCCGGGGACCTGGGTTTGATTCCAGCCTCGGGTCACTGTCTGTGTGGAGTTTGCATGTTCTCCCCATGTCTGCATGGGTTTCCTCCGGGTGCTCCGGTTTCCTCCCACAGTCTGAAAGACGTGCTGGTTAGGTGCATTGACATGAACAGGCGCCGGAGTGTGGCGACTAGAGGATTTTCACAGTAACTTCATTGCAGTGTTAATGTAAGCCTACTTGTGACACTAATAAATAAACTTTAAACTGGGTCCATACTTTATTGAAGTGTTTGAATGATGTTTTGACATGAACTCAAGTCTCTGGCCAATGTTCAAGCTTATGTAACCATGTCAATTCTCCTGGCTTCAAGTGTCAGTTCGCAGTCCCTATCGATAATCATAGAATCTCTACAGTGCAGAAGGAGGCCATTCGGCCCATCGAATCTGCATTGACCACAATCCCGCCCAGGCCCTATCCCCGTAACCCCACATATTTACCCCGCTTATCCCTTTAACCAATGCATTCCGGGACACTAAGGGGCAATTTAGCACAGCCAATCAACCTAACCCGCACATCTTTGGACTGTGGGAGGAAACCGGAGTGCCCGGAGGAAACCCACGCAGACACAGGGAGAACATGCAGACCCCGCACAGACAGTGAACCGAGCTGGGAATTGAACATGGGTCCCTGTGCCACCGTGCCGCCCGTGTTCGGGTACACTGAGGGAGAATTTAGCATAGACAATGCACCCTAACCAGCACGTCTGCTTATCGGAAGTTTAATCTTTCCAAGCAATTCCCACAGAGGCCTGTACCTCAGGCCTTCCACAGGATCCCGACACACATCTTTATTCATTCATCGGGTCTCTGACAATCTGAAGATTAAAAGATTTGGCCCTTTTTATAATTCTTTCATGAGATGTGGGTGTCAGTGGCAAGGCCAGCATTTGTTGCCCATCCCTAACTGCCCTTGAACTGTACGGCCTGTTAGGCCTTTTCAGAGAAATTAAATATAGAATTAGGAAGAGGAGAAATAATTTCAGTTTATTTTTAAGTTTAAGTTTTATATATTAATGTCACAAGAAAGCTTATGTTAACACTGCAATGAAGTTACTGTGAAAATCCCCAAGTCCCCACACTCCGGCACCTGTCTGGGTACATAGAACATAGAACATAGAACATTACAGCGCAGTACAGGCCCTTCGGCCCTCGATGTTGCGCCGACCAGTGAAACCAATCTAAAGCCCCTCTAGTCTACACTATTCCAATATCATCCATATGTTTATCCAATGACCATTTAAATGCCCTTAATGTTGGCGAGTCCACTACTGCTGCAGGCAGGGCATTCCACGCCCTTACCACTCTCTGAGTGAAGAGCCTACCTCTAACATCTGTCCTATATCTATCACCCCTCAATTTAAAGCTATGTCCCCTCGTGCTAGCTATCACCATCCCACGAAAAAGGCTCTCACTATCCACCCTATCTAATCCTCTGATCATCTTGTATGCCTCTATTAAGTCACCTCTTAACCTTCTTCTCTCGAACGAAAACAACCTCAAGTCCCTCAGCCTTTCCTCATAAGACCTTCCCACTATACCAGGCAACATCCTGGTAAATCTCCTCTGCACCCTTTCCAATGCATCCACATCCTTCCTATAATGCGGTGACCAGAACTGTACGCAATACTCCAAGTGCAGCCGCACCAGAGTTTTGTACAGCTGCAACATGACCTCCTGGCTCCGAAAATCAATCCCTCGACCAATAAAAGCTAACACTCCGTATGCTTTCTTAACAACCCTATCAACCTGGGTGCCAACTTTCAGGGATCTATGCACATGGGTACACTGAGGGAGAATTCAGCATGGTCAATGCACCTCACCTGCATGTCTTTCGGACAGTAGGAGGAAACCGGAGCACCCGGAGGAAACCCTCGCAGACATGGTGAGAACATGCAGACTCCGCACAAACAATGACCCTTTGAAAGTTACGTTTGAATCTACATTCAACGTCCTTTAAGACTGTGCCTTCTCAATCATTATACCTCGCCTCATCAGATAAATTCTTTCCTTACCTCACCCTCTGTTTATTTTTTGCTAGCCACTATAAATCTTCTTGGGTTACTGACCACAGCAACCAGCCCCACCCCCTTCAGTGGAATTGGATTCTCTCCAAATCAACTCCATCAAACAGTCAAGCATATAAACACTGAAAACCTCCGACCTCGCCCGTGGCGGGGATTCTCCAGTGCCGCTGCAGTGGATAGCATTGTGGCTGAGTGCCCAGTTCTCCATTCTCGCTGCCAGCGGGGACAACCATGGACAAGATTGGAGAATCTGGAGAGGGGGCACGATGGCACAGTGGTTAGCACTGCTGCCTCACAGCTCCAGGGACCCAAGTTCAATTGGGTCACTGTCTGTGTGGAGTTTGCACATTCTCTCCGTGTCTGTGTGGGTTTCCTCCGGGTGCTCTGGTTTCCTCGACAGTCCAAAGATGTGCGGGTTAGGTTGATTGGCCATGATAGATTGCCCCTTAATGTCCTGGATTGCGTAGGTTAGATGGATTAGCGGGGTAAATATGTGCGGTTACGGGGTTAGGGCCTGGGTGGGATTCTTGTCGGTGGAGACTTGATGGGCCGAATGGCCTCCTTCTGCACTGTAAGGATTCTATGATTCTATGAATCCCGTCCAGAGTGTTCCACTGAGGATCTGATCAAACTCTGTAACACATATGAAACATAAGAATTAGGAGCAGAAGTAGGCAATTCAGCCCTTCGAACCTGCTTTATTTTTCATTCATGGGACATGGGCATCACTGGCTGGGCCAGCATTTATTGCCCATCCCTAGTTGCCCGAGGGAAGTTGAGAGTCAACCACATTGCTGTGGCTCTGGACTCACATGTAGGCCAGACCGGGTACAGACGGCAGATTTCCTTCCCTAAAGGACATTAGTGAACCAGATGGGTTTTTCCAACAATTGACAATAATTTCATGGTCACCAGTAAATTCTTAATTCCAGATTTCTTTTTTGTTTAATTCAAATTCCACCATCTGTCGTGGCGGGATTCGAACCCGGGTCCCCAGAACGTTAGCTGAGTTTCTTGATTTAATAGTCCAGCAGTAATACCACTCGGCCATTGCCTCGCTGCCATTCGATCAGATTGTGGCTGATCTCTCTCTGGTCTCAAATCCACCTCCCTACCTGTTTCATAGAATCCCTACAGTGCAGAAGGAGGCCATTCGGCCCATCGAGTCTGCACTGACCACACCCAGGCCCTATCCCCGTAACCCCACATATTTACCCTGACACTGATAATCCTACTGACACTAGGGTCAATTTAGCATGGCCAATCAACCTAGCCTACACATCTTTGGACTGTGGGAGGAAACTGGAGCAGCCGGAGGAAACCCACGCAGACACGGGGAGAAGGTGCAGACTCCACACAGACAGTGACCCGAGGTCGGAATTGAATCCGGGTTCCTGGTGCTGTGAGGCAGCGGTGCTAACCACTGTCCTGGGCAGATTTGAGTGAGAGGCATCTCACATTAGGAAGCCAGCCACATCCTTTTAACCCTTTTATTAAGATCAGAAATATATCTATCTCCTTCTTGAAAACATTCAATGATTCAGACTCCACCGCGCGATGGGGCAGCGAGTTCCACAAATTCACCCCCCTCTGCGAGAAGTCGTTCCTCCTCATCTCAGTTTTAAATCTACCGCCTCTCGACCTCTACCTGTGACCTCTTATTCCGGAAGGATTCTGGAAGGATTTGAAACCTTCAGTCGCATTCTTGGCCACATTCTTATGCGGCGACTGTAAAGAATTTAATCAAAACATCAGCAAAGCCTGTACAGATGTGGCTCAGTGGGGGCTGCTTATCTTGAAACAGTGTAATTAAATTGAGTGCAAGCACCAAGCGGGGAAGAGGTATGAATTCATGATATATTTGCATATGCGTTGGACCCTGCACAGCTAGAAGCTGATTTCAGGGTCATTCCCCCCCCACCTCCCCCCACTGTACTTGCACCTTCTCCGACCTGGTACTCATTAAGGGAAAAAACAAATGAAGCTGTGGGCATCCTCCTGGTTTGCGCGAGAGTGCGGTGAAAAGGTGGGAGAGGAGAAAGGAACTCTGTTCAGTCTATCAGCCCAGCAATTATATGCCTGGCTTCCTAATGTGAGATGCCTGTCGCTCAGATCTGCCCAGGACAGTTGATGCGAATTTTATTCATTTTCACTTGCGTGGTGATTTGTAATTCAGCACCTGATGATTAAAAATAAAAGTTGGGATCAGGAACCGTGAACATGAACCTGCAGAATTAGCACAATAAAGGGGAAGGAAATCCGCCATCCATGTCTGGTCAGGGCTAGCACGTGACTCCAGACCAACGCCAATTAACAACTTCCCAAAGCGGCCCAACTCAGTTGTATCTCATGCTGGGTGACTCACGATAATCAGTTCACTTTATTTATTAGTGTCACAAGTAAGCTTACATTAAAACTGCAATGAAGTTACTGTGAAAATCCCCTAGTCCCCACACTCCAGCGCCTGTTGGGGTACACTGAGGGAGAATTTAGCACGGCCAATCCACCTAACCAGCACGTCTTTCGGACTGTGGGAGGAAACCAGAGCACCCGGAGGAAACCCATACAGACACGGGGAGAACGTGCAGACTCCACACAGACAGTGGCCCAAACTGGAAATTGAACCCGGGTCACTGGCGCTGTGAGGCAGCAGTACTAACCACCGTGCCACCCATAAACCCAAATTGTCAATCACAATACATGCCAGGGACACCCACATTCTGACAATTTAAACAAATAAAAGGGACAAATCCCTTAAAACCCAAACATTAAAAGGGATTTGGGGTGGCACAGTGGCACAGTGGTGAGCACTGCTGCCTCACAGCGCCAGGGACCCGGATTCGATTCCAGGCTTGGGTCACTGTCTGTGCAGAGTCTGCACGTTCTCCCCGTGTCTGCGTGGGTTTCCTCCGGGTGCCTCTGGTTTCCTCCCGCAGTCCGAAAGATGTGCTGGTTAGGTGCACTGATCGAGCTAAATCCTCCCTCAGTGTACCCGAACAGGTGCTGGAGTGTGACGAGTAGAGGATTTTCGCAGTGACTTCATCGCAGGCCGACTTGTGACACGAATAAATAAACTTTAACTTTAAGTCTAAAAGCGTTACAACTGATTAATCAGGGTAGTGGGGAGTGATCCATCTTGAAGCACGAGGCCGGTCGATAAGTGACGCCCTTTTGCACTGGGAATGAGTAATGGAGAGGAGAATTGTGTCTGTGCTTTGCTGCAGCGATTGGACTATGAGCACAAGAGGAGACTCAGCATTAGAGTGGAGGCAATCAACAAATACATCGATCGGCGACTGCTCCACCTCGGGCCGTTTAAGGATGTCACAAACGTCAAAATCAATGTGCTCGATGTTGATGAGCCGCCACTCTTTACCTCCCCGGAGTACGTCTTCAAGATCCGGGAGAACGGGGAGGCCGGGGCCTTTGTCGGCAAGGTGACGGCGAGGGATCCGGACGCGGTAGACAATTCAATCAGGTAGGCGCTGCTTAAACTGCAGAGTTGATTGCCCATTCTGTCAAACGGTGTGGAAGCCTATTCTCCACCCTTCACTGATTGCCCATACCCTGCTGCCCTTCAGAGAACAGAAAGAAAATTGCATACTTAAACCATGCCATTAGGTTACTTTAAACAATACAAGGAAAGATCCAAGCCGGTGAGAAGGCTTGGCTGGAACGGGGTAAGTGGGGACCGCTATTAGTTTTCAGTTCTGTTTAACGGGCTTTCAAAATCTTTAAAAATGATTGACTTCCAAGTGCCTCATTACTTATTTATGACTGACATGATTGCGCTGATGTTTCTTTTCATATTTCACTTCTCCGAACATTATCTGCAAGCCTATTCAGGTGTAATGTGTCAAACCTCCCCCTCCAAATCAATAGAATCCCGGTGCCAATATTGCAGCAAACAAGTCAGTTATATCAGCAGGTGTTTTCCCCAGAGTACACTCCCCAAGCTTGCTGGCAATGACTGTCGGCACGCCAAGGCAAGTCGGACGCGCATCACTTCCGGCTCTTCTTCAGAGATCTGAGTGAGCAGCGATCGCGCGGGTAGAACTGCCTGCAAGGTGCCATGTGCGATTCAAGTACTCGCACTAAAGTCGGGTGTGGAGGCCAAGGAAGCAACAGCCCAAAGTGAAGACATGGCAGGATTCGGGAACCATGGATGGCAAGGGAAATTGTAAGCTTAGTCAATAGGAAAAGGGAAGTCTAGGCATCTGAAAACTGACGAAGCCCTTGAGGAGTACAGTGAAAGTGGGAAGAAACTTAAAAACAGAATTAGGGGGGCTAAAAGGGGCTATGAAATGATATTAGCAAACAGTAAGGAGTCTCACAACACCAGGTTAAAGTCCAACAGTTTTAATTGGAATCGCGAGCTTTCGGAGCACTGCTCCTTCATCAGGTGAGTGGAGTTTAGTACGCAAACACGACATATATAGGCAAAGACACAATTACCCTTTAGCAAACAGGGTCAAGGAGAATCCCAAATCTTTTACTGCATATATTAGGAGCAAGAGGGTAGCAAGAGAAAGAATAGACCCACTCAAGGACAATGGAGGGAAGTAATGTGTGGAGACACAGGAAGTGGGTGAGATCCTTAATAAGCACTTTGTATCAGTATTTGCCAAGGGGAAGGACATGACAGATGTTGAGGTCAGGGATCGGTGTGTGAGTGCTCCAGGGAATGTTAATATACCGAAGGAGGAAGTGTTGGGCATCCTAAATTGCATTAAGGTAGACAAGTCCCCGGGGATGGATGGAATCTAACCCAGGTTACTGTGGGAGGCAATGGGAGAAATAGCTGGGGCCTGAACAAATATCTTCACACCCTCTTTACCACAGTCAAGGTCCCAGAGACTGGAGAATAGCAAATTATTGTTTCTTTGTTTAAGAAAGGAAGCAGGGATAATCCTGTAAATTATAGGCCGGTGAGCCTGATGTCAGTGGGTGGGGAAGCTTTTGGAGAAGATACTGGGGGACAGTATATGTGCACATTTGGAAGAAAATGGACTAGTAACAGGCAGGTTTTGTGCAGGGAAGGTCATGTCTCACCATCTTGATTGAGTTTTTTGAAGAGATGACAAAGATAATTGATGAGGGAAGGGCTGTGGATGTAGTTTATATGGACTTTAGTAAGGCATTTGACAAGGTTCCACATGGCAGACTGGTACAAGAACTAAAATCACATGGGATTTGGGGTGGGTTGGCTAGATACAGACAGAATAGGAGACAGAATAGCGGTGGAAGGGTGTTTTTTAGAATGTAGCTAGTGGTGTTCTGCAGGGATCAGTGCTGGGACCTCTGTTGTTTGTAGTATATATAAATGATCTGGAGGAAAATGTAGGGGGTCTGATTAGTAAGTTCGTGGATGACACGAAAATTGCTGGAGTTGCTGATGGTTCCTGGGATTATCGGAGGACACAACAGGATATAGATAGATTGCGGCACAGAAATGGCAGATGGAGTTTAATCCGGACAAATGTGAGGTGATGCATTTTGGAGGATCAAATTTAGGTGTGAATTATACTGTAAATGGCAGAACCCTTAGGAACATTAACATACAGAAGGATCTGGGAGTGCAGGTCCACAGTCCCCTAAAAGTGGCAACACAGGTGGCCAAGGTGATTAAGAAAGCATGTGGCATGTTTACCTTCATCAGCCGGGGCATTGAGTACAAGAGTTGGGAAATCATGTTGCAGCGATATAACACCTTGGTTAGATCACATTTGTAGTATTGCGTGCAGTCTCGTCACCACACTAGCAGAAGGACGTGGAAGCTTTGGAGAGAGTGTAAAGAAGGTTCACCAGGATGTTGCCGGGTCTCGAGGGTGTTGGCTATGAGGAGAGGTTGAATAAACTAGGATTGTTTTCACTGGAAAGACGGAGGCTGAGGGGAGACCTGATAGAGGTCTACAAAATTATGAGAGGGATAGACAGGATGGATAGTCAGAGGCTTTTTCCCCAGGGTGGAAGCATCAATTACAAGGGGGCACAGGTTCATGGTGAGAGGGGGAAAGTTTATGGGAGATGTGGGGGGGAAGTTTATGGGAGATGGGCGGCATGGTAGCACAGTGGATAGCACTGCTGCTTCACAGCTCCAGGGACCTGGGTTCGATTCCCGGCTTGGGTCACTGTCTGTGTGGAGTTTGCACATTTTCCCTGTGTCTGCGTGGGTTTCCTCTGGATGCTCCGGTTTCCTCCCACAGTCCAAAGATGTGCGGGTTAGGTTGATTGGCCATGCTAAAATTGCCCTTCGTGTCCTCGGTTGCGTAAGTTATGCTGCAACTGTACAGGACCTTGGTGAGACCACATTTGGAATATTGTGTGCAGTTCTGGTCACCTCACTATAAGAAGGATGTGGAAGCGCTGGAAAGAGTGCAGAGGAGATTTACCAGGATGCTGCCTGGTTTGGAGGGTAGGTCTTATGAGGAAAGGTTGAGGGAGCTAGGGCTGTTCTCTCTGGAGTGAAGGAGGCTGAGGGGAGACTTAATAGAGGTTTATAAAATGATGAAGGGGATAGATAGAGTGAACGTTCAAAGACTATTTCCTCGGGTGGATGGAGCTATTACAAGGGGGCATAACTATAGGGTTCGTGGTGGGAGATACAGGAAGGATATCAGAGGTAGGTTCTTTACGCAGAGAGTGGTTGGGGTGTGGAATGGACTGCCTGCAGTGATAGTGGAGTCAGACACTTTAGGAACATTTAAGCGGTTATTGGATAGGCACATGGAGCACACCAGGATGATAGGGAGTGGGATAGATTGATCTTGGTTTCAGATAAAGCTCGGCACAACATCGTGGGCCGAAGGGCCTGTTCTGTGCTGTACTGTTCTATGTTCTATGTTCTAAGTTAGAGGGATTCGTGGGTAAATATGTAGGGATATGGGGGTAGGGCCTGGGTGGGATTGTGGTCGGTGCAGACTCGATGGGCCGAATGGTCTCTTTCTATGCTGTAGGGTTTCTAAGATTTCTAAGAAGTTGTTCATGCAGAGAGTGGTGGGTGCCTGGAACATGCTGCCAGAGGAGGTGTTGGAAGCAGGCACATTAGCAACATTTAAGAGGCATCTGGATGGGTACCTGAATAGAGAGGGAATAGAGAGATATGGATTGAGTAAGGGTAAAAGGTTTTATTTTAGTTTAGTTAGGCCATCATGATTGTCACAGGCTTGGAGGGCCGAAGGCCCTGTTTCTGTGCTGTGCTTTTCTTTGTTCTTTGTTCCAAGACAAGGGCCTGGATTTTGCAGTGGGAACGGTGACAAAATCCATCCACGTTCACCACCATTGCTCCTGTGAAACTGACAGCAAGTTCTGGAGTCCACACCTGTGCGGTTAAATGTGACACTCCAGGAGTTACTGTCAGTGATTCTGTGCTGCTTCAGACAGTGTACTGCTGAGGTTCCCCCAAGCGCAACCAATTAGAAATCACTGAACTGTCTTCGGTTCTTAGTTTCACAGTAAAAGCCTGAGAGAAAGTTACACTGGTTGAATGAGGTGTTGGCGACAATTTTAACAATGCACTCATTTCGTAATTACGGCTAAACAATCAAAGAACACGTTATATATTCTTTTACCATTTTTAATTGGACAATAACTAACTCCCCTTCTGATGCTGTGGGTGCGTCTGTGTGTTTACATGTGCATGTGAGTGTGGATGCGTGAGCATGCAGGTGTGTGCGTGTGCCCAAATGACCTCAAATGCCAGGCCACTAAGGGGCAATTTAGCACGGTCATTCCAGCTAACCACACATCTTTGGAGTGTGGGAGGAAACCCACACAGACACAGGGAGCGAGACTTACTGCCTCGCTCGAGCGAGACCAGAAATTCCCGCCCAAGGTCAACAGACATTTCTATTGTCCGCCCCTCGCCCGCTCCGATTCCGTGGCAGGCGGGACAGCAGAATTCTGGATGAGAAGAACGTGCAAACTTTCTCACAGACATCCAAGGCTGGAATTGAATCCGGGTCCCTGGCACTGTGAGGCAACAGTGCTAACCACTGTGCCACCTTGCCGCCCATATTCAGAGGGGGTCCTTCCTGCTGCTGAAGGCATGTTCAGCCATATATGATTAAGAGGGGGCTTTAACTGGAACCATGCTGGTATCAAGCCAACATTGATTGACATCATGAACTGCCTACTCTGCATGCTTACAGTGTATGTTCACTGAGGTCTCGCTCAAGATGACATCTGGCGTGACTCAGCCCTGCCGTGTTAGCACAAAGCTCCAATGTCATTTTTCAGGTAAAATATGTGGGGGTAGAGCCTGGGTGGGATTGTGGTCGGTGAAGACTCGATGGGCCGAATGGCCTCCTTCTGCACTGTAGGGTTTCTATGATTTCTATGAGTGGCAGGTGGGATGGGAGAATTCCGGCCACAATCTAAAACAGAATTTGTTCTGGGATGTCACACAGAAACACGTCACTCGCCCGGTTGATGAGGTGACATTGTTTTCAAAATGGCCTCAAGGAACTACCATTTTGGGTTCTGTGCCACAGAACTGCACGCAATACTCCAAGTACGGCCTAGTCAAGAACCTAGTCGGGGTTCTCCGGCCGTGCTGGTCTAAAAGATGGAAATTCTTGCCCGACTGTCAATGGGGTTTCACATTGTCCGCGAGCCGCCCACTAAAATTCCAGTAGGGCGGCACGGTAGCACAGTGGTTAGCACTGCTGCTTCACAGCTCCAGGGTCCCGGGTTTGATTCCCGGCTTGGGTCACTGTCTGTGTGGAGTTTGCACATTCTCCTCGTGTCTGCGTGGGTTTCCTCCGGGTGCTCCGGTTTCCTCCCACAGTCCAAAGATGTGCGGGTTTGGTTGATTGGCCAGGTTAAAAAAAAAAATTGCCCCTTAGAGTCCTGGGATGTGTAGGTTAGAGGGATTAGCGGGTAAAATATGTGGGGGTAGGGCCTGGGTGGGATTGTGGTCGGTGAAGACTCGATGGGCCGAATGGCCTCCTTCTGCACTGTAGGGTTTCTATGATTTCTATGAGTGGCAGGTGGGATGGGAGAATTCCGGCCACGATCTAAAACAGAATTTGTTCTGGGATGTCACGCAGGAACACGTCACTCGCCCGGTTGATGAGGTGACATTGTTTTCAAAGTTTTGAGTTTATTTATTAGTGTCATAAGTAGGCTTACATTCACACTGCAGTGAAGTTACTGTGAAAATCCCCTAGTCGCCACACTCCGGCGCCTGTTCGGTTACACTGAGGGAGAATTTAGCACGGCCAGTGCACCTCACCAGCACGTCTTTCGCACTGTGGGAGGAAACTGGAACAGCCGGAGGAAACCCACGCAGACGCGGGGAGAATGTGCAGGCTCCGCACAGGCAGTGACCCAAGCCGGGAATCGAATCCGGGTCCCTACTGCTGTGAGGCAGCAGTGCTAACCACTGTGAGAACTGTCTGCTTCATCAGATGAACTCTCCGTATTAGTGAGGGAAGGGTCATGAATCCTTTAAAGTTTGGCTTTTCAGAATAGCTGCAGAGTGGGAAATATCCTGGGGATTACTGATCAAGAAGACTGGAAATTACAACGTTTCAAAAATAGCTTCCGCTTCTGGAATGTTGATCCAAAGGAAGAGATTTGACGGACCCGTGTGAATCAAGCGTCTCTAAGCAAATTAATTTTGTGGGAAATTTCTGGCAGGTTGGGGCCGCCCGCAGAATCCTGTGTGAGCGTCATTTATTGGCCAGGTGTCTGAATGCTGGAGCTCTCAGCTTTAGCAAAGTACAAATCACATCTGAATTCTTCTGTGTAAATTCTGCAGGTACTTCATCGACCGGCATACTGAAGTGGACAGAATCTTCAACATTGATGCAAAGAATGGAACCATAACAACATCTCGGTCCCTTGACCGCGAGGCAGTTCCTTGGTACAATTTGACAGTCTCAGCATCCGAAGCAAGTAGGTCCCTCCTGAATCTTGAAGTCAATTTCTCCGATTTCATCAAATAACTTTCAATTTTACACAGAGTCAGAGAGGTTTACAGCATTGTCCATGCCGCCCTTTTTTTTTAACCCCGAAGCTAGTCCCAGTTGCCCGCATTTGACCCATATCTCTCTATACTCATCTTACCCATGTAACTGTCTAAATGCTTTTTAAAAGACAAAATTGTACCTGCCTCTACTACTACCTCTGGCAGCTTGTTCCAGACACTCACCACCCTCTGTGTGAAAAAATTACCCCTCTGGACACTTTTGTATCTCTCCTGTCTCACCTTAAACCAAGACCCTTTAGTTTTAGACTCCCCTACCTTTGGGAAAAGATATTGAGTATCTAGCTGATCTGTGCCCCTCATTATTTTATAGACCTCTATAAGATCACCCCTCAGCCTTCCACGCTCCAGAGAAAAAAGTCCCAGTCTATCCAGCCTTTCCTTATAACTCAATCCCTCAAGTCCCAGGAGCATCCTAGTACATTTTTTCTGCACTCTTTTTAGTTTAATAATATCCATTCTATAATAGGGTGACCAGAACTGTACACAGTATTCCACATTCGTTTAGCAACCTACTCCCTTAGTAACCACATTCCCTTAGTACACATTCGCTTAGTAACCTATTAGATTTTTTTTAGGAGGGCATTTCTTTTATAGGCCACATATATCAAGCCTGCTGCCTATCTTATCGCTATTCAATCCTTTTCACCCCAACAGGCAGGAATATCAATGGTTTTGCAACCAATGGGTAGATGGAGTTGGGATACAGGTCAGTCATTCTTAAATTGAATGATGCTCAAGAGACCAGGCTTAGGCAGGGGAGATAGTGGTGTACTGGAATTGTTGCTGGACTAGTAATCCAGAAACCCAGGGAAATGCTCTGGGGACCCGGGTTCGAATCCTGCCGCATCGGGCAGTGAAATTTGAATCCAATAAAAAAAACAATGGCCAAGAAACCATTGTTGTTAAAACCGATCTGGTTCACTAATACTCTTTAGGGAAGGGAAATCTGCTGCCCTTGTCTGGCCTACATGTGACTCCAGATCCACAGCAATGTGGTTGACTGTCACTGAAGTGGAGGGCAGTGAGGGATGGGGAATAAATGCTGGTCCGGCCAGCGATGCCCGCATCCTGTAAATGAATTTTTAAAAAGAGCGCAGATATTATACTGGGATGTGGGAATGGAGGAGGAGATTGCACAGATATAAGAAGATTGTAGAGATAGGGGATGGTGAGGCCACGAGGGATTGAAAACAAAGGTTAGAATTTTAATCATAGAATTCCTACAGTGCAGAAATCTGCACCGACTATCCGACAGAGCATCTTACCCAGGCCCTATCCCCATAACCCCATGTATTTACCCCACTAAGCCCCCTAACCTACACATCTTGTCACACGAAGGGGCAATTTAGCATGGCCAATCCACCTAACCCACATATCTTTGGACTGTGGAAGGAAACAGAAGCACCCAGAGGAAACCCACACAGACACGGGGAGAATGTGCTAACTCCACACAGACACCCAATGCCGGAATTGAACCCGGGGATCCCTGGCACTGTGAGGCAGCAGTGCTAAACAGTTTGCCACAGTGCTGCCCATGAAGACGCTTCTTGACTGAGTGCTAGTGTTGGTCACTGAGCACAGGAATGGGACTTGATGTGATTTGTGAAACAGGGAGCAGAGGTTTTGATAACCTCGAGCTTATGGACAACAAGGAGGTTTACGAGGCCTGCGTTGAAATAGTCAAGGCGAAAAGTAGTAATTAAGGTTCTGGTTTCAGCAGGAGGTGAGCTGAGGCAGGGGGTAAGTGGTGGCATGGTGGCACAGTGGTTGGCACTGCTGCCTCACAGCTTCAGGGACCTGGGTTCAATTCCCAGCTCGGGTCACTGTCTGTGTGGAGTCTGCACGTTCTCCCCGTGTCTGCATGGGTTTCCTCCGGGTGCTCCAGTTTCCTCCCACAGTCTGAAAGACGTGCTGGTTGGGTGCATTGGCCATGCTAAATTTTCCCTCAGTGTACCCGAATAGGCGCCAGACTGTGGCAATTAGGGGATTTTCACAGTAACTTTATTGCAGTGTTAATGTGAGTCAACTTGTGACACTAATCAATAAACTTTAAAAACTTTAAAATGTATTAAATTAGTAAGTGAAAAGGCTGGAGAGGGTAGGTTCGAATCCATTCAAGTTTAGAAGTGTAAGAGATGACTTAATCAAAATCTTCCAGATCCTGAGGGGTATTGACAGGGGGGGGTGTTGGGCGGATGTTTCCCCTTGTGGGAGAATCTAGCACTGGGGGGATCGCAGTTTAAAAATAAGGGGTTGTTCATTGAAGACAGAAATGAGGAGAATTTTATTCTCTCGGAGGGCAATGAATCTCTGGAACTCTCTTCCTCAAAAGGCAGATCTTTGAATATTTTTAAGGCAGAGCAAGATAGATTCTTGATAGACAAGGGGGTGAAAGGTTATCAGGCGTTGGCAGGAGTGTGGGGTTGAGGTTACCATCAGATCAGCCATGGTCTTATTAAATGGCGGAGCAGGCTCAAGAGGCAGAGTGGTCGAGAGGTCTATTTCTACTCCTAATCCGTATGCAAGCAAAAACAGACTTAAGAGTCAACTGAAAGTTTCAAGGAGATAGGCTTTAAGGAGGACTACCTTCCCGTTACTTGAGTTTGCTGTGCTACTGGATACAAGATGTTTCATGATAAAGTTTAGGTCAAATTCAGCCTTAGCTAAGCCATTTTTGCCAACCATAGTCCTCATGCCTCTGCACTCCTTCAGTGCAAAGTTCAAATCTGAGGGAGTGCTCCACTGCTGGAAGTGAGTTCCTCCAGATACAGCGTCTGTCCTTTCAGGTGAGCATAAAAGATCCCACAGCTTTGAAAAGGAATAACTGGACTTATCGCCAGTGTCAACATCACTAAAATCGACAAATTGAAGCAAAATACTGCGGAACTGGAGGTCTGAAATAATATAAGGAAGTGCTGGGAAGACGCAACATATCGGGCAGCATCTGTGGAGAATAGGCCTTAGAGTTATCAAGGTAGATTAATCCCCAGGACCTGATGAAGTGTATCCCAGGACGTTGTGGGAGGCTAGGGAGGAAATTGCAGGTCCCCTAGCAGACATATTTGAATCATTGACGGCCACAGGTGAGGTACCTGAAGATTGGAGAGTGGCAAATGTTGTGCCTTTGTTTAAAAAGGGCTGCAGGGAAAAGCCTGGGAACAACAGGCCA
The DNA here is from genome assembly GCF_964213995.1 of Mustelus asterias. Taxonomy (NCBI): domain Eukaryota; kingdom Metazoa; phylum Chordata; class Chondrichthyes; order Carcharhiniformes; family Triakidae; genus Mustelus; species Mustelus asterias. The sequence continues at coordinate 11,596,576 of NC_135807.1, forward strand.
GTGAGCCTTACATCTGCAGTGGGTAAGTTATTGGAAGGTATCCTCGGAGACAGGATCTACAGGCATTGAGAGAGGGAAGGACTGATTAGGGACAGTCAGCATGGCTTTGTGAGTGGAAAATCATATCTCATGAATTTGACTGTGTTTTTTGATGGGGTAACCAAGAAGGTAGATAAGGGCAGTGCAGTCGACGTTGTCCACATGGACTAGCTTAGTGGTAAAAACTGGGCGGCATGGACAATTTGGGCCAAAGGGCCTATTTCCATGCTGTAAACTTCTATGACTCCAGTTAGTCCGATTTGACTTCTCTGGAGCTCCAGAGAAGAGTTCCAAGGAAGAGTCATATTTTGACTTTGAAACTTGGGCCGGAATACTCTGACCATTCACGACCCGCCGTTGCTGCAAGCATGGACAAAGAATTTTGCACTCAGCCAAATCTCCGATCACTCTAGCGAGGCCAGAGAATCCCGCTGGCAAAAATAGCTGGAAAATTCCGGCCAAGAACTCTGTTTATTTGTACACAGGTGCGGCCGGACCTGCAGAGATTTATTCACTCTCTGATTTCCTTTCACTAAAACAGATTATCTGGTCAACATCACATTGCTGTGTGTGGCAGATGGCTGTGCACAGATTGGCGGCACGGTAGCACAGTGGTTAGCACTGCTGCTTCACAGCTCCAGGGTCCCAGGTTCGATTCCCGGCTCGGGTCACTGTCTGTGTGGAGTTTGCACATTGTCTGCGTGGGTTTTCTCCGGGTGCTCCGGTTTCTTCCCACAGTCCAAAGATGTGCAGGTTAGGTTGATTGGCCAGGTTATAAATTGCCCCTTAGAGTCCTGGGATGCGTAGGTTAGAGGGATTAGTGGGTAAATATGTGGGGGTAGGGCCTGGGTGGGATTGTGGTCGGTGCAGACTCGATGGGCCGAATGGCCTCCTTCTGCACTGTAGGGTTTCTATGATTCTATGACTGCTGCGTTTCCTACATTACAAGAGTGACGTCAAATCAAACGTACTTTTCTGATTTCAAATGCTGCCGGATGTTAGGAAAGGCGCCATACAAATGCAAATCGTTCTGTCGATACATTTGGGCAAAAGCCCTGATTGCTAGATGGATCAAAATCGATTTTCCCTCAGTATGCCGTTACCGATAACATTCAAAATACATTTACCTTATCCAGCCTTATTGGCCAAACCTAGCAAGCCAGATTCTGCTGGCCGATTGCTCACCGCGGGATTGGAGGGGAATCCCTGCCAGAGGATCAGCCATGATCTTACTGAATGGCAGAGCAGGCTCAATTGGTCAAATCTTGCTCCTATTTTCTCTGTTTCTAAAGTGCAAACCATTAAGGCTAACACTGCTGCCTCACGGTGCCAGGGCCATTGTTCCATTCTGGTCTTGGGTGACTGTGGAGAGTTTGCACCTTCTCCCCATGTCTGCGTGGGTTTCCTCTAGGTGCTCCGGTTTCCTCCCACAGTCCAAAGATTAGGTTAGGTGGATTGGCCATGCTAAATTGTCCCTCAGTGTCTAAAAATGTGTAGGTTAGGTGGATTGGCCATGCTAAATTGCCCCTTAGTGTCCAAAGATGCACAGGGTAGGTGGATTGGCCATGATAAATTGTCCCTTAGTGTCCAAAGATGTGTAGGTTAGGTGGATTGGCCATGCTAAGTTGCCCCTTAGTGTCCAAAGATGTGCAGGTTAGGTGGATTTGCCATGCTAAACTGCCCCTTAGTGTCCAAAGATGCGCAGGTTAAGTGGATTGGCCATCCTATCGAGGTTTGTAACATCTCCTCGTGTCAGAGTGAGTTTCTGAGTGAGTGCTCTGGTTCCTCCCAGAGTCCAAAGATGGATAGGTTAGGTGGATTGGCCATGCTAAAGATGTCCAAAGATGTATAGGTTCAGGGACTAGCCAGGTAAATATGTGGAGTTACAGGGATAGGGCCTGGGATGCTGTGTCGGTGAGTCAATGCAGACACGATGGGCTGAATGGCCTCTTTCTGCACTGTAGAGTTCTATGATTAACAAAGGATCTGCAAGGACATAAAATTAAATGGTTTCCCATCCTAACAAAACCTGTAAAGATAACTAATCTCACACCTGATCCTCAAACTCTTGACTGTTGGCTGTTTCCATCCAGGTGACCCAAAGAAAGTGACTTCGATCCAGGTGCACATTCGAGTTCTCGATGACAACGACCATGCTCCGGTATTCCCGATTCCATACGAAACCTTTGTGTGTGAAAACGCAAAGCATGGACAGGTAAGAATTCCCAGGAATGGGAGATTGTCCCAGTTGTCCGTGTGGAAACGCGTCACAGCTGAGTGGGCCAGCCAAGAGCCTGGCGATTGCTTTGATTGGATGATACATGCCACCCTCTGAAACAATCGCTGCTCGAAACGAAAAACTCATTTCAGCAATAACTGGTCTAAAAACTGAAATGGTGGGCAGGACGTAACCTCACAGGCTTCAGAACCTCGTTGTCACAGGGTGGCACGGTGGCACAGTGGTTAGCATTGCTGCCTCACAGCGCCATGGAGCCGGGTTCAATTCCTGGTTTGGGTCACTGTCTGTGTGGAGTTTACACATTCTCCCCGTGTCTGCGTGGGTTTCCTCCGGGTGCTCCGGTTTCCTCTCACAGTCCAAAGATATGCAGATTAGATTGATTGGCCATGTTAAATTGACCCAAGTACATAGAACATAGAACATAGAACATTACAGCGCAGAACAGGCCCTTCGGCCCACGATGTTGCACCGACCAGTTAAAAAAAAAACTGTGACCCTCCAACCTAAACCAATTTCTTTTCGTCCATGAACCTATCTACGGATCTCTTAAACGCCCCCAAACTAGGCGCATTTACTACTGATGCTGGCAGGGCATTCCAATCCCTCACCACCCTCTGGGTAAAGAACCTACCCCTGACATCGGTTCTATAACTACCCCCCCTCAATTTAAAGCCATGCCCCCTCGTGCTGGATTTCTCCATCAGAGGAAAAAGGCTATCACTATCCACCCTATCTAAACCTCTAATCATCTTATATGTTTCAATAAGATCCCCTCTTAGCCGCCGCCTTTCCAGCGAAAACAATCCCAAATCCCTCAGCCTCTCCTCATAGGATCTCCCCTCCATACCAGGCAACATCCTGGTAAACCTCCTCTGCACCCTCTCCAAAGCCTCCACATCCTTCCTGTAATGTGGGGACCAGAACTGCACACAGTACTCCAAGTGCGGCCGCACCAGAGTTGTGTACAGTTGCAACATAACGCTACGACTCCTAAATTCAATCCCCCTACCAATAAACGCCAAGACACCATATGCCTTCTTAACAACCTTATCTACTTGATTCCCAACTTTCAGGGATCTATGCACACATACACCTAGATCCCTCTGCTCCTCCACACTATTCAAAGTCCTCCCGTTAGCCCTATACTCAACACATCTGTTATTCCTACCAAAGTGAATTACCTCACACTTCTCCGCATTAAACTCCATCCGCCACCTCTCGGCCCAACTTTGCAACCTGTCTAAGTCTTCCTGCAAACTACGACACCCTTCCTCACTGTCTACCACACCACCGACTTTGGTGTCATCAGCAAATTTGCTAATCCACCCAACTATACCCTCATCCAGATCATTAATAAATATTACAAACAGCAGTGGCCCCAAAACAGATCCCTGAGGTACACCACTTGTAACCGCACTCCATGATGAATATTTACTATCAACCACCACCCTCTGTTTCCTATCCGCTAGCCAATTCCTGATCCAATTTCCTAGATCACCCCCAATCCCATACATCTGCATTTTCTGCAGAAGCCTACCATGGTGAACCTTATCAAACGCCTTACTAAAATCCATATATACCACGTCCACTGCCTTGCCCCCATCCACCTCCTTGGTCACTTTTATCAGTATCAGGGGGTTAGCTGGGTAAATGTGTGGAGGTGCGAGAATAGGGCCTGGGTGGGATGTGGTTGGTACAGACTCGATGGGCCAAATGGCCTCCCTCTGTAATGTAGGGATTCTATGAAATGGGAATGAGAAGTCTGCACTCCGGACAAAAACATAAAATTGAAAATAGAGGGTCTCAGTAAAACTTGTCCAGAACGGTCTTGTGTATCTAAAAATTGAACTCCTGATTTTTACTCCGATTTAAACATTTTTAACTACTTTTTCCTTCTGGGTCACTCGAATTTGATTTTCTCCAAGTTGAATGATTAATGGACGAGGGAGTGCTGGCTCATTGTCCAATTCGACATTGCCAGTGCGCTCTCGGAGGTGGAAGGTCAGTTGACGCCCTCCAGATGATGGTACGTAAGTGTTGCGAGAGGGGGGGGAGGAGGGAAGGGCACCTCCATTTTGGAGACCCCTTCCATATGGACAGCCAGACCTTATGGCGGAAGTCAAGTAGACAGGGAGTGTTTATAAAGATCACAATATTGAATTTGATGATCAGCCATAATTCAAATAAATGGCGAAGCAGGCTCAAAGGGCCGAATGGCCTACTCCTGCTTCTATTTTCCATAATTCTATGACCTGCCTGGACAACTGGTTTCCCCTCCCTGCTGTTGGGATTACACCACCAAATTGCTGGCCCACTCCTCACTGCCTGGGCGGATTTGGAGGCTGATTGGAAGCTCCAACAGTCATAGAATCGCTATAGTGCAGGAGGAGGCCATTCGGCTCATCGAGTCTGCACCAACTCTCCGACAGAGCATCTTACCTAGGCCCATCTCTCGCCCTATCCCCATGATCCCAAGCATTTAGCATGTTGATCCCCTAAAACCTTGGGGCACAAAGGGGCAATTTAACATAGCCAATCAACTGAACCCGCACACCTTTGGACTGTGGGAGGAAACTGGAGCACCCAAAGGAAACCCATGCAGACACGGGAAGAATGAGGAAACTTCACTCAGACAGTGACCTGAGGTCGGAATTGAATCCAGGTCCCTGGCACTGTGTGGCAGCAGTGCTAACCACTGTGTCACTGTGCCGCCCACTAAATGTGCATTAATAAGCTATCGACTCCTAGAATCCACCACCTGAGAGTTGCCCTGCCGCTGCTCCCGTCCTATCTCCAGGAAGATAACTGAAGGGAAAAGTATAAAGTTTATTTATTAGTCACAAGTAGGCTTACATTAACACTGAAAAGAAGTTACTGTGAAAATCCCCTAGTCGCCACACTCCGGCGCCTGTTCGGGCACACTGAGGGAGAATTTAGCACGGCCGCTGCACCCTAACCAGCATGTCTTTCAGACTGTGGGAGGAATCCAGAGCACCAGAGGAAACCCATGCAGGCATGGGGAGAATGTGCAGACTCCACACAGACAGTGACTCAAGCCGGGAATTGAACCCAGGTCCCTGGGGCTGTGAGGCAGCAGTGCTAACCACTGTGCCACTGTGCCACCCTAAGGAAGCATCAAGCTGGGGATTTGGCATGTCGCCTGGTGATATCATGTCCTTCCCTGTCCACCTCCATGCCCATCAGAGTCTAACAATTCCACTCTGCGGTTCAATTTTGCTTAACAGTGTATCAAGTGAGATTGACTGACAGAAACCAGAGTGACAAAAGGCCAGGGAAACCTACTAACTAAAATACAGCATCAAATTCCAATTCGTAGCTTGTGATGATATGTGTATCTGAAAACCTTTGCAGTGACACTCTCTCCCTCTCTCTGTCACACCTCAGATGATACACTTTCAATCTTTGATAGAAATCGTTTTGAAAATTGTCAGAGAAGGAAAAGAAAGCAGGGGACAAATGAGAATTTCTTTTATATTCAGAGAGTTGTTATTCTCTGGAATGCACTGCCTGGGACTCAATGGTAACTATTCAAAAGGGAGATGTACTTAAAAAACAGGAGTCATTTCCAGGAGTGGGCTCGGGGGTGGGACTAATTGGACAGCTCTCTTAGACAATCTCGCAATGCTCACTGATATGTAATAGGGAGGCGATGGCCGAGTGGTATTATTACCAGACTACTGATCCAGCAGCTTAGCTAATGTCTAATGTTCCGGGACTCGGGTTCGAATCCTGCCACGGCAGATGGTGGAATTTAAATTAATTTTTTTTAAAGTCTACTGACGACCATGAAACCATTGTCGGAAAAACCCATCTGGTTCACTAATGTCCTTTAGGGAAGGAAATCTGCCTTCCTTACCCGATCTGACCTACATGTGACTCCAGAGCTGCAGCAATGTGGTTGACTCCTAACTGTCTTCTGAACAAGGGCAACTAGGGATGGGCAATAAATGCTGGCCAGCCAGCGACGCCCATGTCCCATGTATGAATAAATAAAAAGAATGGTTTCCTTGCCATTGTTGCAAACATCTGGTGTGTGATTCGTCTGGTTTGGAATTGTTTTCAGTTTTATGAAATTTAGTTGTAGAAAATGGGATGAATGCAATTAAAACAAACTTGGAGCCAATTACACTGAAAAGCTTGGGGTCATCTCGCCTTAAGAAGTTAACAGCCAGAAGGGTAAGGTCATCTAAATGCTTGGAGTTAGGGATTATCCAAATAAGAAAAGGCAGTTCTAAAGGTGACCCACATTTTTAATACAGTCAGGACAGGAGAGATAGAGCCACACAACAGCAGATAGACTGGAGTGCGGCCGCATGGTAGCACAGTGGTCAGCACTACAGTCTCACAGCACTAGGGACCTGGGTTTGATTCCCGGCACTGTCTGTGGGGAGTTTGCACGTTCTCCCCGTGTCTGTATGGGTTTCCTCCGGGTGCTCTGATTTCCTCCCACGTCCAAAAGAGGTGCTGGTTAGGTGCATTGGCCATGCTAAATTCTCCCTCAGTGTACCCAAACAGGCGCCGGAGTGTGGCGACTGGGGGATTTTCACAGTAACTTCATTGCAGTGTTAATGTAAGCCTACTTGTGACATTCATAAATATATAGATAAAGGACTCGTTATATAATGTCTGCAAAGCTTGCCATAACAGCAGCCTTGAGGGATGTTTCTGTTTGGGAGGTAGGGCTAAATTAGTTTAAAAGTTTTTTAATAAACAATTGGGATACCAAATCGAAACCCTGAGGTACATTTGAAGTCAGCCAATAATTTTTCTATTTTGTCATAATTGTGAGGGCAAAATATTTCACTCCAGGCCTGGTTCTACTGACAAACCAGGGAGTTTTTATCAAAACAAATTTTACTTAATAATACACTTTAACAAACAAATTAGTTTAACATTTAGGAGTTGAACAATACTTAAACTAGACAAGATACAATTCTTAACTGCTAACCTCTCACTTTGAGTTCCAATTCAAGCAATATTCCTCTGACAGACTTAAGCCACTGAAGAACATAAGAACTAGGAGCAGGAATAGGCCATCTGGCCCCTCGAGCCTGCTCCGCCATTCAATAAGATCATGGCTGATCTTTTCGTGGACTCATCTCCACTTACCCGCCCGCTCACCATAACCCTTAATTCCTTAAATTCCTCTTCTTTAGAATTAGTCAGCAAAACACAGGTTTCCTTTCTTTTACTTCAGTTAACAGTCTTAGAGCTTTTAGAACAGAGCGAAGACAGAGAAACATGCCTGACTTTTCTTCAGAACCAGACAGCAGCTGCTTGAACAAAGAACAAAGAACAATACAGTACAGGAACAGGCCCTTCGGCCCTCCAAGCCTGCGCCGCTCATGTGCCCAACTAGACCATTCGTTTGTATCCCTCTATTCCCAGTCTGTTCATGTAGCTATCTAGATAAGTCTCAAACGATCCCAGCGTGTCCGCCTCAATCACCTTGCTTGGCAGTGCATTCCAGGCCCCCAACACCCTCTGTGTAAAATACGTCCACCTAACATCTGTTCACTCTATCTATGCCCTTCATAATTTTATACACCTCGATTAGGTCGCCCCTCATCCTCCGTCTTTCCAGGGAGAACAACCCCAGCTTACCCAATCTCTCCTCATAGCTAAGACCCTCCATACCAGGCAACATCCTGGTAAACCTTTTCTGTACTCTCTCCAAAGCTTCCACGCCCTTCTGGTAGTGTGGCGACCAGAACTGGATGCAGTATTCCAAATGTGGCCTAACCAACATTCTATACAGCTGCAACATCATATGCCAAGTTTTATATTCTATTCCCCATCCAATAAAGGCAAACATGCCATATGCCTTCTTCACCACCCTCTCCACCTGTGCTGCCACCTTTAAGGATCTGTGGACTTGTACTCCCAGGTCCCTCTGTGTGTCTATACTCTTGATGGTTCTGCCATTTATTGTATAGCTCCCCCTTACATTAGATCTACCGAAATGCATCACTTTGCATTTATCTGGATTAAATTCCATCTGCCATTTCTCCGCCCAATGTTCCAGCCTATCTATATCCTGCTGTATTCTCTGACAAATGTTCATCACTATCCGCAACTCCAGCAATCTTTGTGTCGTCCGCAAACTTACTGATCACACCGGCTACATCTTCCTCCAAATCATTTATATATATCACAAACAGCAGAGGTCCCAGTACAGAGCCCTGCGGAACACCACTAGTCACCGACCTCCAACCGGAAAAAGACCCCTCCACTGTTACCCTCTGTCTTCTATGGCTAAGCCAGTTCTCCACCCATCTAGCTAGCTCACCTTTTATCCCGTGAGATTTAACCTTTTGCACCAGCCTGCCATGACGGACCTTGTCAAACGCTTTACTAAAATCCATATAGACGACATCCACGGCCCTTCCCTCGTCAATCGTTTTTGTCACCTCCTCAAAAAACTAACCAAATTTGTGAGGCATGACCTCCCTCGTACAAAACCATGCTGTCTATCGCTAATGAGATTATTCAGTTCTAAATGCGCATATATCTTATCTCTAAGAATCTTCTCCAACAATTTCCCTACCATGGACGTCACGCTCACCGGCCTATAATTACCCGGGTTATCCTTGCTACCCTTTTTAAATAACGGGACCACATTTGCTATCCTCCAATCCTCTGGGACCTCACCTGTGTCCAGTGAAGAGACAAAGATTTCTGTTAGAGGCCCAGCAATTTCATCACTGCCTTCCTGAGGAGTCTAGGATAGATGCCATCCGGCCCTGGGGACTTGTCTGTCTTAATGTTTCCTAAAAAACCTTCCTCCCTTATAATTGAGATTTTTTCTAACGGGTCAACACATCTCTCTGAGACAATACCAGTTAACATGTCCCTCTCCTTTGTGAATACTGATGCAAATTATTTGTTTAGGATCTCTCCTACTTCCTTTGGTTCTAAGCATAATTCCCCTCCTTTGTCCCTGAGAGGTCCGGTTCTTTCCCTAACAACCTTTTGCTCTTAACATATGTATAAAATGCTTTAGGATTCTCCTTAATCCTGTCTGCCAAGGACATTTTGTGACCCCTTTTTGCCCTTCTAACTTCCTGTTTGAGTTCTTTTCTACTTTCTCTGTATGCCTCCAGTGCTCCATCTGTTTTTAGCTGCCTGGACCTCATGTATGCCTCTTTTTTCTTTTTGATTAGACCCACAATTTCACTGGTTATCCACGGCTCTCATAGAACATAGAACATAGAAAGCCACAGCACAAACAGGCCCTTCGGCCCACAAGTTGCGCCGATCACATCCCCACCTCTAGGCCTATCTATAGCCCTCAATCCCATTAAATCCCATGTACTCATCCAGAAGTCTCTTAAAAGACCCCAACGAGTTTGCCTCCACCACCACCGACGTCAGCCGATTCCACTCACCCACCACCCTCTGAGTGAAAAACTTACCCCTGACATCTCCTCGGTACCTACCCCCCAGCACCTTAAACCTGTGTCCTCTCGTAGCAACCATTTCAGCCCTTGGAAATAGCCTCTGAGAGTCTACCCTATCCAGACCTCTCAACATCTTGTAAACCTCTATCAGGTCACCTCTCATCCTTCGTCTCTCCAGGGAGAAGAGACCAAGCTCCCTCAACCTATCCTCATAAGGCATGCCTCCCAATCCAGGCAACATCCTTGTAAATCTCCTCTGCACCCTTTCAATGGCTTCAACATCTTTCCTGTAATGAGGTGACCAGAACTGCGCGCAGTACTCCAAGTGGGGTCTCGAATCCTACCTTTCCTATCCTTCCTCTTTACAGGCACATGCCTGTCCTGCAGTCCTATCAACTGCTCCTTAAAAGACTCCCACATGCCAGATGTGGATTTACCCTCGAACAGCCTCTCCCAATCAACAGCCACCAAATCCTGCCTAATCCGGCTGTAGTTAGCCATCCCCCAATTCAGCACCTTACCCATAGGACAACACTCATCTTTTTCCATTACTATCCTAAAGTTTACAGGATTGTGGTCACTATTTGCCACATGTTCCCCCACTGAAACTTTGATGACCTGACCGGACTCAACCCCCGTACTAGGCTTGTTGTAAAAATGAAAGAGAAAGTGTACATTGTCCCTGAAACGGTGGAAAGTGATATCTTATCAATCCATTTTTATTACTTTAGATTCGAGTATATATTTTAAATTTTAATTTTGTCCCTCTGTCCACTTCTTTATCTCATTTTCCAGTTTGTTGCACTTTGCCACCCCACCCACCTCACAAGGCGATCTGTCACAACCTCAGGTTGTCCTTTGACACTGTGCACCTTTCACCTTTGTTCTGGCTTTTACACATTCTGATCTCTTAATGGACGCTATCAGCACCATTATCAGCCTTTATAACCACCATTTACATTCTCTTTGTCCGTTTTCTATGACCCCACGCCCCCCCCCCCCCCTCCCATCCCTCCCACAACAACCATAATAAAAATCCTGCCCTATTTCCTTTGTCTTTAGCTTTGACGAAGGGTCATCTGGACTAAAAGCATTGGCTCTATTCTCACTCGAGAAAGTGGATGTGTTGGATTCCTCTTTGCCTCCTTCACTCTCCTGCTCCTCATAGAAATCATAGATCCCCTACAGTGCAGAAGGAGGCCATTCGGCCCATCAGGTCTGCATCGAACACAATCCCACCCAGGCCCTTCCCCCACATCCCTACATATTTACCCACTAATCCCTATATCCTACACATCTCAGGACACTAAGGGGCAATCAAGCTAACCCGCACATCTTTGGACTGTGGGAGGAAATCGGAGCACCCGGAGGAAACCCACGCAGACACGAGGAGAATGTGCAAACTCCACACAGACAGTGACCCAAGCCGGGAATCGAACCCAGGTCCCTGGAGCTGTGAAGCAGCAGTGCTAACCACTGTGCTACCATGCACTGTTCTCCATGTTTCCGGTTTCCAGTGACCAAGGCTCTTCAATCATGATGCTGAGTTTGTGCAGGGTTGTAACACATGCTCTGATGAGTATTGCAAGAACATCCCTTAAACGCTCCAATGATCTTCGAGCTGGTGTTTCATGTGGCAGTTTGCTCCTTATTGTACACATGTTGTCCACATCTGGTTTAGTTGTGCGCCAGACTCAGGAGCCAGATGTGAAACACCCTGCAACCAACCCCTAATTTGATGTGATGGTTTACATACTGTAACACTAGTGTACCTTTAAGAAATGTATTTTTTAAATCATGTTCTCTGCAGTTTGTAAGCTGGCCTTTTGGTTTCATTGTGGCACCGGCTGTCTGCTAAAAGTCCTTTTTTGCTGCTTCAATGGCTTAAATGGGTCTTGTTTATTTATACTCTGGACTTTAGGTACTTTTTGGGATTTTATGACCATTTGCATTGTGGGGAGGAAGACTGATTGATAAGTCAAAATCAGGTGGTTCCTCCAGAGCCGAACCAAATGGTTCATTTTCAGTTTTGGTTTGGAGTCAGAAGCTTCCTGGGTTGTCAAGTAGCAGGCAGGTTTTCTCTCTCTCTCTCCCTGGGATTGGAAATTCTGCTGGCCAGCTAGAAGCAGGCCTCCTGGCCTTCTTGGAGTGAAAATTCTGCTGTTTGCTGGTTAGTATCTCGAGCCTCTTACTCTCCCTGGTGTTTTGGGAAACTGTTCTGGCTACAATCCTGTCTGTATGTGCATCAAGAGAACTGAGCATTGAACCAAAGGACTAGGTTCCAGCTTCACGTGAGCATTTGTATTTTCTGTGCTAAACCTATGGTAAGGGTTTTGTTTATGGGATTTGTTGGAACGGTATTTAGCTGTTAAGGTTTATGCAACATTATGGTTGTTTCTTCCCCCTTGTTTGTAATCAGTAAAAGTTATTGCCGATTTTCTTTCTATACATGTTAACTATATTCTTAAATAAACTTTGTTTGATAAAAACTCCCTAGTGGATCAGTTGAATTATACGTGAAGTGAAACATCTCATGCTCACCCTTACCAAATTCAAAGTGCAAAGCTTATGATCCAGGGGGACTTCATAAAACATTTTGGAATTTCTGATCTGAATTATAACAATACTGAGGACTGTGTAGACTGGAGGCATCATGACCGTACCCAGCACAGTGGGCACTCCTGTAGGGAGTGGGCAGGAAAATAGAGTTGAAGCCTAAGATTACATTGTAAGGCAGAGCGGGCTCGGTGGACTCTGTGGTCTTCACCTGCTCCTATTTCTTATATTCCCCCGTTCTTAATCACCTGCGTAAGCATGGGGTTGAACACCAAATGCACAAGCAGGGGCGGCACGGTAGCACAGTGGTTAGCACTGCTGCTTCACAGCTCCAAGGTCCCGGATTCGATTCCCGGCTCGGGTCACTGTCTGTGTGGAGTTTGCACATTCTCCTCGTGTCTGCGTGGGTTTCCTCCGGGTGCTCCGGTTTCCTCCCACAGGCCAAAGATGTGCGGGTTAGGTTGATTGCCCAGGTTAAAAATTGCCCCTTAGAGTCCTGGGATGCGTAGGTTAGAGGGATTAGCGGGTAAATATGTGGGGGTAGGGCCTGGGTGGGATTGTGGTCGGTGCAGACTCGATGGGCCGAATGGCCTCCTTCTGCACTGTAGGGTTTCTCTATGATTCTATGATTCTATGAATGGAACACTTTGAGATACATCTCCACATTTAGAATTGGTGCCCACAAAGCCATGTGGCGGCATAGTATAGTGAATAGCACGGCTTTCTCACAGCAACACGGACCCGGGTTTGATTCGATTCCCAGCTTGGGTCACTGTCTGTGCGGAATCTGTACATTCGCCCCATGTCCGCATGGGTTTTCTCCGGGTGCTCTGGTTTCCTCCCAAACTCCAAAAGCCGTGCTGGTGAGGCGCATTGGCCGTGCTAAATTCTCCCTCAGTGTACCCGAACAGGCGCCAGAGTGTGGCAACTAGGAGATTTTCACAGTAACTTCATTGCAGTGTGACACTAATAAATAAACTTAAACTTACAGTGCAGCAAGAAGCTATTTGGCCCATCGAGCCTGCACCGATAACAATTCCACCCAGGCCCTATCCCTGTAACTCCACCTATTTACCCTGATAATCTCTGTGACATTAAGGGGCAATTCTCATAGTAATTCCATTGCAGTGTTAGTGTCAGCCTACTCGTGACTAATAAATAAATAATTTAAAGTGTGTGTTCAGTCGATGGCACCTGGAACCACAATGATGTGCACTATCTTGGGCATGGAGACCAACCCTACCCAGGTTGCCATCTGTCGTGAGCCAATGCCAGTAGTGTCTGCATGTGATGCAGATACCATTTTGAAACCAAGATGGCACCCTTGGCACAGAAATTAGCAATGAAACCGCGCCACGGAGCTAAGCTTAGCTGGCTATGCTGCAGAAATCAGTGCCTTTCATTTATTGTGTCCCCAATCTCAATAGCCTGTCCTCCTCCAGGGCATGTGCAATGGCAGAACAGCCACCATCATCCCAGAGGTTTCCCTGGCAACCAGAGCTTTGAATTGCCCTTCCAGGTGTGCTTATTAACACGATTCCTCAGGGAGAGTACCTAAAACAGTGACGTTAAAAGAGACACAGCAAAGCACAGCACCATCCTAACAGCTGAACATCATGGCTGTGCTCCAGGCTCCAGTTTCCCAATCAGTTACCCTTGTCGTGAAGAGTGAGGCGCGATGTGTGAGGTCTGTTTTTGACTCATCTCAAATCTCTCCTGCTCTAGCTCGTTCAGACTATCAGCGCAGTGGACCAGGACGAGCCATTGGAGGGACATCGCTTTCACTTCGCCCTGGCGTCGGATGCTGTCGGGAATCTCAATTTCACTGTTAGAGATAATCAGGGTAGGACACTGGGGGCGGACCGCAGTAAATGGGCTTTCTCTTCCATCCTCTGATGATCCCTGCTGTGCGCGAGATTGATCTTCGAGTGCTAACTGGGTTCTGCGCCTTATCGGCACGCATTCTGGTGTATGATGGGCAATAACTGTGAAAGATGCAGCAACCACAGTGGCCACAGACAGCCTCATTACTGCAGAGGCAGCAGGTTGCAGGCTGCTGCCTGTTCACCGGTCAAAAGGAATCAACTATTTCCGCCCCCTGGAACACTAAACTGCCGGTGGCTCCAGGGAAGTTTCTGGCTGTCCGTTTACTGTTAAAAAAACCTTTGGAGTTTTGCTTTTAGAGTGTGGCCAATCCATCTGAATGTCAGCTGGAACAAGATTTAATTTGCTGTGTACATGTTGTGATGTACAGCTCCTCTGAACAAGCCCACTGTTCAATCCAAATTCATCAGACAATGTCAGCCTGAGTAATCTTTCATCTCTCTCTTTCTCTCTTAATCTCTCTCTTGCTGTCTCTCCTTTACTAATTAACTCTTTCTCTCTTCCATTCCCTCTTAATTTCTCCCTTTTCCTTCTTTCTTTCTCTCTTTCTGTCTCTCTCTCTTTCACTAATCCACTCTTTCTCCCTTTCACTAAATCACTCTTACTTTTACTGTCTCTCTTTCCCTCTTTCTGTTTTATTCTCTCTTTCCCTCTTTCCTTTCTCTCTTTCCCTCCCATACAAACATACTGTCGTGAATTCCATAGATTCCCATTCTCTGACTGAAGAAATTCCCCCTCTCAGTTCCTTTAATCTGAGGCTGTAGCCTCGGATCCTAGTCTCGCCTCCTAATGGAACTAATGGAAGCTAATTGGCTCTGCCAATTATAAGGGATAGGATTTATAGTTATTTGGAGAGTAATGAATTGATAGGTGATAGTCAGCATGGTTTTGTGGCAGGTAGGTCGTGCCTTACTAACCTTATTGAGTTTTTTGAGAAAGTGACCAAGGAGGTGGATGGGGGCAAGGCAGTGGACGTGGTATATATGGATTTTAGTAAGGCGTTTGATAAGGTTCACCATGGTAGGCTTCTGCAGAAAATGCAGATGTATGGGATTGGGGGTGATCTAGGAAATTGGATCAGGAATTGGCTAGCGGATAGGAAACAGAGGGTGGTGGTTGATAGTAAATATTCATCATGGAGTGCGGTTACAAGTGGTGTACCTCAGGGATCTGTTTTGGGGCCACTGCTGTTTGTAATATTTATTAATGATCTGGATGAGGGTATAGTTGGGTGGATTAGCAAATTTGCTGATGACACCAAAGTCGGTGGTGTGGTAGACAGTGAGGAAGGGTGTCGTAGTTTGCAGGAAGACTTAGACAGGTTGCAAAGTTGGGCCGAGAGGTGGCGGATGGAGTTTAATGCGGAGAAGTGTGAGGTAATTCACTTTGGTAGGAATAACAGATGTGTTGAGTATAGGGCTAACGGGAGGACTTTGAATAGTGTGGAGGAGCAGAGGGATCTAGGTGTATGTGTGCATAGATCCCTGAAAGTTGGGAATCAAGTAGATAAGGTTGTTAAGAAGGCATATGGTGTCTTGGCGTTTATTGGTAGGGGGATTGAATTTAGGAGTCGTAGCGTTATGTTGCAACTGTACACAACTCTGGTGCGGCCGCACTTGGAGTACTGTGTGCAGTTCTGGTCCCCACATTACAGGAAGGATGTGGAGGCTTTGGAGAGGGTGCAGAGGAGGTTTACCAGGATGTTGCCTGGTATGGAGGGGAGATCCTATGAGGAGAGGCTGAGGGATTTGGGATTGTTTTCGCTGGAAAGGCGGCGGCTAAGAGGGGATCTTATTGAAACATATAAGATGATTAGAGGTTTAGATAGGGTGGATAGTGATAGCCTTTTTCCTCTGATGGAGAAATCCAGCACGAGGGGGCATGGCTTTAAATTGAGGGGGGGTAGTTATAGAACCGATGTCAGGGGTAGGTTCTTTACCCAGAGGGTGGTGAGGGATTGGAATGCCCTGCCAGCATCAGTAGTAAATGCGCCTAGTTTGGGGGCGTTTAAGAGATCCGTAGATAGGTTCATGGACGAAAAGAAATTGGTTTAGGTTGGAGGGTCACAGTTTTTTTTTTTAACTGGTCGGTGCAACATCGTGGGCCGAAGGGCCTGTTCTGCGCTGTAATGTTCTATGTTCTATGCCTCTCTCAGTTAGATCCAAATGTATACATGGTTTTCTAATTTATAGCGATTTATAGACAGCCCCTAACAGCAATTGCTTACCAACAAGCGAACTTATGGTTTCCCTGTACTGTTGCTCTTTTTTGTAAACAATAATAACTGACTGCAGGACACTCTTCCCAGAATGCTTCACCACGATGCTGACTGGAGGACACTGTTCCCAGACTGCTTCACCATGATGCTGACTACAGGACACTGTTCCCAGACTGCTTCACCATGATGCTGACTGGAGGACACTGTTCCCAGACTGCTTCACCACGATGCTGACTGCAGGACTCTGTTCCCAGACTGCTTCACCACGATGCTGACTGGAGGACACTGTTCCCAGACTGCTTCACCACGATGCTGACTGGAGGACACTGTTCCCAGACTGCTTCACCACGATGCTAACTGCAGGACTCTGTTCCCAGACTGCTTCACCATGATGCTGACCACAGGACACACTTCCCAGACTGCTTCACCACGATGCTGACCGGAGGACACTATTCCCAGACTGCTTCACCATGATGCTGACTACAGGACACTATTCCGAGACTGCTTCACCATGATGCTGACTGCAGGACACTCTTCCCAGACTGCTTCACCGCGATGCTGACTACAGGACACTGTTCCCAGACTGCTTCACCGCGATGCTGACTACAGGACACTGTTCCCAGACTGCTTCACCGCGATGCTGACTACAGGACACTGTTCCCAGACTGCTTCACCGCGATGCTGACTACAGGACACTCTTCCCAGACTGCTTCACCATGATGATGACTGCAGGACACTCTTCCCAGACTGCTTCACCGCGATGCTGACTACAGGACACTGTTCCCAGACTGCTTCACCGCGATGCTGACTGGAGGACACTGTTCCCAGACTGCTTCACCACGATGCTGACTGGAGGACACTGTTCCCAGACTGCTTCACCACGATGCTGACTGGAGGACACTGTTCCCAGACTGCTTCACCACGATGCTGACTGGAGGACACTCTTTCCAGACTGCTTCACCACGATGCTGACCGGAGGACACTGTTCCCAGACTGCTTCACCACGATGCTGACTGGAGGACACTCTTCCCAGACTGCTTCACCACGATGCTGACCGGAGGACACTGTTCCCAGACTGCTTCACCACGATGCTGACTGCAGGACACTGTTCCCAGACTGCTTCACCACGATGCTGACTGGAGGACACTGTTCCCAGACTGTTTCACCACGATGCTGACTACAGGACACTCTTCCCAGACTGCTTCACCGCGATGCTGACTGCAGGGCACTGTTCCCAGACTGCTTCACCATGATGCTGACTGGAGGACACTGTTCCCAGACTGCTTCACCATGATGCTGACTGGAGGACACTGTTCCCAGACTGCTTCACCATGATGCTGACTGGAGGACACTGTTCCCAGACTGCTTCACCGCGACGCTGACTGGGGGACACTGTTCCCAGACTGCTTCACCGCGATGCTGACTGGAGGACACTCTTCCCAGACTGCTTCACCATGATGCTGACGAGAGGACACTATTCCCAGACTGCTTCACCACGATGCTGACTACAGGACACTCTTCCCAGACTGCTTCACCACGATGCAGACCGGAGGACACTATTCCCAGACTGCTTCACCACGATGCTGACTACAGGACACTCTTCCCAGACTGTTTCACCACGATGCTGACTGCAAGACACTGTTCCCAGACTGCTTCACCACGATGCTGACTACAGGACACTCTTCCCAGACTGCTTCACCACGATGCTGACTACAGGACACTCTTCCCAGACTGTTTCACCACGATGCTGACTACAGGACACTCTTCCCAGACTGCTTCACCATGATGCTGACTGCAGGACACTGTTCCCAGACTGCTTCACCATGATGCTGACTGCAGGACACTGTTCCCAGACTGCTTCACCACGATGCTGACTGCAGGACACTGTTCCCAGACTGCTTCACCACGATGCCGACTGCAGGACACTGTTCCCAGACTGTTTCACCACGATGCTGACTGTAGGACACTGTTCCCAGACTGTTTCACCACGATGCTGACTGGAGGACACTCTTCCCAGACTGCTTCACCACGATGCTGACTGCAGGACACTGGTCCCATCTCAATTTAACACGTTGAGGTTCTCAACTCATCCAATCAGGAAGTGACAATATATCTGGGAAACAATTAGAATATTTAAACACTATCTAGAAATGGAAATAGCGCCACTCACCTGGAGAAAGCTATCGTTCCAATAATTAGTCTTATTAATTTGATAGGATTAATTAAAAAATGTAATTATACATTTCATTAAAAAAAAATCCCTGATCTCTTAATAAACATACAACCCATTGGATCGACCACCCTCACTGAGGCCACATTTATTTTGGATCTGTTCAGCCAGAATAATCCTTTCTCACTTCTCTTTCTCATCTTTACTCCCCATTCACAAACTCAATCATGATGTCGACTGGGGTCATTGCAGAGTCAATATAATGGGATGGAGATTTCCCTGAGCTTCTCTGCTCCCCCATTTGGAGAAGCAATCAATTTTCAGCATGGGAGAATTGAGAATCTTCAGCTGAAACTTTAGGTATTGGTCTGTTTATCTTAGTCCAAGAAAATAAGTCCCAACAAAGCCTGCGTGGCATTAGGAGATTGGATGAAAAATCATTGACCTGAAATGTTAACCATGTTGCTCTCTCCTTTAAGTAGCTTGATTCTGGTACCAAATGTGCCTCGCAACAACAAATCCATTTACTGTGTTCACCAGGTGCAGAACTGTGGTGCTTGTCCCTTTAAGAGCAACACAGCGGAGTTTAGCTGCCAACATGTAGCTCTTCACGACTACTTGTGAATAAATTATTTTTTCTTCCACTCATGAAAGTGCAACATTGCAGAAATATTCCTTCAGCGAGTGAAATCTGCCGTCCTTACCTGGTCTGGCCCACATGTGACTGCTCACCAAAAACTGTAAGAGGAATTTTCTGAGGTGTCCCACTGAGTTGCCCTGTATTTAGTTGACCTCACTGAATCAATACATAGACTACAAAAGATAGTGTACAGTAAAAGAATGAAAGGAATTTAGCTACCAATGCATGCACAGGACAGAGACACAGTCAATGGCTGTCCTCTCCTGAGTTAACCTCGCAATTGTAAAATTGTTATACTATTCTGAACAATTCAACATCCCGCCCAGTTGTATCAATCAGACTGGAGGGTCCAATTACAATATTACACATGATTATCTTAGCCAATAATGTTCCACCTGTCAACAAGAATAGGAGATCATTAACTCATTGCCACTATAGGTTCCTCCCCCATTATCTAGGAAACCTAACCCACAACCATTCCCGTAACCAAGGCCATAGCTAACATCTATGAATTTTAATTGGTGAAAGAAGTCATTCTCTGCCCGAATCTGGCCTCTTCTTATCAGCTTGAAACACTCCTCCAGCCTCGCTCCCCAGAGATGAATCCACTCCCTCACACACCAGGCCTATTAAATTCATTTTTGCTGCCTTTCTGTGCTCCATTGTATTAAAATAAATTGGTCTGCCTACCACTATGTTTCCCATCATGCTGCATTCAGAACAAAGTTGGCCAAGGCGCACTGTACATATATATTGAAAATACAGTTTAAGCTTCTAATAATTGGTTAATTTGTGGTTATACAGTTTATAATGCATCTACAGTTCACAATACCTTTGCATATTTTGTTCCAGGCACTTTGTGAATTCTCACTATATATCAGACACTTTATAATTACCTTAACCTAACCTACTTATTATCCATAAACTAAAATGAAGGGCCTCAAAGTAAGAATTCCATACTAACCCCCATCACAGCCCTCTGAAAAGGCCTAACAGGCCGTACAGTTCAAGGGCAGTTAGGGATGGGCAACAAATGCTGGCCTTGCCACTGACACCCGCATCTCATGAAATAATTATAAAAAGGGCCAAATCTTTTAATTTTCAGATTGTCAGAGACCCGATGAATGAATAAAGATATGTGTCGGGATCCTGTGGAAGGCCTGAGGTACAGGCCTCTGTGGGAATCACTTGGAAAGATTAAACTTCCGATAGGAAGACGTGCTGGTTAGGTGCATTGTCCATGCTAAATTCTCCCTCAGTGTACCCGAACAGGCACCGGAGTGTGGTGACCAGGAGATTTTCACAGTAACTTCATTGCAGTGTTAGTGTAAGCCTACTTGTGACACTAGTAAATAAAATTTAAACTTAAAAGAAACTTAAAACATTTCGTAGTTCCTTAAGATTCTCTGTGATGTCTCAAACTCTGAGTTAGAGTAAGAAACCTTGGGCAGTTCTGACTTACTTACCTGGACAGCTACCAAGGAGATGTTAGACAAAAATATCCTAGTCTAATGCCTGGGTGACTAAAAAGTTTTAAAGTTTATTTATTAGTCACAAGTAGGCTTACATTAACACTGCAATGAAGTTACTGTGAAATTCCCCTAGTTGCCACACTCCGGCGCCTGTTTGGGTACACTGAGGGAGAATTTAGCATAGCCAATCCACCTAACTGGCAATGGAGAGGGATAGGGCCGGACGGCAGGGCAAGGCTTACAATTGGGGGAGAGGTAATTATGATGCGATTAGGCAAGAATTAGGGGGCATAAGATGGGAACAGAAACTGTCAGGGAAAGGCACTGATGAAAAGTGGAACTTTTTCAAGGAACAAATACTGGGTGTCCTTGATAGGTATGTCCCTGTCAGGCAGGGAGGAAATGGCCGAGTGAGGGAACCGTGGTTCACAAAAGAGGTGGAATGTCTTGTGAAAAGGAAGAGGGAAGCTTATGTAGGGATGAGGAAACAAGGTTCAGATGGCTCGACTGAGGGTTACAAGTTAGCAAGAAACGAGCTGAAAAAGGCGCTGAGGAGAGCTAGGAGGGGACATGAGAAGTCCTTGGCGGGTCGGATCAAGGAAAACCCCAAGGCTTTTTACTCTTATGTGAGGAATAAAAGAATGACCAGGGTGAGGTTAGGGCCGGTCAAGGACAATGGTGGGAACTTGTGTATGGAATCAGTAGAGATAGGCGAGGTGATGAATGAATACTTTTCTTCAGTGTTCACCAAGGAGAGGGGCCATGTTTTTCAGGAAGAGAAGGTGTTACAGGCTAATAGGCTGGAGGAAATAGATGTTCGGAGGGAGGATGTATTGGCAGTTTTGAATAAACTGAAGGTCGATAAGTCCCCTGGGCCTGATGAAATGTATCCTAGGATTCTTTGGGAGGCGAGGGATGAGATTGCAGAGCCTTTGGCTTTGATCTTTGGGTCCTCGCTGTCCACGGGGATGGTGCCAGAGGACTGGAGAGTGGCGAATGTTGTTCCTCTGTTTAAGAAAGGGAATAGAAATGACCCTGGTAATTATAGACCGGTTAGTCTGACTTCGGTGGTTGGTAAATTGATGGAAAAGGTCCTTAGGGATGGGATTTACGACCATTTAGAAAGATGCGGATTAATCCGGGATAGTCAGCACGGATTTGTGAAGGGCAAATCGTGCCTCACAAATTTGATAGAATTTTTTGAGGAGGTAACTAGGTGTGTTGATGAAGGTAGGGCGGTTGATGTCATATACATGGATTTTAGTAAGGCGTTTGATAAGGTCGGCTTATGATGAAAGTAAGGAGGTGTGGGATAGAGGGAAAGTTGGCCGATTGGATAGGTAACTGGCTGTCTGATCGAAGACAGAGGGTGGTGGTGGATGGAAAATTTTCGGACTGGAGGCAGGTTGCTAGCGGAGTGCCGCAGGGATCAGTGCTTGGTCCTCTGCTCTTTGTGATTTTTATTAATGACTTAGAGGAGGGGGCTGAAGGGTGGATCAGTAAATTTGCTGATGACACCAAGATTGGTGGAGTAGTGGATGAGGTGGAGGGGTGTTGTAGGCTGCAAAGAGACATAGATAGGATGCAAAGCTGGGCTGTAAAATGGCAAATGGAGTTTAACCCTGATAAATGTGAGGTGATTCATTTTGGTAGGACTAATTTAAATGTGGATTACAGGGTCAAAGGTAGGGTTCTGAAGACTGTGGAGGAACAGAGAGATCTTGGGGTCCATATCCACAGATCTCTAAAGGTTGCCACTCAAGTGGATAGAGCTGTGAAGAAGGCATATAGTGTGTTAGCTTTTATTAACAGGGGGTTGGAGTTTAAGAGCCGTGGGGTTATGCTGCAACTGTACAGGACCTTGGTGAGACCGCATTTGGAATATTGCGTGCAGTTCTGGTCACCTCACTATAAGAAGGATGTGGAAGCGCTGGAGAGAGTGCAGAGGAGATTTACCAGGATGCTGCCTGGTTTGGAGTGTCGGTCTTATGAGGAAAGGTTGAGGGAGCTGGGGCTGTTCTCTCTGGAGCGGAGGAGATTGAGGGGAGACTTAATAGAGGTTTATAAAATGATGAAGGGGATAGATCGAGTTAACGTTCAAAGACTATTTCCTCGGGTGGATGGAGCTATTACGAGGGGGCATAACTATAGGGTTCATGGTGGGAGATATAGGAAGGATATCAGAGGTAGGTTCTTCACGCAGAGAGTGGTTGGGGTGTGGAATGGACTGCCTGCAGTGATAGTGTAGTCAGACACTTTAGGAACATTTAAGCGGTTATTGGATAGGCACATGGAGCACACCAGGATGGTAGGGAGTGGGATAGCTTGATCTTGGTTTCAGATGAAGGTCGGCACAACATCGTGGGCCGAAGGGCCTGTTCTGTGCTGTACTGTTCTATGTTCTATCTTTCGTACTGTGGGAGGAAACTGGAGCACCCGGAGGAAACCCACACAGACATGGGGAGAACGTGCAAACTCCACACAGACAATGACCCAAGCTGGGAATCGAACCCGGATCCCTGGCGCTGTGAGGCAGCAGTGCTAACCACTGTGCCACCGTGCCATCCCAAGAGACTACACAAGAGATTTCCCAAACAGCCCCATGACCTCCAAACTAGATACCTGCATACCCAAGCAGACTACCTGCCGCCCCTCCTTCCCCCCACCTCAAATACCAGACCACCACTTTGACCCACCTACCCTCGACCCAAACTGACATCCCTCCTGACCCAACTACCCTTCGATGTCAACTATTCACTCACTTGCTAACCCCTCTACCCAATTACACATTTACCCTCTTACCGACCTCACTCACCTACTCATCTCATCTACCTACCCATCTATTGACTTACCCACTGACCCACCTTTTTTTTCGTTCATGCTAAAGCTGCGTAGCTAGTTCTGCAATGACTTTCAATCTGTTTCTTATACAAACCCCCAGCTAAAGTGTCAGCATGTCCTCCACTGGACAAAGTGAAGCTCGTGATAGTTCCACAGGGACAGGTAAGCCATCAAATGGTCATGAATATGGCTGAGTGGTTAGCACTGCTGCCTCACAGCACCAGGGACCTGAGTTTGATTCTGGCCTTGGGTCACTGTCTGTGCGGAGTCTGCACATTCTCCCCGTGTCTGCGTGGGTTTCCTCCAGGTGCTCCGGTTTCCTCCCACAGTCCAAAGATGTGTGGGTTAGGTGGATTGGCCGTGCTAAATTGCCCCTTATATCCAAGGATGTGTAGTTTGGGTGGATTAGCCATGATAAATGCACGGGGTTACAGGGATAGGGCGGAGGTGAGGGGTTGGGTGGGATGCTCTTTTGGAGAGTCGGTGCGGACTCGATGGGCCGAATAGCCTCTTTTGGCACTGTAGGGATTCTATGGTTCTATCGTTAAATGGATAGAGATGGAATCACAACCAAGATTAACGTTGGGCCAATTACCAGATTCACTTGGTGTTGTGTTGTCACTGTGTACCAACCAGTAGAGGGCTCCCTGCTTCCCCAATGCAAAAGCTGATGGTAGCATCTTTATCAATACCTTGGCTGTACCAAGCAGACAGTAGTGCAAAAGGAGGTCGAGACTGGTACTTTAAGGATTCTTGTGACTATTGTCTCTGCACTTTTCAACCAGGCCATTGCTTATTCTCGTTTATGGTTATTTGCTAGATAACACCGCTGCGATTCTGACTCAGAGAGCTGGCTTCAGTCGAGGAGAACAGGCCACTCACTTCCTGCCCATCCTGATAATGGACAACGGGACTCCCTCGCTCAGCAGCACTTGCACACTCACTATCCGAGTGTGTCGGTGCAACAGCAACGGCATTGGACAGTTATGCAACGCGGATGCCTTTTTCCTGCCAGCTGGCCTCAGTACTGGCGCCCTCATTGCCATACTGGTTTGCATCCTGATGATATTGGGTGAGTAGCGTCACAGTGTCCATTGGAGCCCCATGTCGGCTGGGGAGTTGAACGTTGGGGCAGGGCCTACAGCAGAGATCTTGATATCTTTCGCACCATCATTGGCTTCAGCAGATTCTGATAGACGCTTGTGTGAACGTGAAGGAGACTCCAGGATGAGATGTTGCCTCCCTGATGCCAGGGTCCAGGATGTCTCTGAACGGGCAGAAAGCATTCTGAAGGGAGAGGGTGAACAGCCAGTGGCTGTGATACATAATGGTATGAATGATGTAGGCAGGAAGAGTGATGAGGTCCTGCAGCAGCAGTTTAGGGAGTTAGGTAGAAAGTTAAAAAGCAGGACCTCGAGGGTTGTAATCTCAGGATTACTCCCTGTGCCAGTGAGGCTAGAAATAGGAAGATAGTAGAGCTCAATACATGGCTAAACAGCTGGTGTAGGAGAGAGGGTTTCAGATATCTGGGCCATTGGGGTCTCTTCCGGGGCAGATGGGACCTGTACAAGAAGGACGGGTTGCACCTAAACTGGAAGGGCATAAATATTCTGGCCGTGAGGTTTGCTAGTGTCACACGGGAGGATTTAAAATAGTTTTGCAGGGGTTAGGAACCAAAGCAAAGGTGAATTAACTGAAGGGGAACCAGAGAGTAGGGCCAGTAAGACTCAGAGAAACAGCAGGCAGGGTGGGATTGCAAATCAAAGAGGGTCTGGTGGACTGAAGTGCATTTATTTCAATGTAAGAAGTGTAACAGGTAAGGCAGATGAACATAGAGCTTGGATTATACTTGGAACGCTTATATTGTTGCTATTACAGCGACTTGGTTAAGGGAAGGACAGGATTGGCATCTTAACATTCCAGGATGCAGATGTTTCAGGCGGGATAAAGGGGGATGTAAAAGGCATGGGGGAGTTGCACTACTGGTTAAGGAGAATATCACAGCTGTACTGCGGGAGGACACCTCGGAGGGCTCATGCAGCGAGCAATATGGGTAGAGCTCAGGAATAAGAAGGATGTAGTCACAATGTTGGGGGTTTACTATAGGCCGCCCAACAGCCAGCGGGAGATAGAGGAACAGATATGTAGGCAGATTTTGGCAATGTGTAAAAGTAACAGGGTTGTTGTGGTGGGAGATTTTAACTTCCCCTATATTTTCTGGGACTCACTTAGTGCTAGGGGTGTGGATGGGGCAGAGTTTGTAAGGAGCATCCAGGAGGACTTCATGAAGCAGTATGTAGATAGTCCAACTTGGGAAAGGGCCATACTGGACCTGGTACTGGGGAATTAGCTGGGCCAGGTGGTTGACGTTTCAGTTGGGGAGCAATTTGGGAACAGTGACCACAACTTGGTCAGCTTTAAGAGACTGATGGATAAAGATCAGTATAGTCCTCAAGTTAAGATGCTAAATTGGGGGAAGGCTAATTACAACAACATCAGGCAGAATGTAGATTGGGGCAGATGTTTGAGGGCAAATCCACATCTGGCATGTGGGAGGCTTTCAAGTATAAGTTGATAGGGATTCAGGACTGGCACATTCCTGTAAGGATGAAGGATAAGTATGGCAAGTTTTGGGAACCTTGGATAATGAGAGATATAGTGAACCTAGTCAAAGAGAAAAAGGAAGCATTTGTCAAAGCTAGGAGGCTGGGAACACATGAAGCAAGTGTGGAATATAAGGAAAGTAGAAAGAAACTTAAGCAAGGAGTAAGGAGGGCTAAAAGGGGTCATGAAAAGTTATTGGCCAGCAGGATTATGGAAAATCCCAAGGCTTTTTATACATATATAAAGAGCAAGAGGGTAGCCAGGGAAAGGGTTGGCTCACTCAAGGACAGGGGAGGGAATCAATGCGTGGAGCCAGAGGAAATGGGCGAGGTATTAAATGAGTACTTTGCGTCAGTATTCACCAAAGAGAAGGACTTGGTGGATGATGAGTCTGGGAAAGGGTGTGTAGATAGTTTGAGTCATGTTGAGATCAAAAAGGAGGAGGTATTGGGGTTCTTTAGAAACAGTAAGGTCGACAAGTCCCCAGGGCCTGATGGGATATACCCCAGAATACTGAGAGAGGCAAGGGAGGAAATTGCTGGGGCCTTGAGAGAAATCTTTGTATCCTCATCGGCGACAGGGGAGGTCCCAGAGGATTGGAGAATAGCCAATGTTGTTCCTTTGTTTAAAAAGGGTAGCAAGGATAATCCAGGTAATTACAGACCGGTGAGCCTTACATCAGTGGGAGGGAAATTATTGGAGAGGATTCTTCGAGACAGGATTTATTCCCACTTGGAAATAAGTGGACGTATTCGCAAGAGGCAACATGGTTTTGAGAAGATGAGGTCGTGCCTCACTAAGTTGATCATGATTTTAGAGGAAGTGACGAAGGTCCCTTAAAAGTCACTATTATATCTGCTTCTACTATCTCCCCCGGCAGTGAGTTCCAGGCACCCACCAT
The DNA here is from genome assembly GCF_964213995.1 of Mustelus asterias. Classification (NCBI taxonomy): domain Eukaryota; kingdom Metazoa; phylum Chordata; class Chondrichthyes; order Carcharhiniformes; family Triakidae; genus Mustelus; species Mustelus asterias. The sequence goes on from NC_135807.1 coordinate 11,623,561, forward strand.
CCTCTATGTAAAAAACTTGCCTCGTACATTTGATGAGTCAGACTCAAGGTCCCTCATGGCAGACTGGTACAAAAGGTGAAGTCGCTTGGGATCAGAGGTAAGCTGGCAAGGTGGATACAGAACTGGCTCGATCATAGAAGACAGAGGGTAGCAGTGGAAGGGTGCATTTCTGAATGGAGGGCTGTGACAAGTGGCATTCCTCAGGGATCAGTGCTGGGACCTTTGCTGTTTGAAATATATACAAATGATTTGGAGGAAAATGTAACTGGATTAATTAGTAAGTTTGCGGACGACACAAAGGCTAGTGGATTTGCAGATAGCAATGAGGACAATCAGAGGATACAGCAGGACATAGATCGGTTGGAGACTTGGGTGGAGAGATGGCAGATGGAGTTTAATCTGGACAAAGGTGAGAGAATGCATTTTGGAAGGTCTCGTACATATAGGAAATATACAGTAAATGGCAAAACTTTAAGAGTATTGATAGGCAGAGGGATCTGGGTGTACAGGTACACAGGTCACTGAAAGGTAGTCAAGAATGCATATGACATGCTTGCTTTCATCGGCCAAGGCATTGAGTTTAAAAATTGGCAAGTCGTGCTGCAGCTTTATAGAACCTTAGTTAGGCTGCACTTGGAATATAGTGTTCAATTCTGTTCGCCACACTACCAGAAGGATGTGGAGGCTTTGGAGAGGGTACAGAAAAGATTGACCAGGATGTTGCCTGGTATTGAGGGCATTAGCTATGAGGAGAAGTTGGAGAAACTTGGTTTGTTCTCACTGGAACGATGGAGGCTGAGGGGCGACCTGATAGAAGCCTGCAAGGTTATGAGAGGCATGGACAGAGTGGATAGTCAGAAGCTTTTTCCCAGGGTGGAAGAGTCAATTACTAGGGAGCATATGTTTAACGTGTGAGGGGCAAGGTTTAAAGGAAATGTACGAGGCAAGTTTTTTACATAGAGGATGGTGGGTGCCTGGAACTCACTGCCGGGGGAGGTAGTGGAAGCAGATATAATAGTGACTTTTAAGGGGCATCTGGACAAATACATGAATAGGATGGGAATGGAGGGATATGGTCCCCGGAAGGGTAGGGGGTTTTAGTTCAGTTGGGCAGCATGGTCAGTGCAGGCTTGGAGGGCTGAAGGGCCTGTTCCTGTGCTGTAATTTTCTTTGTTCTTTGTATTTTGTTCTTTGTTTTCTGAAGGGCTTTGACAGGGTAGGCACTGAGAGGTTTCTTCCTCTGGCTGGGGAATCTAGATGTGGAGATGCCAGCGTTGGACTGGGGTAAACACAGTAAGAAGTCTCACAACACCAGGTTAAAGTCCAACAGGTTTATTTGGTAGCAAACGCCACTAGCTTTCGGAGCGCTGCTCCTTTGTCAGGTGAGTCACCTGTTGGACTTTAACATGGTGTTGTGAGACTTCTTACTGGGGAATCTAGAACATGGAAGTACCATCTCAGAAGAAGATGTGGCCAGTTAGGACAGCGAAAATTCAATCTCCATTCAAAAGGTCGTGAAACTTTGAATTCTCACAGAATTACAGAATACTGCAGTGCAGAAGAGGTCCTTCAGCACATCGAGTTTGCACCGGTGCATGAAAGACCCTGACCTGCCCACCTAATCCCACTTGGCCCATAGCCTTGAATGTTATAGCATGCTAATTCCTCATCCAGGTACTTTTTAAAGGATGTGAGGCATCCCACCTCCACCACCCTCCCAGGCAGCGCATTCCAGACTGTCACCACCCTCTCGGTAAAACGTTTTTTCCTCAACTCCCCCCTAAACCTCCCAGCCCTCACTTTTAACTTGTGTCCACTTGTAACTGACCCTTCAACTAAGGGGAACAGCTGCTCCCTATCCACCCTGTCCATGCCCCTCATAATCTTGTGCACCTCAATCAGGTCGCCCCTCAGTCTTCTCTGCTCCAATGAAAAAACCCAATCCTACCCAACCTCTCTTCATAACTTAAATGCTCCGTCCCAGGCAGCATCCTGGTGAATCTCCTCTGCACCCCCTCCAGTGCAATCATGTCCTTCCTACAATGTGGTGACCAGAACTGCACACAGTGCTCCAGCTGTGGCCTCACTAAAGTTCTATACAACTCCATCATGACCTCTCTGCTTTTGTAATCTATACCCCGATTGATGAAGGCGAATGTGCCATATGCCTTTTTCACCACCCTATTAACCGGCCTTTCCGCCTTCAGAGATCTATGGACAAACACACCAAGGTCCCTTTGTTCTTTGGAACTTCCCAGTGTCAGATCTTTCATGGTATACTTCCTTGTCAAATTACTCCTTCCAAAGTGCATCACCTCACACTTTTTGGGGTTAAATTCCATCTGCCACCTATCCGCCCATTTGACCATCTCAGCTCTATCTTCCTGACTTCTCCATCGCAGAGGAGTGTGGATTCTCCGTCGTTAAATACATCCCTGAATTGAGTAAATATTTGATCTCTCAGGGAATTAGTGGATATAGGGCACAAAAACAGAAAATGCTGTAAAATCTCAGCAGGTCTGACGGCATCTATGGGGAGAGAATGGAGCCAACATTCTCAAGTGTAGATGATCCTTCGTCAGAGCTTTTTCTGCAGTATTTTGCTTTTATCTTAGTGGATATAGGAAGCAGGTGGGAAAGTGGAATACAGGCCGAAAATCAGCTATGATTGTAAAGAATGACCATAGAGTCATAGAGGTTTACAGCATGGAAACAGGCCCTACGGCCCAACTTGTCCATGCCGCCCAGTTTTTACCACTAAGCTATTCCCAATTGCCCACGTTTGGCCCATATCCCTCTATACCCATCTTACCCATGTAACTGTCTAAATGCTTTTTAAAAGACAAAATTGTACCCGCCTCTACTACTACCTCCGGCAGCTTGTTCCAGACACTCACCATCCTCTGTGTGAAAAAATTGCCCCTCTGGACACTTTTGTATCTCTCCTCTCTCACCTTAAACCTATGCCCTCTAGGTTTAGACTCCCCTACCTTTGGGAAAAGATATTGACTATCTAGCTGACCTATGCCCCTTATTATTTTATGGACCTCTACAAGATCATTCCTAAGCCTCCTACACTCCAACGAAAAAATCCCAGTCTATCCAGCCTCTCCTTATAACTCAAACCATCAAGTCCCGGTAGCATCCTGGTAAATCCTTTCTGCATTCTTTCTATCTTAATAATATCTTTTCTACATTAGGGTGGAACAGGCTTGATGGGTCTGCTCCTGCTCCTATTTCTCATGTCCTTAAATTATTACAAATGCATAGGAACATAGGAATTAGGAGCATGAATAGGCAATTCAGTCCTTCGAGCCCACTCTGCCATTCTATATGATCATGGCTGATCTCCATCTCATCCTAACTCCACTTCCCTGCCGTTTCCCCATAGCCCTTTAACCCGCATTTGATCAAACATTTATCTCTCTCTTTCTTGAATCCATCGATTGATTCTACATCCACTGCACTCTGGGGCAGTGAGTTCCATAAATTCACAACCCTGTGTGAGAAGTAGCTTCTCCTTATCTCTGCCTTGAACCTCCCCCCTCCTACTCTACAATTGTGACCTCTTGTCCTGGACAGTTCGAGAAGGGGGAACATTTGGTTAACATTTACTTTATCAATCCCGTTGAGTATTTTATATACCTCAATCAAATCCCCCCTCATTCTTCTGTGCTCCAGTGAGTAGAAGCCCAATCTACTCAACCGCTCCTCATGCGACTGCCCCTTCAAACCTGGAATCAATCTAGAGAACCTCTACTGAACCGCCTCCAGTGCCAACACATCCTCCCTCAGAGAAGGTGACCAAAGCTGAGCACAATGCTCCAAGTGTGGTCTCACCAATGCCTTATACAATTGTAACAACACTTCTCTGCTTTTATATTCTGGGTAAGAAGTTTAACAACACCAGGTTAAAGTCCAACAGGTTTATTTGGTAGCAAAAGCCACACAAGCTTTCGAGGCTCTGAGCCCCTTCTTCAGGTGAGTGGGAATTCTGTTCACAAACAGAACTTATAAGACACAGACTCAATTTACATGAATAATGGTTGGAATGCGAATACTTACAACTAATCCAGTCTTTAAGAAACAAAACAATGGGAGTGGAGAGAGCATCAAGACAGGCTAAAAAGATGTGTATTGTCTCCAGACAAGACAGCCAGTGAAACTCTGCAGGTCCACGCAACTGTGGGAGTTACAAATAGTGTGACATAAATTCTGATTCTAGGATCGCATGATAAAGACTCAGGAGGAAAAAAGCAGAAATATTTATGTGAAATAGTGTGACATAAACCCAATATCCCGGTTGAGGCCGTCCTTGTGTGTGCGGAACCTGGCTATCAGTTTCTGCTCCGCGACTCTGCGCTGTCGTGTGTCGCGAAGGCCGCCTTGGAGAACGCTTACCCGAATATCAGAGGCCGAATGCCCGTGACCGCTGAAGTGCTCCCCAACAGGAAGAGAACAGTCTTGCCTGGTGATTGTCGAGCGGTGTTCATTCATCCGTTGTCGCAGCGTCTGCATAGTTTCCCCAATGTACCTATTAAAAATATTCTGGACCCTTTGCAATAAAGCAAGATTCCAAAAATCAGAAAAAAAATCATAATTTCTATTCACAGATTCAATCCAGTCCTCCGAGACACCCTATTTTGTAAAAAAAACACACACACACAGAAGGAATTGTTAGTCATACTGGAACACAGTCATCCGTTTCTTCGTAAATTGGTTTTAAAAATTGCTCTCGAGAGCTTTTTAGAAAATTTGCCTCATGGTGTTCTTGCACCCAAAGGAATCGCTTTAATTTTGGAGTCTCCTCAGAGAACTGTAACAAACACAGAGACTCCCAATGGTGATGAATTCATTTGGGGATGGAGAGGAGTGGGAGGGGGGAGGCGGGGCGGGGGGGGGGGGGTTGCGTGGAAGGGGGGGTGTGGGGTGGGGGGGGAGGAGGTTTGTCTATTTAAACGGGGGGGGGGATCTGTTTCTCGTGCAATGTTTCTAAAACCAGTGCAACAAATCATGGAAGCTTGAGATGTGCTGCAGCTTAATCATGGTTCCAGCTCCGTAAGCCTTGTGCCCCAATCATGCTGATTTTGGACAAATTGTGCTGAAAAATAGGTTTTTTAAGGTTTCAAGTTTATTTATCGGTGTCGCAAGTGAGCTTACGTTAACACTGCAATGAAGTTCCTGTGAAGATCCCCGAGTCGCAACGCTCCGACGCCTGTTTTTGATCTCTCAGGGATTCAATGGACATCAGGACAGGTGGGAAAGTGGAGTGCAGGCCAGGGATCAGCTATGATTGTAAAGTGTGGTGGAGCAGGCCTGATGGGTCTGCCTCTGCTCCTATTTCTCATGTTCTTAAGTTCTTACAAATACAAGAACGAAAGCAGCATAATAGAATGGAGACTTTTTAAAAATTCATTTGTGGGACATGGGCGTCGCTGGCTGGCCAGCATTTATTGCCCATCCCTAGTTGCCCGAGGGCAGTTGAGAGTCAACCACATTGCTGTGGCTCTGGAGTCACATGTAGGCCAGACCAGGTAAGGACGGCAGATTTCCTTCCCTAAAGGACATTAGTGAATCAGATGGGTTTTTCCGACAATGGTTTCACTGTCATCAGGAGATTCTTAATTCCAGATTTTTTTTGCTGAATTCAAATTTCACCAGCTGCCGTGGGGGGATTCGAACCCAGGTCTCCGGAATTTCTGGATTAATAGTCTAGCGATAATACCACAAGGCCATCACCTCCCCAGGCCAAAGAGTTTAACTTGCACGGAATAAATTAATCTCAGTCATGGTACTGGGCAAAATGTCCACTTTTTTCTCATTTGATTTGCTATAATTATTTTGATTTGATTTGATTTATTATTGTCACATGTATTAGTATACAGTGAAAAGTATTATTTCTTGCACTCGATACAGACAAAGCATACTGTTCATAGAGAAGGAAAGGAGAGCGTGCAGAATGTAGTGTTACAGTCATAGCTAGGGTGTAGAGAAAGATCAACTTGGTGTGAGGTAGGTCCATTCAAACGTCTGACAGCAGCAGGGAAGAAGCTGCTCTTGAGTGGGTCGGTACGTGACCTCAGACTTTTGTATCTTTTTCCCAATGAAAGAAGATGGAAGACAGAATGTCCGGGGTGTGTGGGGTCCTTAATTATGCTGGCTGCTTTGCCGAGGCAGCGGGAAGTGTAGACAGAGTGAATGGATGGGAGGCTGGTTTGAGTGATGGATTGGGCTGAGGTGGGGGTGTTGGGTATTGTAATTGTGAATGTTGTTACTGATCTGCAGAAGAAGTTTCACTTTGAGGAATCTGTATCTACAGATACAGCAACAAATCTAAAATCAATATAACATCTCAACAGGAACATCTTGAATTAATGATATGGTTGCAATTACTTTGAAGAGTCTGAGCGAGGGAAATCTAGTTGTCCAAGTTAAATCCTGTCTTTTCATAATTGCACAGAACCTGCTGGTTGCCCACTCCATACTGTTGCCTATTTCTCCGTTAAGATTCTGGTGTAATGGTATTTTGCATTATCTAAAGGTAATACCCCTGGTGTGAAGATTCTATAAACAAAATATATTTGCCCGTTTCTGTAGCAATTGCCTTCAGAGGTGGTGGCATTGTGGTATTGTCAAACTGGACTAGTAGTTCAGAGGCCCAGGGTGGGATTTTCCAGCCACGCTCGCCCCAAAACTGGAAAATCCCATCCGAGGTCAATGGACCTTTGCATGATCCGCCCCACCACCTGCTACGATTCCCGTGGCCAGCAAGATGGGAAAATTCTGCCCCCGGAATGATGCTCTGGGCACCTGAGTTCAAATCCCATCATGACAGATGGTGAAAGTTGAATCCAATAAAAATCTGGAATTAAAAGTCTACTGGCAACATTGTCGATTGTTGTAAAAACCCATCTGGTTCACTAATGTCCTTTCGGGAAGGAAATCTGCCGTCCTTACCCGGTCTGGCCTACATGTGAGTCCAGACCCAGAACAATGTGGTTGACTCTCTAATGACCCGAGCGAGCCATTCAGTTCAGGGGCAATTAGGGATGGGCAATGAATGGTGACCCAGCCAGCGACACCCACACCTAATGAATAAACAAAAGCATGTGTTTTACAGTAAGCTGTGTATAGAGAGGCTCAATGACCCAACATTCTTGGAAGACAGTTGCAGTGGGCAGCCTTTGTTCTTTTTTGTTTGCAGTGGGTGGATGGATGGGCAGGTTCTCTCTGTCCCATTACTCTCAACATTGAAAAGAATTGGCAAGGACTGAGTCCCTCAACACCCTGCCAGCTGTTTAGATTTTTTAAAGATGCGACACCATTATTAAAGACCATCCCGGTACACAAGAGTATAAGTAGAACAGCCCCCCACCCCACTCCCCAGCCACACTGCAACTGCCCCCCACACCCCCACCCCCACCCCACTTCCCCCCCCCCCCCCCCCGCCCAGAACTCCCCCTGGCCATTGCCAGGGGCCATGACAAGGGACATTGCCAAGGAGCAGTGCCAGGGGACAGTGCCCGTGCACTGGAGGAGGGGACCAAGTGTAGGGTAACAAAGTTTGCGAATGACACAAAGATGAGTGGGAAAGAGAATTGCGTGGAGGATGCGGAAAGTCTGCAGAGAGTTTTGGATAGGCTCAGTGAGTGGGCGACGATCTGGCAGATGGAGTATAATGTTGACAAGTGTGAGGTTATCCATTTTGGAAGGAATAATAGTAAAATGGACTATTATTTAAATGGTGAAAAATTACAACATGCTACTGTGCAGAGGGACCTGGGGGTTCTTGTGCATGAATCGCAAAAACTCAGTTTGCAGGTGCAGCAGGTGATCAAGAAGGCAAATGGAATGTTGGCCTTTATCGCGAAGGGGATGGAGTATAAAAGCAGAGAGGCCTTGCTGCAATTGTACAAGGTACTGGTGAGGCCGCAACTAGAGTGCTGTGTGCAATTTTGGTCCCCTTATTTGTGAAAGGATATATTGGCCTTGGAGGGAGTACAGAGAAGGTTCACCAGGTTGATACCGGAGATGAGGGGGTTAGCTTATGAGGAGAGATTGAGTAGACTGGGCCTGTACTCGTTGGAGTTTAGAAGGCTGAGGGGAGATCTTATAGGGACATATAAGATAATGAAGGGGCTAGATAGACAGGGTAGAGGCAGAGAGATTCTTTCCACTTAGAAAGGAAACAAGGACTAGAGGGCACAACCTCAAAATAAGGGGGAGTCAGTTTAGAACAGAGTTGAGGAGGAACTTCTTCTCTCAGAGGGCAGTGAATCTCTGGAATTCTCTGCCCATTGAAGCAGTGGAGGCTACCTCGTTAAATATGTTTAAGTCACAAGTAGATAGATTTCTGATCAATAAGGGAATTAAGGGTTAAGGGAATTAAGGGTTATGGGGAGCGGGCGGGTAAGTGGAACTAAACCACTATCAGATCAGCTATGATCTTATTGAATGGCGGGGCAGGCTCGAGGGGTTAGATGGCCTACTCCTGCTCCTATTTCTTATGTTCTTATGTACCGTGGGGGCATGATCCTTTCCCCCCTGAGCAATGCCCTCACCTGAGCTTCTCCAGAAGGTCTGACCACTAGTGCATGCCGTGGGAGACCAGTGAATGGATGATGTAATGGGGGTGGGGGTACTATCAGGCATAGAAACCTGATAAATAGATTTTAATTTATTCCAATGGGGTTCCCGATGTTCCCCAGTTACATCAGGAGCGGGGCACGGAGAGTATTGTGACTTCCCGCCAACATACAATACGATTTGGACCTCTTGCGCGATGTGCGTTCCTGTCACCATTCGCACCCAATATGAGCAGGAGCGCAAAATCCTGGCCAATGTTTTGTGCAGAGGAGTTAATCAACTGCTGAATGAAACAATGGTCAGTCGGCTTTTCAGATGTTTTTCTGAAGCATCTGGAAGCTTCAGATATAATGAAGACAATTCTCACTTCATCTGGGTGAAGGAATTGGAAATCAGATTTGACAGACACTAAGTCCACTGCGCCAACCCGTAGCTCAAACTGGTGTAGCTGAAATCTAACTGTTTCTATTCAAAGTAGGACGCATTAATACATCTTGTTTTAATGCCATCCAACCAGATTCTTCTTGGTAAATTTAAGAGTAACATTGTCCTTCAGTAAGAATTCATTGATTGGATCTCTTTAAAGTTAATGTATTAATCACAAGTAGGCTTACATTAACACCGCAATGAAGTTACTGTGAAAATCCCCTAGTTGCCACACTTCGGCGCCTGTTCGGGTACACTGAGGGAGAATTTAGCACGGCCAATGTACCTAACCAGCACATCTTTCAGATGTGGGAGGAAACCAGAGCACCCGGAGGAAACCCACGCAGACACGGGGAGAATGTGCAGACTCCACACAGACTGTGACCCAAGCTGGGAATAGAATCTGGGTCCCTGGTGCTGTGAGGCAGCAGCGCTAACCACTGTGCCATCAGGATCTTGAGCTGCCATACACGGGTGATGTATATGGAAGGCCTGACATGCATGAGTTGGATAATTATTATGCTTTCAGGTTTCCCTTAATAAAAATCTTGTTACGAAAAGCTAAGACATGTGTTGAAAAAGAACTGTTGAGGCTTATTACAACTTATTACGACGACTTGTTACTTTCATATCACCAACAGTCAGAGTATAAAGTGTTTGGATGAATGTACAGTCCACCAAAAAGTTTGTTTAGTGACCAAGTACCACCAAACATAAAACAAGTCACCTGAAGGCTTTCTTCTTTGTTTCCTCCTCAGCACTTGTCCTGCTTCTCCTGGCGCTCAGACGACACCGGAAGGATCCTCACTTTGCCAATGAGGGTGATGACGTCCGGGAGAACATGGTCAGGTTCAATGATGAAGGGGGAGGTGAGGAGGACACGCACGCTTTCAGCATGGCCACCTTGCGGAACTCCCGCGTAGGGCGCAGGCCCAAGGCACGAAAAGACGTAAAGTCCGAAATTCCGTCCCTGTACAGGCAGTCACTCCAGACGATGCCGGATGCTGCCGTCTTTCGAGAGTTTGTCAAGGAAAGGCTGCATGAGGCTGACACTGACCCCTCTGCCCCCCCGTTTGATTCCCTACAGACCTACGCCTATGAGGGGACCGGCTCGGTCGCGGGCTCCTTGAGCTCCTCATCCTCCTTGGCCTCCAGTTCGGACGAGTGTTACGATTACCTCAGTGACTGGGGGCCGCGCTTCAGAAAGCTGGCGGACCTGTACGGCAATAGTGGAAATCGCCCGGCGACATGAGGCTGGAGAAGGGCAGTGGCAGATCCTCCTCACCGTGTGCTTCAGGTGTTGGGCCTCATTTCCCTGTAAATGCGTGTTGGAAGGTCAACCACGCCCACATACGATATATTTTTAACCATTTCCTTTAAAGTCCAGAAAGTCAGTTGAAGCAACAACCAAGTTTCAGACACACACCATCCAGCAATGACTCTTGGTCAATATCTGAAAGTTAGCTGAAATGTTTCCCACCTACAATTTAAAGTTTATTGATCAGTATCACAAGTAGGCTCACACTGCAATTAATCCCCCAGTCGCCACACTCCGGCGCCTGTTCGGGTGCACTGAGGGGGAATTTAGCACGGCCAATGCACCTAACCAGCACGTCTTCCAGACTGTGGGAGGAAACCGGAGCACCCGGAGGAAACCCACGCAGACACGGGGAGAACGTGCAGACTCCGCAAAGACAGTGACCCAAGCCAGTAATCGAACCCAGGTCCCTGGCGCTGTGAGGCAGCAGTGCCAACCACCGTGCCACGTGCCAAGCCTCCAAACGTTTGGAAGGGGTGGGGGAGAAACTTCGCAGGAGCAATCCGCGGGATAAATGAGCTTTCGGTAGGCATGCCTTGAGGAAATCATAGTCATGGAGTCATAGAGGTTTACAGCATGGTTCAGGCCCTTCGGCCAATTGTCCATGCCGTCCTTTTATTTAAACCCCGAAGCTAATCCCAATTGCCCGCGTTTGGCCCATATCCCTCTCTCCCCATCGTACCCATGTAACTGTCTAAATGCTTTTTAAAAGACAAAATTGTACCTGTCTCTACTTCTACCTCTGGCAGCTTGTTCCAGACACTCACCACCCTCTGTGTGAAGAAATTGCCCCTCTGGACACTTGTATCTCTCCCCTCTTACCTTAAACCTGTGCCCTCTAGTTTTAGACTCCCCTTCCTTTGGGAAAAGATGTTGACTATTGAGCTGATCTATGCCCCTCATTATCTTATAGACCTCTATAAGATCACCCCTTAGCCTTCTACGCTCCAGGGGAAAAAGTCCCAGTCTCTCCAGCCTTTCCTTATACCTTAAACCATCAAGCCCCGGTAGCATCCTAGTAAATCTTTTCTGCGCTCTTCCTGGTTTAATAATATCCTTTCTATAATAGGGTGACCAGAATTGTACACAGTATCCCAAGTTCTTGTGTGGTCATCCCACTTCATTCAAATTCAACCATGTGACATCGATTTGGTGCATCTGATACTAAGGAATGAAGAGAAATATTTATCACACTCACAAATACGCTCATGGGACTGATGAATGTGAATTCACAAGTCCAAATAAGATCCTCCTCACATCACTAACCAAAGTTGTTCTGTTTGTGAGCTACAGAGTTAGGGGGTAAGGGTAGCTCAGTGGTAGTATTCTTGTCCCTGTACCTCGAAGGTTGTGGGCTTGCATTCTGCTGCAGACAGTTGAACACATAACCCAGGCTGAACCCCCAGTACTGAGGGAATGCTGCACTGATGGAGGTGCCTGGCCTTCCGGTGGGTTTTTACTCCAGCTCCCAGGTGAACGTTAAAGATCCGATGGCACTATTTTGAAGGGAAGCTGGGCTGCTCTCTCCCTACTGTCCTGGCCAAATATTTATCACTCATCTGGTGCTCCTAAAGAACAAATATTGGGTGATAATTGTGTTCCTGTTTGTGAGACTTTCTGTGCGAGATTTCTCTGCTTCCTACATGACAATAGCGAAGACACCTCAGCAAGTATTTCATTGGCTGTAAAGTGCAATGATACACCTGAGGTCATAGAAAGTGCTAGATAAGTTCATGCCCTTCACATGCCACATTTAGTGATCCCACCGCAGCGGTTGGAAAAGCCAGTCTCAGGATTGGTGACTGTGAAACAATTGGGCGGAATTCTCCTAAAGTTTTGCCCCCAGGGAGATTCCCGCTGGGAGGGTCAGAGCGATTCAATTCACACTTCAACCACATGTTGGGCGCAATTCTCCCGTTTGCACTCGTTCTCCGGCCAGTGGGAAAATCGGCATGTTTCCCGTTGGCGTTAGCAGTGCCGGTCACCTGGGATTCACCCACCTGAACCATTTAAATTTATGCTGAATGTAAATCATACCGACCACTCCGGCTTTATAGCGATTGGGACACCATTTTTAAAGGGTGCACTGATCTCCGCGCTGACAGACAGGACTGACAAAGGACATGGTGACACCCACTGGCAAAGCTGGCATTGCCGCCAACTCCTCAGTACAGAGAGGCATCCTCCCCCCCCTCCCACTGAAAGAATAGGTCACCACCCCACCATACCACGCAGGCACAAGGATGAACTGTTCTATTATATCCGCAATACTTAAAGTGGGCAGGACACTTCAAAGGTTTTAGAGGACAGAAACAATAATGGATCTCTTACCCCAGAATGGTGTCTGAATTCACCATCCTGAACATGAACAACACTTTTCCCAGAGGCAACAAGGACAGGTGCAGCCACCAGACCTCCATCCATGGGGGAGAGAACCCTAAGGTCAAGCCCTTCACTCCCCCTCCCAAACCCCAACTCACCGAACCCCTATGCCGCTTAGAGGACCCTTTCTCTGCAGCTGGCAGTGGCAGAGAGGCACAGCATCCCCCCCTACCCCCACCCAGAGTGCAAAGTACCAAGTGGTTGTTTGCCAGGACTGCCCAATGGACGTCACGCTGGGGGTGCAGGGGGTGAGGGAAGGGGTTGCAGCAGTGGTGGGTATATCGGTGGAGGCCACAGATTGAGGCTTCCAGCCTGATAATCATGTTACAATGAGCAGCTTTGTATATTCAACGGGTTCCTGATCAGGGCCGACGGGGCACCTCGATCTTAAAGGTAAGTTGAAGATTCCCCTCCACTCCCCACAGACATGTGGAACACCCCCAACCCTTGACCTCGGAGCAGCAACCCATCACTTAGGGGAGGTGATGGCTCAGTGGTATTATCGCTAGACTATGAATCCAGAAACTCAGCAAACGTTCTGGGGACCTGGGTTCGAATCCCGCCACGGCAGATGGTGGAATTTAAATTCAATAAAAATATCTGGAATTAAGAATCTACTGATGACCATGAACGCATTGTCGAGTGTTTCACGAATGTCCTTTCGAGAAAGAAATCTGACATCCTTACCTGGTCTGGCCCACATGTGACTCCGGATCCACAGCGATGTGGTTGACTCTTAACTGCTCTCTGAAATGGTGTGACAAGCCACTCAGTTTGGGGGCAATTAGGGGCAATTAAGCTACTTAGTTCGAGGGCAATAAATGCTGGCCTTGTTAGCTAGACCCACATCCCAAGAAAGAATACAATTAGTACACTCCAATCATGTTATAAAGAGGTTATTGGCTTTGTTGTAACAGCAGAGGTAAAAGTTTGATGGGAGTACATTAGTGCCCTTCTGTAGCATCAACAACAGTTATTTATAGATTTTGATAAATGTTTCATGAGGAAAATATTCAAGCATTGTTATTTCCTTGTGAGAACATGAGAACAGGCATTTGGAACTGACAATCTCTCACTGAAGGATGTGCTGGCCTTGGAAAGGATCCAGAGGAGGTTCACAATATTGATCCCTGGAATTTTTGACCTTGTCGTATGAGGAACGGTTGAGGACTCTGGGCCTGCACTCATAGAATCATAGAAACCCTACAGTGCAGAAGGAGGCCATTCGGCCCATCGAGTCTGCACCGACCACAATCCCACCCAGGCCCTACCCCCACATATTTACCCGCTAATCCCTCTAACTACGCATCTCAGGGACAATTTTTCTTTTAACCTGGCCAATCAACCTAACCTGCACATCTTTGGACTGTGGGAGGAAACCGGAGCACCCGGAGGAAACCCACGCAGACACGAGGAGAATGTGCAAACTCCACACAGGCAGTGACCCAAGCTGGGAATCGAACCCAGGATCCTGGAGCTGTGAAGCAGCAGTGCTAACCACTGTGCTACCGTGCCGCCCCTACTCGATGGAGTTTAGAAGGATGAGGGGGGGGATCTTATTGAAATTTACAGGATACTGCGAGGCCCGGATAGAGTGGACGTGGAGAGGATGTTTCCACTAGTAGGAAAAATTAGAACCAGACTGCACAACCTCAGGCTAAAGGGACGATCGTTTAAAACAGAGATGAGGAGGAATTTCTTTAGCCAGAGAGTGGTGAATCTGTGGAACTCTTTGCTGCAGAAGGCTGTGGAGGCCAGGTCATTGAGTGTCTTTAAGACAGAGATAGACAGGTTCTTGATTAATAAGGGGATCAGGGGTCATGGGGAAAAGGCAGGAGAATGGGGATGAGAAAAATATCAGCCATGATTGAATGGCAGAGCAGACTGGATGGGCCGAGTGGCCTAATTCTGCTCCTATGTCTTATGGTCTTATTGTGAAATTCCTTGGAATTTTTGGCTACTTTTCAAGTAAAGGAAGCCAGAAGGAGTGACATGTTGGCACTGCCAGGGTGTCAGTAGCACTGGAAAGTCACAGGTCCTGAAGAGAGAGTCTGAAGGGAGCAAGGCCTTAGTCGAACCCACGGTGGGGTATCATTCACTTGGAGGGGTGCTCGATTCTCTGATGCCAGTGAGGATCAATGGGTTGGGCGGAGGGAATGGTTCTGGTCACCCTGATGCCTATGTGGTGTGGCAGGATGGGGGGGAGCTGATGGGGGAGGTGACCCGAACATTTTGTGATGGTGGAGTTTGCCCCTCTGGGGCCAAGGGCTGAGGGTGTTCCACATTCTTCTTTGTTTTCATTTTTGCTTTTCATGTTCTTGGAGAAGCTTGGGGCTTATTCAGGAGAAACGTTGTTGGTGCAAGGGGATGGGAGGCTTCTTATCCTTGTTATGCTGCTGCTGCAGCGAGCTTTACCAGGTTTGCTCTGCACCCTCGCTCCACAGTGAGACCTACTCGACTTTAGCCCAATCTAGAAAGATCATTTGTTGCACCTTCGCTGTGATATTGACAATTCGGTGTTGATTAGTCGCACATTAGGGATGGTTTTGTGACTGATCACTGTACTGGATGGGGAATAGCATTGATAAATGCACAAGGTCCATCTTAAAGACAACCCTTACACTTAAAAATTGTCCATCCGACTGCCATCAAAATCGCTTCCACTTTTTTAAAAAATTCATTTAATTTTGTGGTGCCTTGTTACAACCTTGCCAAGTATTGGAAACAATCTATCACCATGGCGGGGGGGGGGGGGGGGGGGGGTGACATGGTGGCACACTGGTTAGCACTGCTACCTCACAGCGCCATGGACCTGGGTTCAATTCTGGTCTCAGCTAACTGCGTGGAGTTTGCACATTCTCCTTGTTTCTGCGTGGGTTTCCATCGGGTGCTCCGGTTTCCGCCCCCCCCCCCCCCCCCCCCGCACAGTCCAAAGATGTGTCCAAAGTTGATTGACCATGGTAAATTGACCCTTAGTGTCTCAAGATGCATAGGTTAGGGGGATTAGTGGGCTAAAAATGTGGGGTTAGGGGCTAGGTGCAGACTTGATGGGTTGAATTGTCTCCTTCTGCACTGTAATGATTCTATGATTTGTCATAGAATTGCACTTAATTTACAGCACAGAAACAGACCATTCGGCCCAAAAGCTCCATGCCAGTGTTAGTGCTCCTCTTGAACCTCCTTCCACCCAACTTCCACTCTCTTCATGAGCACATCCTTCTATTCCTTTCTCCCTCATCAGCTTTTCCAGCTTTCCCTTAAACTCCTTGTGGTCGCGAAGTCCACATTTTCTCCGTGTGTGAAGACGTTTCAATTAAATTCTTCACTGGATATGATAGTGACTATCCAAGGGAGGCAATGGTGTTGCAGTAATCCAGAGAACCAGTATAATGCTCTGGCATCCCAGGTTCGAATCCCACTACGGGCGTGAGATTTGAATTGAATAGAAATAGTTCAAAGATGTGCGGGTTAGGTGGATTGGCCATGCTAAATTGACCCTGGTGTCAGGGGGTTTAGCAGGATAAATATGTGGGGTTATGGGGATAAGGCATGGGTGGGATTGTTGTCGGTGCAGGCTTGATGGGCTCCCTTATGCACTGTAGGGATTCTATAATTCTATGAGATATCTGCAATTGAAAGTCTAATGATGACCATAAAACCATTGTCATTAACAACCCATCTGGGCTCACGAGTTTGCTTGAGCCAGGGAAATCCTTATCTGCTCCGGCCTCCACTATACTCACGATCCACAACAATCTGATTGACTCTTATTTGGCATGGACAATAAACGCTGGCCCACATCCCATGGGCGGCACGGTAGCACAGTGGGTAGCACTGCTGCTTCACAGCTCCAGGGACCTGGGTTCGATTCACAGCTTGGCTCACTGTCTGTGTGGAGTTTGCACATTCTCCTCGTGTCTGCATGGGTTTCCTCCGGGTGCTCTGGTTTCCCCCACAGTCCAAAGATGTGCGGGTTAGGTTGATTGGCCATGCTAAAATTGCCCCTTAGTGTCCTGGGATGCGTAGGTTAGAGGGATTAGTGGGTAAAATATGTAGGGATATGGGGGTAGGGTCTGGGTGGGATTGTGGTCGATGCAGACTCGATGGGCCGAATGGCCTCTTTCTGTGCTCTAGGGTTTCTAAGATTTCTAAGAAAAAATATAAGGAAAAAGCTGAGTTTTTGAGGAGGAAAGGCAGAGAAGAAATTTCTTTCTCAAGAAATAATCAAGTGTATACCAATCAAATATTTTATTTTTAGAATCTGGCTTGAGTTATTTGGAGACCTATAGTTTCAAGTATGAATGTAATCACAATTCAAATGCAAAATCATAGACTCATACACCGGAATTTTACTGGCAGGTCCGCCCCAATTCCGGGGGCGGGCAAGGCTCGGAAAACAGCATTCTCCGTTGGCCTCGGGTGGGATCGTACGAACCTCGGGCAAACATGCCGGCAAAATTCTGCCCATAGAATCCCTACAGCGCAGAAAATAGGCCATTCTGCATCGCGCCTGCACCAACAACAATCTCATCCAGGGTCTCTTCCTGTCATCCCATGCATTTACCCTGCTAATCCCCTTGACACTAATGGTCAATTTAGCCCGGCCAATCCACCTAACCTGCACATCTTTGGACTGTGGGAGGAAACCCGAGCGCCCAGAGGAAACCCACGCAGACATGGGGAGAACATGCAAACTTCTCGCAGACAGTGACCCAAGGCCAGAATTTAACCCGGGTCCCTGGCGCTGTGAGGCAGCAATGCTAACCACTGTGGCACCATGCTGCCCCTAAAATGGATTTCACTTAAACATCCATTAGGAAGTTGGGAACTTAGGATCACCCCTTGGCTCCCCAAAGCCTGTCCACCATTTCCAAGGCACAAGTGAGGAGTGCGATGGAATACTCTCCATTTGCCTGGATGAGTGAAACTCCAACCACACTCAAGAATCTCGACCCCTCCAGGACAGTGCTTGATTGGCACCTTATCCACCTTTTTAAACCATCCCCGGCAAATATAGTACAGAACAATAGTGCAGAGAGAGGCCATTCAGCCCATTGTACCTGTCCTGGTTCTTTGGAAGTGTTGCCCATTATTCTTTTTTTTATTCATCCATGGGACATGGGCGTCGCTGGCTGGGCCAGCATTTATTGTCCATCCCTAGTTGCCCTTGGAGGGCAGTTGAGAGTCAACCACATTGCTGTGGCTCTGGAGTCACATGTAGGCCAGACTAGATAAGGACAACAGATTTCCTTCTCTAAAGTACATTAGTGAACCAGATGGGTTTTTCCAACAATTGGCAATGGCTTCATGGTCATCAGTAGATTCTGAATTCCAGATATTTTTTATTGGATTCAAATTCCACCACCTGCCGTGGTGGGATTTGAACCCGGGTCATAGAAACCATAGAAACCATAGGTCCCCAGAACAATAGTTGAGTTTATGGATTAATAGTCTAGCGATAATACCACTAGCCATCGCCTCCACCTCTCCTCTTTTTCTAGCTCTCCGCACCCCAACCCCCGCAATGGCATTTTGCCAATTATCTGGAATCGTTATTCTCTGTTTACCAAGACAGGGGAAACAGTTTACTCTGGTGGTTTGTAATATTAGCAAACAATCAGTTTGTGTCTGTGTGAGTTATTCCTCTCTGCACCTAATTTGAAGGAGTCATTAACCCACTTAAAATAATGGATTTATACATCTCTCTTGTCTAAACAGAGCTGGAAAGTGCCTATGAAGGTGTGCAGTGCCTGTATGCTAATACTACACAAAGTCATCTCTCCGCTATGTATATATATTTTTCCCCACAGCACTGGGCATTATTAGTGTTCCAATAATTCACTCCTTGTGAGTGTAAGAAGAGTGATCTAAATGTAAACATCATGTTGAATTTTCCTTCTCCTTATCTGAATCACAGATCAATGTTGCTAGGAATCACTGTGAATTTAAATATATCATTGAAGCTGACAGCACCTGATATTATTAAGCTGTCGTTTTAAAGGAATCAGATACCTCTGAGAGTGCCTCTGGGCAAACGGTTTCTAAACGAACCTTTGCAAAGGCTGTCAGTGGAGATATTTCCAACAATCCTTTTAATATCTGCTGAAATAGACCTGATGGATGAAAAGAGAGAGGGAGAAAAAACTCTGCATCTGTTTCTGCAACGGTTGGCATGGTAGATGGAGCGTCTTATATTCTGTAATAAGCACCAGTTTGGGATGACAGTCAGCAACTGCACATCCTGTTGTTTACAGAATCATAAAACCCCAACAGTGTAGAAGGAGGACATTCGGCCCACTAGGTCTGCAACAATCCCACCCAGGCTCTATCCCTGTAAATCCCATGTTGGGGATTTTCACAGTAACTTCATTGCAGTGTTAATGTAAACCTACTTGTGACACTAATCAATAAACTTTAAACACCCTGCTGGTCCCCCCTGACACTAAGGGGCAATTTAGCATGGCCAATCTATCTAACCTGTACATCCTTGGACATTAAGGGGCAATTTACCATGGCCAATCCACCTAACCTGTACATCTTTGGACACTAAGGGGCAATTTATCATGGCCAGTCCACTCAGCCTGCACATCTTTGGACACAAAGGGGCAATTTAGCATGGGCAATCTACCTAACCTGCACATCTTTGAACACAATTTAGCATGGCCAATCCACCTAACCTGCACATCTTTGGACACTAAGGGGTAATTTAGCATGGGCAATCTACCTAACCTGCACATCTTTGGACTGTGGGAGGAAACCGGAGCACCCGGAGGAATCCTGCTCAGGAAACCCTGAGCAGATTGAGGAACTGACCTGTTATTGAAAAGCACCCTGATTTCATTACTAAATGACAATGCCCAGGAACGTACAACCTGGAAAAATCAAAAACCTCTTGCGGCATTTAACCCTTTCTGTATGAATTCTTTAGATCACCTATATTTAAGCTTGAAGCTCTGTTTTTTTTGTGCCACAGAATTGCTGAAAAAAATGAAAGCTTTTACTGCCTGTAAATTTGAAATGTATATTACCACTTTTATATTTATATCCATATAAAAATAAAATATTTTTGCCTGCAGTAATAGAGTCAGTTCTTGTACTGTTCACAAGAGAATATTAGAGTTTGAGAGAATAAGGACGCAGTTTGTGTTATTCTGGTGATTTTGTGTTGTCTGTGTGGAAATGTAAGTCAGCACTGAAATGGACCATTCAGCCCAACACATCAACATTGGTGTTTAAGCTCCACACAATCCTCCTCAGGCCCCAATTTTCACCCGACCTTCACAGAATTTCCTTTGATATCTTTCTCCCTCGTGCACCCCTGAAACACAGAGCTGTGTTCATTGGGAAGCATCTCAGTTTTAAGTTTATTTATTAGTGTCACAAATAGGCTTACATTAATACTGCAATGAAGTTACTCTGAAAATCCCCCAGTCGCCACACTCCGATGCCTGTTCGGGTACACTGAGGGAGAATTTAACATGGCCAATGCACCTAACCAGCACGTCTTTCAGACTGTGTGTGGAAACCGGAGCACCCGGAAGAAACCCACGAAGACACGGGGAGAATGTGCCGACTCCACACAGACAGTGGCCCAAGCCGGGAATCGAACTCGGGTCCCTGGCGCTGTGAGGCAGCAGTGCTAACCACTGTGCCACCATGCCACCCAGAAACAGGTGGGCACATAGCACATGATTTTCTATCTGATGATGTGTCACTCTTCTATGGTAGCTGAATCCTGCAGAGTGGGTTAATTGACCCAATGACTAATTGATTTATGGACAAAATGGAGTCAATGAGAATCAGGGGGAAACTGTCCACTGGTCAGAGTCATGCCTAACACAAAGGAAGATGGTTGTTGTGGTTGGACGCCAATCATCTCAGCTCCAGGACATCTCTGCAGGAGTTCCTCAGGGTAGTGTCCTAGGGTCAACCATCATCAGCTGCTTCATCAATAACCTTCCTTCCATCATAAGGTCAGAAGTGGGGATGTTCGCCAATGATTGCACAATGTTCAGTGACTCCCTCAGATACTGAAGCAGTTCATGTCCAAATGCCGCAAGATCTGAACAATATCCAGACTTGGGCTGACAAGTGGCAAGTAACACTTGCACCACACAAGTGCCAGGCACTGACCGTCTCCTACAAGAGAAGATCTAACCGTTGCCTCTTGACATTCATTGTCATTCCTGAGACCCCCACTATCAACATCCTGGGAGTTACCATCGACCAGAAACTGGACTAGCCATATAAATAACCAGAGCTGATCCAAGGCTAGGAATTCTGTGGCATAGCTGGATCGTTATTGATATCGAGTTATTCATTTCCTAAAGTACAGAGGCAAAATCTGGCGGAGTTCTAATAAAAACAATCTATTCTTAAAAACTCTTATCAGCTGATCTTTACAGTTACTCTCTGGCCATGTACATCCTTTTCAGTAGATATACTGATACACCATTGTGAGTTATAATCATTGATCTATGGGTTACTGTTTAACTTGCTCACTGGTCAATTAAGGTACCGATTTTTCACCATATGCTTATTTTCCATGTGGCATGATGCATAGAAGGGGAACAATTTTGAATAACTTAGGTGGCCAGCGGTTTTGGGAACATTACAATTCGTAACGCAAAACCAGGAGAGCGCAGACAAACTAAGGTGGACAGCGTGACTGTTTGACAGCAGATTTACTGGGGTTCACTACAGGAAGTTGCCGCAGGGAGAAGACATCATAGGCAACTCCAAACACATTTACACACCTCCCGATTGAGAGATAAGGTGACTTGGGAACGGGCGGCTGTGCTACCTCCACATTCTCACAGCTTCTGTTGTTTACAAAGATTTTAATAGGCTCATATAAAATCCCTCTCTGCACTTGTTGGAAGCAAGAGTTAAGCTGGGAGGTAAATCTGAATTGATCATTTTTGATGTACTGCCCTGTATAATGTACGGTGGGATTTGATAGATGCTTGAGTGTTTGCAGAGGAGCGTATACCCCAAGGATTGATACGGATTTATAAATGTGATGGGAAGCTGGTTGTCTGAGGAGGGGTTGAGTAGAATATTCTCCAGAGTTTGGAAGAATGGGAGATCGAATTGAAAAGTAGAAAATTCTCAGAGTGTTTGACAGGGTAACATAGAAACATAGAAGCTAGAAACAGGAGGAGGCCATTCAGCCCTTTGAGTCTGCCCCGCCATTCATTTTGATCATGGCTGATCATCAAATTCAATATCCTGCTCCCTCCATATCCCTTGAGCCCCAAGAGCTATATCTAATTTTTTCAGACAACGTTTTGGCCCCAACTACTTCCTGTGATAATGAATTCCACACATTCGCCACTCTCTGGGTGAAGAAATTTCTCCTCACCTCAGTCCTAAAAGATTTACCCCTTATCCTCAAACTATGATCCCTAGTTCTGGATTCCCCCACCATTGGGAACATTCTTTCTGAATCTACCCTGTCTAACCCTGTTCGAATTTTATAAGTTTCTATGAGATCCCCTCTCATATCTTGTGTTCGGGCAAGGCTCGTAAAATCTCTCCCGAGGCCAACAGAGAATTCCATTCTGCGAGCCTCGCCTGAGGACAGGCAAGGCGGTAAAATTCTGACCTATGACTCTATGAGTCTGTGTCTTATAAGTTCTGTTTGTGAACAGAATTCCCACTCACCTGAAGAAGGGGCTCAGAGCCTCGAAAGCTTGTGTGGCTTTTGCTACCAAATAAACCTGTTGGACTTTAACCTGGTGTTGTTAAACTTCTTACTATGACTCTATGACAGGTTTAAGGTTATTACGGATGCCAAAATACATTTGAAGTTACAATTGTCTCATTGGCACAATTTTTGTCAATATTTGCGAATTTCTTCTCAGATGATTGTCGAATGAGAGGGTCGAAACTTCAATTCCAGAAATAGGCTTTCAAATCTTCTCTCACAGTGATATCTTCACTTAGTGATCCGCATTCCAAAATCCGGTTCACCTTTTCCAAAGTCTCCACTGACCGGACCTTTCATTCCACTTTTACTAGTGAGTCTGTGCCAGGATTTTTGCCCAGCTCTTTGTAACTTCTACTGCCTTGATGAGACTATACTCTTCTACTATTTTTGAGACCTCATTCACGACTTGACAATTTGTTCACAGGCAGTAATAAAAATATTTCACCCAGTAGAGTTACTTTTAGAAAAATCCTTTTTGGATGTTTTTCACCAACTGATCTCTGTGTCTCGTTTTCTGAAACAGAAGTCTGTTCTTCAGCATAGAAACCATAGAAACCCGACAGTGCAGAAGGAGGCCATTCGGCCCATCGAGTCTGCACCGACCACAATCCCACCCAGGCCCTACCCCCACATATTTTACCCGCTAATCCCTCTAACCTATGCATCCCAGGACACTAAGGGGCAATTTAACATGGCCAATCAACCTAACCCGCACATCTTTGGACACCTGATCACTGAGTTTCAGGTAAGATATTCTGAAATCTTCTTGTTACGGCTCTCTGGATCCCTGGACCTTCTTATGGTTCCCTTCTTGTTTACTCTGTAGAATTCTAGCCCTGGCTAGATCAGTCCATTATAAGGTTCTCGCTTCAAGCAGATATTAGAGACCCATTCTCTCTCTTCCAGTCACCAACTCAACTGAATGAGATTTTTGCTACAGGTTTTAAGACAAAGGAAGCTCCTCCCATGGTTTGCTGGGCAATTATCTGGAGTCTGCATTCCGAAGCTCGAAAACGCAATAGAGTCCGAGCTGGAAATTGAAATGAAACCCTCACACAGGCAAATATTGTTTGCTCAGCCTGAAAGCTAACCACAGCCACCTTGCAAGAACAGAAACATTCAATTAAACCTACCTAAGACTATAGCTCTGATGAAGAGTCTTCCAGACTCGAAACATTGGCTCTACTCTCTCTCCACAGATGCTGTCAGATCTGCTGAGATTGTCCAGCATTTATGTTTTTGCTATCTAAGACTATAACTTTTTTCTAATGTTTACCCATACAAATCAAGTCTGAGGACACGTAAACCAACTCAAGAACGGCTTCTTCCCTGCTGCTGTCAGATTTTTGAATGGACTTACCTTGCATTAAGTTGATCTTTCTCTACGCCCTAACTATGACTGTAACACTACATTCTGCACTCTCTCCTTTCCTTCTCTATGAATGGTATATTTTGTCTGTATAACGCGCAAGAAACAATACTTTTCATTGTATGTCAATACATGTAACAATAATAAATCAAATCAAACCAAATCAAAAATATAAATACCTTAAAACTAACTCTGGTTTCCTATCACCTCCTCCTTTGAAAGAAAGAAATCTTCATAACCATTTTACAAACTTGATTTGATTTGATTTATTATTGTCACATGTATTAACATACAGTGAAAAGTATTGTTTCTTGCGCGCTATACAGACAAAGCATACTGTTCATAGAGAAGGAAAGGAGAGGGTGCGGGATGTAGTATTACAGTCATAGCTAGGGTGTAAAGAAAGATCAACTTAATGCGAGGTAGGTCCATTCAAAAGTCTGACGGCAGCAGGGAAGAAGCTGTTCTTGAGTCGGTTGGTACGTGACCTCAGACTTTTGTATCTTTTTCCCGACGGAAGAAGGTGGAAGAGGGAATGCCTGGGGTCCTTAATTATGCTGACTGCTTTTCCAAGGCAGCGGGATGTGTAGATAGCGTTAATGGATGAAACTTAACAGGACAAATGTCTAACCACATTGCTTTATTACGCTGCACATGTATGTTTTTGTCCTGCCAGAATTACACAGGTCGTAAGTATAATCACAATGATTTCTCAAAAACAAAGGTAACATTGTTGACAGCATCATCAGAATCGAAAGATGGGAATGTTGTCACACACAAACCTTGTGTTTTTCTTTTGATTTTCAGTTTTTAACTCAGAAAAGAATGATTCATTTCAGTCTGCAGTTCAATTGTGTTTTTTCTCATTGTCAACCCCACTTTTCAAATTCACATGTGGAAAATTAGCGTTTCGATTTAACAAAGAGAAAAAGTAATTTTTGTGCATTGTCATTTCAGTTCTTCTCCCATCAAAGTTTATTTTTAATGTTTCAAGAATATTGTTAAAGTTCTTCTTATGTTCGCTCAGAAGAGTATTGTATTCCTGCTTTGTTTGTTCTTTGAACTATTTGTGATTTCGTTATTTTCCCCAATCCCATTTCAAGCGAGTTCTTTTCAGCTCGGAGCCATGTCAATCATATCCTCTCTCTGAAATCTCATCATTCATTGTAATCCTTCAACTTTTTTTGCACAATGTCTGAACTATCTCAGTTTTCTTTTATTCGTTCATGGGACATGGGCGTCGTTGACTGGCCAGCATTTATTGCCCATCCCTAGTTGCCTAAGGGCAGTTGAGAGTCAACCACAGTTCTGTGGCTCTGGGGTCACATAAAGTAAAAGTAAAGTTTATTTATTCGTCACAAGTAAGGCTTACATGAATACTACAATGAAGTTACTGTGAAATTCCCCTAGTCACCACACCCCAGGTCAATGCACCTAACCAGCACATCTTTCAGACTGTGGGAGGAAACCGGAGCACCCGGAGGAAACCCACACAGACACAGGGAGAACGTGCAGACTTCACACATTCGACTTTGGCCAACTGTTCAGTTGCTTTTCTTCCTGGGGAGGCAGTGGCCTTGTAGCATTATCACTGGACTAGTAATAAAGAGACCCAGGGCAAGATCTGGGACCTGGGTTCGAATCCCACCACTGCAAATGGTGGAATATGAATTCAATAAAAATTATCTGGAATTAAGAATTAAACCATTGTCGTAAAAACCCTTCTGGTTCACTAATGTCCTTAGGGGGAGGAAATCTGCCGTCCTTACCTGGTCTGGCCTAAATGTTGATTTATTAATGTCACAAGTAGTCTTACACTAACACTGCAATGAAGTTACTGTGAAAATCCTCCAGTCGCCACACTCCGGCATCTGTTTGGGTACACTGAGGGAGAATTTAGCATGGCCAATGCATCTAACCAGCACGTCTTTCAGACTGTGGGAGGAAACCGGAGCACCCGGAGGAAACCCACGCAGACACGGGGAGAACATGCAAACTCTGCACAGACAGTGACCCAAGTCAGGAATTGAACCTGAGTCCCTGGTGCTGTGAGGCAGCAGTGCTAACCACTGTGTCACCACGCTGCCCACTCCAGAGTCACAACAATGGGGTTGACTCTCAAATTCCCTCTGTAATGGAGGGTAGTTAGGGACGGGCCATAAATGCTGGCCCAGCCAGTGACACTCATGTCTTGTCAATGAATAATAAAAAAACATACAACATCTGGTGCAATATCGCCAACAAGAATTTTTACACCAGGGTCTTTGGTCACTGACTCAGAAAAAGTATTTTACAATGTCAGCACCTCTTCTTAATAATTCTCAGTTTTCAATTCTGCTGCTATTTTAGTTGTTTTCTTTGCCAACTTGGATTCAACAGTGTGTCAAAAGTAAAGTTTATTTATTAGTGTCACAAGTCAGCTTACACTAACACTGCAATGAAGTTACTGTGCAAATCCCCCAGCTGCCACACTCCGTTGCCTGTTCGGGTACACTGAGGGAGAATTTAGCCTGGCCAATGCAACCTAACCAGCACGTCTTTCGGACTGTGGGAGGAAACTGAGACACCCAGAGGAAACCCACGCAGACACGGGGAGAACGTGCAAACTCTGCACAGACAGTGACCCAAGCCGGGAATCGAACCCGGGTCCCTGGCGCTGTGAGGCAGCAGTGCTAACCACTGTGCCACCACTAATATCACTTGGGTCAGTTCTTTACTCATCTTGATCACTGTTCAGCAATGAGGTTTTATTCACAGGCCAACTTTCAGATTGTGACACTCCGTACCATCCAGCTTGTTCATTCCCTCCATTGTGTTTTGAAGTTCAAAGGTCACACTGAGCTTTCCATGATGAGGTGTGAGAACTTTGTTAGTTCTGTTTGTTAATTCTGCATTCAAGCAATTATCTGGATTTACCAGAACCTCCTTTCCTTATTCAAGGCACTTTGCACAACACTTCATAAATACTTCTGATGGTTGCGTTTAATTCAGCTTTTCCTGGATAAATATAACTGTTATAATCTTTTGAGATATTCCATCCAGTTATAACACCAACTGGGTTCCGAAGATCTTCTGGTCATGCCATTGTCAAGGTATGCACCCTCACCCCTGCTGCCGGGACGTCCATAGTAGGGGTACGACATTGGCGGTGTAGTGGGAATTTTTCTTTTAAAATGGGGGCCAATTTCTAAAATCTTAGATTCTATTTAAAAAACTCGCAATAGGCAAAGCCTCTGTTCAAAAGACAGAATCAAACTTTATTTAAACATAAAAAATCATACAGAGCAGACAATACATTAACCGACAGCCGTGGGAGGCCTTCAAAGGGTCAGATAGGCCAGGTTCAGCGCGATGAGACCACTGCAAAGATCTGAGGCATTCAGTCAAATTACAGGGGAATTCTACTCTTCGTTGTCCAACATACACCTCCTCATTAGCTTAGATTCAGTTTCATTCAGTGTTAACATGTCAGTCCAGTACAAGACAGGTTACCTCAGTCAATCGCAATATGCCACTTCATATAATAATATTTTATTTGTCCATTTAATTCCAGACATTTTCTCACTGGCTAAGTCCACTTCCTGGTTGCTATGTAGTTAGGGACACTTCTATAGCTAGGCCTTTCCCAGAGGCGCATTGCCAAGACAGAGGGGTATGCGCCATATGGGCCCTTAGAAAGACATTTTCTTACACCTGGACAATAGATGCCTCTGTAATATTACAATATGTTTCAATATTTGTCCCGGGACTTGAAACTTCTAGGGCCCGATTTTACCATTTTGATTCTAAATGCTGAATCTGGGCACAATTCAGATCCAACTTGGAAATCTGCTTTCAGGCGCCCCCATACGCACTTAGCCTGAAAAATGAATCACGGGTCTGAATTGCGCTGTTGGCGGGGCTTAGTGCACCTGAAACGATCGGAGCTCTGAACTGCACATGCGCAGTTAGAAAACAAAATAGAAAATCGTGTCTCTATCACATTGCTCCCGGGCCGCAAAAAGCGGATAAAGTGGCTCGGGAGCGATGGTCCCCATAGACATCAGCCCCACCCCTACAACATAACTTTCCCCCTTATCCACCCACTCCCCCACCGCTATCCAGACTGATCGTGACCCCCTGCCCCCTTTCCCTCCCACCGATCGCCCACAGAGTGGCAGCGGACCTCCCTGCCCCCGCCCCCTTGCCCCCCCCCTTGCCCCCCCCCCCACCAGAGATCAATCTGGCCTCCCTCCCAGTATATTTCACATACTCACAGCTGAGTACTTTGAGGGTTTCACTAATTAAGTGCACGTGCACTATTATAGCTGTGGAATCCCTTCCCTCTGCTGCCTGTACTTGCAAAATCCACCCAGGTACATATCCAGGCCTTTATTGAAGTTGTGAAATGAAACATATAGGTGCGTGGACAAATAACCGTTGCTTGATTCAACAACCTTTGCAACCTTTGCAACCTTTGCGGTGTTTAGCAACAACCAACTTGCAGTAAATTCTAAGAGTGCATTTCCAAGTTTAAAAGATAATTTGGGAAATGATAATAAGATAATTTCTACTTCTTCTGAACTTGCTGGTGTAGGGGAAAAACATTCATGGCAAGTGAAATATAATCTAAGTAGCATTTATAACAGGAATGATCAGAATTAGAAATGTGATGGAATAGAATTAACTGCCCCCCCCCCCGCCCCCCAGAAAATGATTGGGCCTCCACCCACACCCCCAGAGAAAGTTTGGGCTTCCCTCCCCCCCCCCCCCCCGCCCCACTACCAGACAACGATCGGGCCTCCCTCCTCCCCCCTCCCTACCTCACCAGACAATGATCTGGCCTCCCTTCCCCCCACCAGAGAATGATCGGGCCCGCCGCCCCCCCCGCCCCCCCCAACAGAAAATGATCTGGCCCGTCTCCCCCCCCCCCCATCCCCGCCAGAAAATGATCTGCCCCCGCCCCGCAAACCAGAGATACATCTGACCCACCTCCTCCTCCCCCTCCCAACAGAACTGATCTGGCCTCCCTTCTTCCGCCCCCGCACTGCCCCCCCCCCCCCCGCCCCCCCCCCCCCCCCCCCCCCACCTCCCCAACCAGAGAATGATTTGAAAAGATTTACTAGGATGCTACTGGGACTTGGTGGATTGAGTTATAAGGAGAGGCTGAAAAGACTGGGACATTTTTCTCTGGAGCGTAGGAGGCTGAGAGGGGACCTTATAGAGGTCTATAAAATAATGAGGGGCATAGACAAGGTAGATAGTCAATATCTTTTCCCAAAGGTAGGGGAGTCTAAAACTAGAGGGCATACGATTAGTTTCAACCTGATTGTGGATAAGGATAGATCTGGTCCTCGGGTTGAAGTTCTGATCTGGAAAAAGGCCAAATTTGATGACATGAGAAGGGATCTGGGAAGTGTGGATTGGCACAGGCTGTTCTCTGGTAAGGATGTAAATGGAAAGTGGGAGGCCTTCAAAGGAGAAATTTTGAGAGTGCAGAGTTTGTATGTTCCTGTCAGGATTAAAGGCAAAGTAAATAGGAATAAGGAACCTTGGTTCTCGAGGGAGATTGTAACACTGATTAAGAGGAA
Source organism: Mustelus asterias (assembly GCF_964213995.1). Taxonomy (NCBI): domain Eukaryota; kingdom Metazoa; phylum Chordata; class Chondrichthyes; order Carcharhiniformes; family Triakidae; genus Mustelus; species Mustelus asterias. The sequence goes on from NC_135807.1 coordinate 11,652,924, forward strand.
GAGAGAGTTGTATGAAATGTACAGGCAGCAAGGAACAGATCAGATGCTCGAGGAGTATAAAAAGTGCAAGAAGCTACTTAAGAGGGAAATCAGGAGGGCTAAAAGAAGACATGAGGTTGCTTTGGCAGACAGAGTGAAGGAAAATCCAAAGAGCTTCTATAGGTATGTTAGGAGCAAAAGGATAGTGAGGGATAAAATTGGTCCTCTTGAAGACCAGAGTGGTAGACTGTGTATGGAACCAAAAGAGATGGGGGAGATACTAAATGTTTTTTTTGCATCCGTATTTACTGAGGAAACGGGCATGGAGTCTACGGAAATAGGGCAAACTGGTAGGGAGACCATGGAACCTTTACAGATTAAAGGGGAGGAGGTGCTCGCTGTCTTGAGGCAAATCAGAGTGGATAAATCCCCAGGACCGGACAGGGTATTCCCACGGACCTTGAGGGAAGCTAGTGTTGAACTTGCAGGGGCCCTGGCAGACATATTTAAAATGTCAGTATTCACGGGGGAGGTGCCGGATGATTGGAGGGTGGCTCATGTTGTTCCGTTGTTTAAAAAAGGTTCCAAAAGAAATCCGGGAAATTATCGGCCAGTAAGTTTGACGTCGGTGGTGGGCAAGTTATTGGAAGGTGTGATACTGGATAGGATCTACAAATATTTGGATAGACAGGGACTTATTAGGGAGAGTCAACATGGCTTTGTGCGAGGTAGGTCATGTTTGACCAATCTATTAGAGTTTTTCGAGGAGGTTACCAGGAAAGTGGATGAAGGGAAGGCGGTGGATGTTGTCTACCTGGATTTCAGCAAGGCCTTTGACAAGGTCCCTCATGGGAGGTTAGTTAGGAAGGTTCAGTCGCTAGGTATACATGGGGAGGTAGTAAATTGGATAAGACACTGGCTCAATGGAAGAAGCCAGAGAGTGGTTGTGGAGGATTGCTTCTCTGAGTGGAGGCCTGTGACTAGTGGTGTGCCGCAGGGATCGGTGTTGGGTCCATTGTTGTTTGTCATCTATATCAATGATCTGGATGATAATGTGGTAAATTGGATCAGCAAGTTTGCTGATGATACAAAGATTGGAGTGGACGGTGAGGAAGGTTTTCAAAGCTTGCAGAGGGATTTGGACCAACTAGAAAAATGGGCTGAAAAATGGCAAATGGAATTTAACGCAGACAAGTGTGAGATATTGCACTTTGGAAGGACAAATCAAAGTAGAACGTACAGGGTAAATGGTAGGACTCTGAAGAGTGCAGTTGAACAGAGGGATCTGGGAATACAGGCACAGAATTCCCTAAAAGTGACGTCACAGGTGGATAGGGTCGTAAAGAGTGCCTTTGGTACATTGGCCTTTATAAATCGGAGTATCAGTATAAAAGTTGGAATGTTATGGTACGGTTATATAAGGCATTGGTGAGGCCGAATTTGGAGTATTGTGTACAGTTTTGGTCACCTAGTTACAGGAAGGATGTAAATAAGATTGAAAGAGTGCAGAGAAGGTTCACAAGGATGTTGCCGGGACTTGAGAAGCTGAGTTACAGAGAGAGATTGAATAGGTTGGGACTTTATTCCCTGGAGCGTAGAAGATTGAGGGGAGATTTGATAGAGGTGTATAAGATTTTGATGGGTATAGATAGAGTGAATGCAAGCAGGCTTTTTCCGCTGAGGCTAGGGGAGAAAAAAACCAGAGGGCATGGGTTCAGGGTGAAAGGAGAAAAGTTTAAAGGGAATATTAGGGGGGGCTTCTTCACGCAGAGAGTGGTGGGAGTGTGGAATGAGCTGCCGGATAAAGTGGTAAATGCTTTTAACATTTAAGAAAAACTTGGATGGGTTCATGTATGAGAGGGGTGTGGAGGGATATGATCCAAGTGCAGGTCAGTGGGACTAGGCATAAAATGGTTCGGCACAGACAAGAAGGGCCAAAAGGCCTGTTTCTGAGCTGTAATTTTCTATGGTTCTATGGTTCTATGGATTAAGGTGAGAGGGGAGAGATACAAAAATGATCAGAGGGGCAATTGTTTCACACAGAGGGTGGTGAGTGTCTGGAACAAGCTGCCAGAGGTAATAGTAGAGGCGGGTACAATTTTATCTTTGAAAAAGCGTTTAGATAGTTACATGGGTACGATGGGTATAGAGGGATATGGGCCCGACTTTACCACAATTTCGCACCCGAAAATGGGCGTGACACAATGGTAAAATCGGGCCCCTAATGCTTATTTTGCTGACTAATGGATTCCCAGCTCTGAACTACTGACCTTACCATTATATTTTTGCAGCACTTGGATTTTTGACTGTGACAAACAATACATTTTTATTAAAAATACATTAAAAATAAATTTCATACTTCAACATGCACTTTAAAATCATATTCATTTTGTTTTAATACTGTTATTGCATTCACATATGAGCAAACCTTTGATTTGATTTGATTTGATTTGATTTATTATTGCCACATGTATGAACATACACTGAAAGGTATTGTTTCTTGCACACTATACAGACAAAGCATACCGTTCACAGAGAAGGAAAGGAGAGAGTGCAGAATGTAGTGTTACAGTCATAGCGAGGGTGTAGAGAAAGATCAACTTAATGCAAGGTAAGTCCATTCAGAAGTCTGACAGCAGCAAGGAAGAAGCTGTTCTTGAGTCGGTTGGTATATGATCTCAGACTTTTGTATCTTTTTCCCGAAGGAAGAAGGTGGAAGAGAAAATGTCTGGGGTGCGTGGGGTCCTTAATTATGCTGGCTGCTTTGCCGAGGCTGCGGGAAGTGTAGACAGAGTCAATGGATGGGAGGCTGGTTTGCGTGGTAGATTGGGCTGCATTCACGACCTTTTGCAGTTCCTTGCGGTCTTGGGCAGAGCAGGAGCCAGACCAAGCTGTGATACAACCAGAAAGAATGCTTTCTCTGGTGTATCTGTAAACGTTGGCGAGAGTCGTAGCTGACATGCCAAATTTCCTTTGTCTTCTGAGAAAGTAGAGGCGTTGGTGGGCTTTCTTAACAATAGTGTCAGCATGGGGGGGACTAGGACAGGTTGTTGGTGATCTGGACACCGAAAAACTTGAAGCTCTCGACCCTTTCTACTTCGTCCCCATTGATGTAGACAGGGGCATGTTCTCCTTTACGCTTCCTGAAGTCGATGACAATCTCCATCATTTTGTTGACATTGAGGGAGAGATTATTGTTGCCGCACCAGTTCACCAGATTCTCTATCTCATTCCTGTACTCTGTCCCGTCATTGTTTGAGATCTGACCCACTACGATGGTGTCATCAGCAAATTTGAAAATCGAATTGGAGGGGAATTTGGCCGCACAGTCATAGGTGTACAAGGAGTATAGTAGGGGGCTGAGAACACAGCCTTCTGGGGCACCGGCGTTGAGGATGATCGTGGAGGAGATGTTGGTGCCTGTCCTTACTGATTGTGGTCTGTGAGTTAGGAAGTTCAGGATCCAGTCGCAGAGGAAGGTGCCGAGGCCCAGGCCACGGAGTTTGGAGATGAGTTTTGTGAGAATAATGGTGTTGAAGGTTAAACTGTAGTCATAGAAATCATAGAAACCCTACAGTGCAGAAGGAGGCCATTTGGCCCATCGAGTCTGCACCGACCACAATCCCACCCAGGCCCTACCCCCGCATATTTATCCGACAGGAAGCAAAGAGTCGGAATAAATGGGTGTTTTTCCGGTTGGAGGAAGGTAACTAGTGGCGTGCCGCAGGGATCGGTACTCGGGCCGCAACTATTTACCATTTATATAGATGATCTGGAGGAGGGGACGGAGTGTAGGGTAACGAAGTTTGCAGACGACACAAAGATAAGTGGAAAAGTGAATCGTGTGGAGGACGGAGAAGATCTGCAGAGAGATTTGGACAGGCTGAGTGAGTGGGCGAGGATATGGCAAATGGAGTATAACGTTGATAAATGCGAGGTTATACACTTTGGAGGAAATAATAACAAATGGGATTACTATCTCAATGGAAACAAATTAAAACATGCTACCGTGCAAAGGGACCTGGGGGTCCTTGTGCATGAGACGCAAAAGCCCAGTCTGCAGGTACAACAGGTGATCAAGAAGGCAAATGGGATGTTGGCCTATATTGCGAGGGGGATAGAATATAAAAGCAGGGATGTCTTGATGCACCTGTACAGGGCATTGGTGAGGCCGCAGCTGGAATACTGTGTGCAGTATTGGTCCCCTTATATGAGGAAGGATATATTGGCATTGGAGGGAGTGCAGAGAAGGTTCACCAGGTTGATACCGGAGATGAGGGGTTTGGATTATGAGGAGAGGCTGAGGAGATTGGGTTTGTACTCGTTGGAGTTTAGAAGGATGAGGGGGGATCTTATGGAGACTTATAAGATAATGCGGGGGCTGGATAGGGTGGAGGCGGAGAGATTCTTTCCACTTAGTAAGGAAGTTAAAACTAGAGGACACAGCCTCAAAATAAAGGGGGGTCGGTTTAAGACAGAGTTGAGGAGGAACTTCTTCTCCCAGAGGGTGGTGAATCTCTGGAATTCTCTGCCCACTGAGGTGGTGGAGGCTACCTCGCTGAATATGTTTAAAGCGCGGATGGATGGATTCCTGAGCGGTAAGGGAATTAAGGGTTATGGGGATCAGGCGGGTAAGTGGTACTGATCCACGTCAGATCAGCCATGATCTTATTGAATGGCGGGGCAGGCTCGAGGGGCTAGATGGCCTACTCCTGCTCCTATTTCTTATGTTCTTATATTTACCCGCTAACCTACGCATTTTAGGATTCTAAGGGGCAATTTTTAACCTGGCCAATCAACCTAACCCGCATTTCTTTGGACTGTGGGAGGAAACTGGAGCACCCGGAGGAAACCCACGCAGACATGAGGAGAATGTGCAAACTCCACACAGACAGTGACCCGAGCCGGGAATCGAACCCGGGACCCTGGAGCTGTGAAGCCGCAGTGCTAACCACTGCGCTAGCGTGCCGCCAATAAATAGAAGTCTGACATAGGTGTCCTTGTTATCTTGGTGTTCCAGGGTTGAGTGCAGGACCAGGGAAATGGCGTCTGCTGTGGACCTGTTGCGGCGATAGGCGAACTGTTGTGGATGCAGGTAGTGCAGGAGGCTGGAATTGATTTGTGCCATGACTAACCTTTCGAAGCACTTCATAATGATGGATGTCAGAGCCACCGGCCGATAGTCATTAAGGCACAATGCCTGGTTTTTCTTAGGTACCAGGATGATGGTTGTCTTCTTGAAGCAGATAGGGACCTCAGATTGTTGTAAACTGTTAACATTAACTCATTCGATAGAATCATTTAACCCCTTCTCGCTACTCTGCCACTATAAGACTAAATCTGTTTGCGAATCTAACTCGCTGATCTAAAATTCCCTTCCACAAGCGAGACTGGAAGATTCTGCCAGTGGGAACAGTCAGACAATTCCGGCCAATGGTTTGAATTGGAACTCTGTTAACCTCATCACTCAGCTGATGAAGGAGCAGTGCTCCGAAAGCTCATGATTCCAAATAAACCTGTTGGACTTTAACCAGGTGTTGTGAGACTTCTTACTGCGCCCACCCCAGTCCAATGCCGGCATCTCCACCTCTGTTAACCCAGCCAGTACATGGGCATCAGTCTAGATTCCAATATTCCACAAGACCTGTCTTCAGGACTTCATAATCTTAAAGAGGGAACAGAGCCAAGCGTAATAGAGGCTCTGTCAATTTTACAGGTGTAAGTTGTCTTTATCTCAGATAGAATAATGTTATGCTCAATGAACTGCTCCTCATAATGTCTTAATTGAGGCATCAGAGAGGGAGAAACAGCAGTTTCATTGCAATAAGGGAAATGCATGCTTACAGATGTCTCCTGAATTACCACATCCATCAACTGTAATATAGAAACCTATACAATTGGTTCCCTGGGTTGAGATTGCTATGATGACTCACGACATGTGCCAGGTCAGTCATGTTCCAGTGTGTAATGAGGTATACTGGTGGGGACTGTACAGTTAGCAGTGTCAGATTAGTGGCCTGTTACTCACCCTATTCAATCTGATGCCAATGTCGACAGGGTGAATTTTTGATTTGATTTATTTTTGTCACATGTATTAGTTTACAGTGAAAGATATTGTTTCCTGTGTGTTAGAAAGACAAAGCATACCGTTCATAGCGTACATCGGGATGAAAGAAAGGAGAGGTTGCAGAACAGAATCACAGAATCATAGAGGTTTACAGCATGGAATCAGGCCCTTCGGCCCAACTTGTCCATGCCGCCCCTTTTTTTAACTCTAAACTAGTCCCAATTGACTGCGTTTGGCCCATCTCCCTCGATACCAATATACCCATGTAACTGCATAAATGCTTTTTAAAAGACAAAATTGTACCCACCTCTACTACTGCCTCTGGCAGCTTGTTCCAGACACTCACAACCCTCTGTGTGAAACAATTGCCCTTCTGGACCCTTTTGTATCTCTCCCCTCTCATCTTAAACCTATGCCCTCTTGTTTTAGACTCCCCTACCTTTGGGAAAATATATTGATTATCTAGCTAATCTGTGCCCCTCATTATTTTTTAGACCTCGATAAGGTCACCCCTCAGCCTCCGACGCTCCAGAGAAAAAAGTCCCATTCTATTCAGCATCTCCTTATAACTCAATCCATCAAATCCTGGTAGCATCCAAGTAAATCTTTTCTGCACACCTTCTAGTTTAATAATATGTCACCGTAGACAGGGTGACTTTTTGATTTTAGTTATTATCGTCACATGCATTGGGATACAATGAAAAGTATTGTCTCTCGTGCGCTATACAGACAAAGCATCGCAATCATAGAGTACATAGGGGAGAAGGAAAGGAGAGGGTGCAGAATGTCCTGTTACAGTCACGGCTAGCGTGTAGAGAAAGATCAACTTAATGCGAGGTAGGTCCATTCAAGAGTCTGACAGCAGCAGGGAAGAAGCTGCTCTTGAGTGGGTTGGTACGTGACCTCAGACTTTTGTATCTTTTTCCCGACGGAAGGAGGTGAAAGAGAGAATGTCCGGAGTGCGTGGGGTCCTTAATTATGCTGGCTGCTTTTCCGAGGCAGCGTAAAGTGTTGACAGAGTCAATGGATGGCCGATTCAATATCCTCAATTTTTGCACCTTCTTCAAGTTGAAACTCTCCTCCCAAATTTCCCATCTTGTTATGGCACATTCCTGAAATCAAAATCATAAGCAGTCGGATTTCCCTCCTGGCCTGTTCACTATGTTCCTCATTTGGCCAGAGGGAAAACGGAGTTGCACTGAATGTGAAATGCACCATAAACGTATGTTCTAACTGAAGGGGTATAGTAGCATAGTTGGGATGGAGGCCTGGATAAAAAGTGCAGAACGAGTTTTAACAACACCAGGTTAAAGTCCAACAGGTTTATTTGGTAGCAAATACCATTAGCTTTCGGAGCACTGCTCCTTCGGCCTAAACCGGGATGTTGGGTTTATGTCACACTCTATGACATGTGTCATGTGTGACATAAACCCAACATCCTGGTTTAGGCCGAAGGAGCAGCGCTCCGAAAGCTAATGGTGTTTGCTACCAAATAAACCTGTTGGACTTTGACCTGGTGTTGTTAAAACTCTTACTGTGTTCACCCCAGTCCAACGCCGGCATCTCCACATCATAAAAAGTGCAGAGACAGGCGTTCACATCTCAGATTACAGTCGTAGGGAGTTTAAATTCAACAAATTCATTCAACCTGGAATAAAAAGCTTGTGTCGGGAATGGTTCTCTAATGTCCTGGAGGGAGGCAAAATTTACCATTCTTACCCGTGACTCCGGACTCATTGCCCTGTGATTGATTCTTAACCAGAAAGGCACACAAGACAGTACTTAAAGGAGCCAGTGGACTGCCAGTGAGGCTCAACCACTGGCTGGTGAACAAGCCAGGGGTGGCATCATTGCACAGTGGTTAGCACTGCTGCCTCGCAATGCCAGGAGCCTGGGTTCGATTCCCGGCTTGGGTCATTGTCTGTGCGGAGTCTGCACGTTCTCCTCATGTCTTCATGGGTTTCCTCCGGGTGATCCGGTTTCCTCCCACATTACTACCTGAATGGCTGTAAATTGGGAGATGGTTGTGTGCAGCGGCACCTGGGTGTCCTTGTGCACCAGTCACTGAGGATAAGCATGCAGGTGCAGCAGGCGGTAAAGAAGGCAAATGGCATGTTGGCCTTCATTGCGAGAGGTTTTGAGTACAGGAGCAGGGATGTGTTGTTGCAATTATACAGGGCCTTGGTGAGGCCACACCTAGAGTATTGTGTGCAGTTTTGGACTCCTTTTCTGAAGAAGGATGTTCTTGCTCTCAAGGGAGTGCAGCGAAGGTTTACCAGGCTGATTCCGGGGATGGCGGGACTGATGTATGAGGAGAGATTGACTAGGTTAGAATTGTTTTCGCTGCAGTTCAGATGAATGAGTGGGCATCTCATAGAAACTTATAAAATTCTCACAGAACTAGACAAAGTAGATGCAGGGAGGATATTCCCGATGGTGGGAGGAGTCCAGAACCAGGGGTCACAGTCTGAGGATACAGGGTAGACCATTCAGGACGGAGGTGAGGAGACATTTCTTCACCCAAAGAGTGGTGAGCCTGTGGAGTTCATTACCACAGGAAGTAGTTGATGCCAAAACATTGAATGTATTCAAGGATATAGCACTTGGGGTGAATGAGATCAAAAGTTATGGGGAGAAAGCAAGATTAGGCTATTGAGTTCAACAATCAGCCATGATTGCGATGAATGGCAAAGCAGGTTGGAAGGGCCAAATGGCCTCCTCCTGCTCCTATCTACTATGTTTCTATGAAAGGTGTGCAGATTAGGTTGATTGGCCATGCTAAATTCTCCCTCAGTGTACCCAAACAGGCGCCGGAGTGTGGCAACGAGGAGATTTTCACAGGAACTTCATTGCAGTGTTGACGTAAGTCTACTTGTGACTCATAAATAAACTCAAAATTCGCCATCTTACATGATGGGATTTGAACCTGGTTTTGAACCTGGGTTCACAATAGCCCTGGCTCTCTGGATTACAAGTCCAGTAACAATACCACTACACCACCACCTCTCCAAGAACGCAGCAGGGCTCCCCAAACTGCAGAAGAGGGAATCGGAGGGAGCTAATCAGATTTGCTGCCAGATGAGGGTGGAATGTTGGCCTCAGTAACTGGAGAATTCCCTGCTCCCCCACTCTTCCACATATCCTCTCAATCCTGTTTGTGTGTGTTGTGCCAATAAGTGGTTTGAGCTACTTGTTTAGCTCACTACATCTGTTGTGTCAGCAGCATGAGCCAGTGATGTAGGAATTGTGCACTTATTCAATCTTCTCAAAGGTGGACTGGGGAAACACTTGGCAAGGCACAGCAGATATGAATTATTATGCTACTTCATTACATGGTTGGGTAAACGCAGTAGACAGTTGTGATTGGATTTACTTAATTAAGTCAATATAACTTATCATCATGTAACGGCACAGAATAAAGAGATGATACAGTTTTGATTTTACTTAAACAAATTGACTACCAACTATTCTGCAACATGGCGAACCTCTTAATCTTGGCAAAAGCCCTCATTATTGTTTCTTTAAATGCATTGAGTGCTTGGCAGCTTACTACACAGAACCAGATATACAAGTGATTGAGCCTCTTGGGCCTGCCTGTAAGAATGCTTTGGAGAGGGTACAGAAAAGATTTACCAGGATGCTGCCTGGTTTGGAGGGCATTAGCTACGAGGAGAGGTTGGAGAAACTTGGTTTGCTCTCACTGGAACGACGGAGGTTGAAGGGCGACCGGATAGAAGTCTACAAGATTATGAGGGGCATGGACAGAGTGGATAGTCAGAAGCTTTTTCCCAGGGTGGAAGAGTCAATTACTAGGGGGCATAGGTTTAAGGTGCGAGGGGCAAGGTTTAAAGGAGATATACGAGGTACGTTTTTTACACAGAGGGTGGTGGATGTCTGGAACTCGCTGCTGAGAGAGGTAGTGGAAGCAGATACGATGGTGACTTTTAAGGGGCATCTTGACAAATACATGAATAGAATGGGAATGGAGGGATATGGTCCCCGGAAGGGTAGGGGGTTTTAGTTCAGTCGGGCAGCATGGTCGGTGCAGGCTTGGAGGGCCGAAGGGCCTGTTCCTGTACTGTAATTTTCTTTGTACTTTGTTCAATGGTGTGACATTTTATTGGTACATAGGGAAGGTGATAGCTTCGTGCTATTAGACCATGAGACATAAGAACAGAGCTAGGAGCAGCACTAAGGGCAGAAGGGCGGCAGTAGCAAAATGGTTAGCACTGCTGCCTCACAGCGCCAGGAACCCAGGTTCAATTCCAGCCTTGGGTGACTGTCTGTGTAGAGTTTGCACGTTCTCCCCATGTCTGCCTGGGTTTCCTTCGGGTGCTCTGGTTTCCTCCCACACTCCAAAGATGTACAAGTTAGGTGAATTGGTCATGCTAAATTGCCTCTCAGTGTCCAAAGATGTGCAGGTTAGACGGATTAGCCATGTGTGGGATTAGGGGGAAAGGGTGTGAGAAGGGGCTTGGGTAAAGTACTCCATCAGAGAGAGTCAGTGCAGACTTGGTGGGCCAAATGGCCTCCTTCTGCACTGTAGGGATTCTATGGGATTCTATTATTTGGTCCATCAAATCCGCTCTGCCATTGTTTTTTTTGTATTAATTCATGGGCCATGGGCATCGCTGGCTGGCCACCATTTATTGCCCATCCTTAGTTGCCCTTAGAGGGCAGTTGAGAGTCAACCACATTGCTGTGCCTCTGGAGTCACATGTAGTCTAGAACAGGTAAGGATGACAGATTTCCTTCCCTAAAGGGCATGAGTGAACCAGATGGGTTTTTCCGATAATCGACAATGGTTTCATGGTCATCAGTAGATTCTTAATTCCAGAATATTTTTATTGAATTCAAATTCCACCATCTGCTGTGGCGGGATTCGAACCTGGGTCCCCAGAACATTAGCTGAGTTTCTGGATTAATAGTCTAGCGATAATACGACGAGGACATCGCCTCCCCATTGTCACTGGACCCGTGATCCAGAGACCCAGGGTAATTCTCTGGGAACCTGGGTTTGAATCAATAAAGATATTTGGAATTAAAAGCCTGATGATGACCAAGGAATCATTGTTGTAAAAACCCATTTGGTTCACTAAAATCTGCCATCCACACATGGCCTACATGTGAATCCATACCTTGACTCTTAACTGCCGTCTAAAATGGCTTGGGCAATAAATGCTGGCCCAACCAGTGACACACGAGGGGTGGTGATGGCCTAGGGATATTATTGCTTGACTATTAATCCATAAACTCAACTAATATTCTGGGGACCCGGGTTCGAATCCTGCCACGGCAGATGGTGGAATTTGAATTCAATAAAAAATCTCTGGAATTAAGAATCTACTGATGACCATGAAACCATTGTCGATTGTCAGAAAAACCCATCTGGCATCTGAAATCCGCCGTCCTTACCTGGTCTGGCCTACATGTGACTCCAGAGCCACAGCAATGTGGTTGACACTTAACTGCCCTCTGAAGTGGCCGAGTAAGCCACTCAGTTGAATCAATCGCTCAGTGTAAGAAGGCAGCTCATCCCCACCTTCTCAAGGCCAACCAGGGATGGGCAATTAATGCTGGCCTGCCAGCGAGGCCCACGTCCCATGGATGAATAAAAAAAACATCGAATCAATAAGTTACAAAAATCTGCACCTCAGGTCCAATGGTTATGGTGGTTCAGGCAAGAATGTGGAGCTGAAACCACAGCCAGATCAGCCATTGTCTTCTTGAAGAGTGGAGCAGGCTCAAAGGGCCAAATACTTTTTTGTTCACTATCCTTCGGTAGCCTTACCAATCAGCTATTAATCTGTGTCGACTCAGCAACTATCTGGGGCGACCCCGAGATTTGGATTGTGGAATTTGCATCCTCATTTCATGCCCACATTCATGTCCCAATTTTAGGATTGCACCTTCTTGTTTTGGATACCCACACCTGAACAAATCGGGCATGAGTTTCCAGCCCCGCTCATCCCAAATCCGGAAAATCCTGCCTGAGGTCAATGGACCTTTCCATGGTCCACGCCCCCCCCCCCTCCCCCCCCCCCGCCGCCCCCACCCCCCCTCCCCCCCGCCCGCTCCGATTCCCGTGGCATGCGGGGTGGGAAAACTCCCCCCATAGTTTCTTTATTTTTTCATTCATTTCTGGGATGTCGAGTTGGAGAGGTTTAAGGATGGAATTCCAGAATTGAAGGCCCAAGCAGCTGGAGGTAGACCACCGCTAGTGTCGCGATGAAAATCAGACCAAGAAGCCAGAATCAGAGGAGCACAGATGTCTCAGCGGGTTCCGGGGCGAAAGGAAGTTATGGCGATATGGGGAAGTGGAGGGGATGGGGAGTGGTGTGGATAAGGGAGCATTATGGTGGTGAGCAAGGACATAAAGGGGCAAGGGAGGTGATAGCCTCGTGGTATTATCGTTAGACTATTAATCCAGAAACTCAGCTAATGTTCTGGGGACCCGGGTTCGAATCCCGCCACGGCAGCAGACGGAATTTGAATTCAATAAAAAGTATCTGGAATTAGGAATCTACTGATAACCATTGTCGATTGTTGGAAAAACTTATCTGGTTCACTAATGCCCTTTAGGGAAGGAAATCTGCCATCCTTACCTGATCTGGCCTACATGTGACTCAACAATGTGGTTGACTCTCAACTGCCCTCCAAGGGCAACTAGGGATGGGCAATAAATGGTGGCCAGCCAGTGACGCCCATTTCCAAAGAATGAATTTAAAATAATTAAAACAGAAATTGTAAGGAAATTATGCAAATGGCTAACTGCTTATTCCATTTCCCTGGGGGCTCTGCTACTGAAAATGGAAACTAGGAAACTGGGACAACATTATGGAATTCCTGGGTCACTATATTTTTTATTAGTGTCACCAGTAGGCTTACATTAACTCTGCAAATGAAGTTACTGTGAAAACCCCCAAGTTACCACACTCCAGCACCTGTTTGGGTACACTGAGGGAGAATTTAGCATGGCCAGTGCACCTTTTGGACTGTGGGAGGAAACTGGAGCACCCGAAGGAAACCCACGCAGACACGGGGAGAACGTGTAGACTCCGCACAGACAGTGACCCAAGCCGGGAATCGAACCCAGCTCCCTGACGCTGTGAGGCAGCAGTGCTAACCACTGTGCCAACCTTATGCAGAGGCATTGATGGAATATAATGCACAAACTATTGAATACTGGAATACTGCATTCCAAATGTAGCCTTTTAATCTGCCAAAACTCAATGCTTCCCAAAATCTGTTTCTCAAGCAAAGGCAACAGCTTTCTCAGAAAGAATGAACTCTTTCACGCCTGGGCTTGTGGCCTGCCAGTTTGATGGTTCATACACAAAGACTATACGGATTCAGTTCTGACGAAAGGTTACCAACTTGAACCATTCATTCTCTTTTCATCTGTCTCTCCAAAACTGCTTGCACAATGATCACTGTCGTTGGGTCAAAATCCTGGAACTTCCTCCCCAGCAGTATTGTTGGCACACCTTTTTCTTATTCATTCGTGGGACATGGGTGTCGCTGGCTGGCCAGCATTTATTGCCCATCCCTAGTTGCCTTTGAGAAGGTGGTGGTGAGCTGCCTTCTTGAATCGCTGCAGTCCACGTGCTGTGGGTTGACCCACAATGCCGTTAGGGAGGCAGTTCCAGAATTTTGACCCAGTGACTGTGAAGGAACGGTGATATATTTCCAAGTCAGGATGGTGAGTGGTTTGGAGAGGAATTTGTAGGTGGTGGTGTTCCCATGTATCTGCTGCCCTTGTCCTTCTAGATGGAAGTGTTCATGGGTTTGGAAGGTGTTGCCTAAGGATCTTTGGTGAATTGCTGCAGTACCTACACCTCAGAGACTACAGGGGTTCAAGAAGGAAGCTCACCTGCTCCTTCTCAAGGGAATGGGCGGCACAGTGACACAGTGGTTAGCACTGCTGCCTCACAACCACCAGGGATTTGAGTTCATTTCAGGCCTCGGGTCTCTGTCTGTGCGGAGTCTGCATGCTCTCCCCGTGTCTGCGTGGGTTTCCTTCGGGTACTCCGGTTTCCTCCCATAATCCAAAGATGTGCTGGTTAGGTGGATTTTCCATGCAAAATTGCCCCTAGGATAAATGCGTGGGGTTATGGAGATGGGGCTTGGGTGGGATTGTTGTCGGTGCAGGCTTGATGGGCCAAATGGCCTCTTTCTGCACAGTAGGGATTCTATGAATTAGGGATGGGAAACAGATGCTGGCTAGTCAGCAACACTCACATCCTGTGAACAAATAAAGTAAATTCTTATTTTCCTGGTGAGTGTTTTCAGCATGTACTGATCCTATGATTGAAGTTTCAAATTGATCGATTCAGTTCTTTCCTTGTTATATGTTTTCTGAGCTGTTGTGGCATGCGTGCGTGCATTCATTGGGATTCTCTGCCCTTAACGCTATAATATCCTATTTACGACATGGAAATTTATGCTCTGAAAAACCTCTTCAGCTGCATGGAAAATGTCAGAGGATTATTACTGCTGAAGGTTTATAATTGGCTGTGTCTCTTCCCCAGCCCCGATAAACAATGTCACATTCTCAGATGTCACAAGACACTGAACTATTAATTCCCAAGATGTTGTTGATAGGCCACAGATAGAGGAAGGTTGGCCATTCTTTTCAATGCTTGGCCCAATTAAGTTATGGCGTGCCACCGAGAATCTATTAATTCTCAAGGTATTTGCACAATCGAAGCTTCTCGAGCAATATGTAATCCCTCTTATAAGTCATAGAATCATAGAATCCTGACAGTGCAGAAGGAGGCCATTTGGCCCATCGAGTCTGCACTGACTCTCTCTGGCAGAGTACCTTACCCAGGCCCTTTCCCCCACCCGATCCCCATAATCCCACACATTTCCCATGGCTAATTCATCTAACCTACACATCTTGGAAGACTAAGGGGCAATTTAGCATGGCGAATCCACCTAACCTACACATTTCTAGACTCAAGCAATTAAAACAGAATTAAGTTATTCTTTGTGATTTCTTGGATATTTTCAGTGGTTTATGATTTGAAATCTCCCAAATACCTGTTTAGGAACATAAGAGCAGGAGTAGGCCCCTCAAGTTTTTTTAAAAATTCATTTGTGGGATTTGGGTGTGACTGGCATTTATTGCCCATCCCTAGTTGCCCTTGGAGGGCAGTTGAAAGTCAACCACATTGCTGTGGCTCTGGAGTCAAATGTAGGCCATACCGGGTAAGGATGGCAGATTTATTTCCCTAAAAAACATGAGTGAACCAGATGGGTTTTTCCGACACTCTTTGCCGCAGAAGGCTGTGGAGGCCAGGACATTGAGTGTCTTTAAGACAGAGATAGATAGGTTCTTGACTAATAAGGGGATATGGGGTTATGGGGAAAAGGCAGGAGAATGGGGATGAGAAAAATATCAGCCATGATTGAGTGGCAGAGCAGACTCAGTGGGCCAAGTGGCCTAATTCTGCTCCTCTGTCTTATGGTTTCATGGTCATCAGCAGATTCCTAATTCCAGATATGTTTTATTGAATTCAAATTTCACCAACTGCAGTGGCAGGAATCGAACCCGGGTCCCCGGGCATTAGAAGCATTAGCCGAGTTTCTGGATTAATAGTCTGGCAATAATGTCCCTAGGCCATCGCCTCCCCATCATTACAAGAGAAAGCTGATCGTCAGGATATTGAAAACAGCGTAAGAATACAGTGAGAAATCTGAATGTCAGCTCGGAGCTCCTGAGGTGATATCAGGATTCAAAAGTGACACGGAGCAGGTGGAAGCAGCTGATTGGGTGGTACGGTTGTTTACATATTTACTACTTTTGTCACTTATAGTTTGCAAGGTCTTTATTTTGTGATCTATAGTTTGTAACGAATAATAACAAGGAGCGGGAAAAAAGGGCCGCAGAGTAGTTAATCTTATTTGATTTCAAATAATTTCCAAAAGGTTTATTTCAAGGGATAAGTCATGTCAGTAGAACTCAAAGCCATGGTGTGCTCCTCCTGCTCGACGTGGGAAGCTGGGAACATTTACAATACCAGGGACCAGCAGTGTGCAGGAAATATCTCCAGCTGCAGCTCCTGGAAGCTGAGGTTTCAGAGCTGGAGTGGCAGCTGGGAACACTGTGGAGCACCCGCGAGGTGGAGAGTATCATGGTTAGCATGTATAAAGGAATGGTTATACCACAGACTCAGACTCCACAGGCAGGGAGGGAATGGGTGACCAGGAGGATCAGGCAGGCAGTGCAGGAATCTCCTATGGCCATTTCACTGCAAAGTAGATATATCGCTTTGGATACTGTTGGTGGGGAGGGTGGCGGGGGGAATGGCCTAATAGGGGAAAGCAGCAACAGTGGTTAGATCTGCTGCACAGGGGAGAGGAGTAAAACTGTGGAAATGCAATAGTTACAGGGGATTCTATTGTAAGGGGAACAGATAGGTGTTTCTGTAGTTGCAAACAAGACTCCAGGATGGTATGTTGTCTCCCTGGTGCTAGGGTCAAGGATGCCTCAGAGAGGTGACAGAACATTCTGGAGGGTGGGGGTGAACAATCTCACATTGGTGCAAACAACATAGTTAAAAAAAAGATGAGGTCCTAAAAGCAGAATATAGGAAGCTGGGAAGCAAACTGAAAAGTAGGACCTCAAAAAGAGTGATCTCAGGATTACTATCAGTGCCACGTGTTAGTCAGAGCAGAAATAGCAGCATGTATTGGATGAATATGTGGCTGAATAGATGGTGTGAAGGGGAGGGTTTCGGGTTCCTGGGTATAAATAGGTTGATGAAGACAAATGTAGGTCCCTTACATCAGAAAGAGGGGAATTTATAATGAGAAACACAGAAATAGCTGACCAACTACATACATAATTTGGTTCTGTCTTCGCAAAGAATCATAGAATCCCTACACTGCAGAAGGAGGCCATTCGCTCCAACAAGCCAATACCGACAACAATCCTCCCCCCGCCCCCCCCAGGCCCTATCCCTGTATTTACCTTCTAATTCCACTGACACTTTAAGTTGAGTTTAGCATGACCAATCCACCCAACTTGCACATCTTTGGACTGTGGGAGGAAACTGGAGCACCCGGAGGAAACCCATGCAAACAAAGGGACAACATGCAAACTCCACACAGTCACCCGAGGCAGGAATTAAACCCGGATCCCTGGTGCTGTGAGGCAGCAGTGCTAACCACTGTGCCACCGAGGACACAGGTAACATCCCAGAAATGTTGGCAAAAACAGTGTTTGGTGAGAGGGAAAAACTGAAGGAGATCAGTAGTAATAGAGAAATGGTGTTGGGGA
The DNA here is from genome assembly GCF_964213995.1 of Mustelus asterias. Classification (NCBI taxonomy): domain Eukaryota; kingdom Metazoa; phylum Chordata; class Chondrichthyes; order Carcharhiniformes; family Triakidae; genus Mustelus; species Mustelus asterias. Next base: position 11,670,257 of record NC_135807.1, read on the forward strand.
AATTGATGGGATTGAAGACCGATAAATCCTCAGGGACTGATAATCTACATTCTAGAGTAGCTAGAGTACTACAGGCTGGTGAGCCTTACGTCAGTGGGAGGGAAATTATTGGAAAGGAGTCTTCAAGAGAGGATTTACTCCCACTTGGAAATAAGTGGACGTATTAGTGAGAGGCAACATGGTTTTGTGAAGGGGAGGTCATGTCTCACCAACTTAATCGAGTTTTTCGATGAAGTGACGAAGATGATTGATGAGGGTAGGGCAGTGGATGGTGTCTACATGGACTTTAATAAGGCCATTGAGAAGGTCTGTCATGGCAGACTGGTGCAGAAGGTGAAGTCGCATGGGATCAGAGGTGAGCTGGCTACATGGATACAAAATTTGCTCGGTTAAAGAAGACAGAGGTCAGCTGTGGAAGGGTGCATTACAGAATGGAGGGCTGTGACAAATGGTGTTCCTCAGGGATCAGTGCTGGGACCTTTGCTGTTCGTAATATGTATATAAGTGATTTGGAGGAAAATGTAACTGGCTTGATTAGTAAGTTTGCGGACGACACAAAGGTTGATGGATTTGTGGATAGCGATGGGGACTGTCAGAGGATACAGCAGGATAGAGATCGGTTGGAGCCTTGGGCGGAGAGATGGCAGACGGAGTTTATTCCGGACAAAAGTGAGGTAATGCATTTTGGAAGGTCCAATATAGATGGGAAATATACAGTAAATGGCAAAACCCTTTAAGAGTATTGATAGGCAGAGGGATCTGGGTGTACAGGTACACAAGTCACTGAAAGTGGCAACGCAGGTGGAGAAGGTAGTCAAGAAGGTAGACGGCATGCTTGCCTTCATCGGCCAGGACATTGACTTTAAAAATTGGCAAGTCATATTGCAGGTTTATAGAACCTTAGTTAGGCTGCATTTGGAATATAGCGTTCAATTCTGGTCACCACACTACCAGAAGGATGTGGAGGATTTGGAGAGGGTACAAAAAAGATTTACCAGGATGTTGCCTGGTATGGAGGGCATTAGCTATGAGGAGAGGTTGGAGAAATTTGGTTTGTTCTCACTGGAATGACGGAGGTTGAGGGGCGACCTGATAGAAGTCTACAAGATTATGAAGGGCATGGATAATCAGAAGCTTTTCCCAAGGTGGAAGAGTCAATTACTAGGGGGCATAGGTTCAAGGTGCGAGGGGCAAGGTTGAAAGGAGATGTGCGTGGCAAGTTTTTTACCCAGAGGGTGGTGGGTGCCTGGAACTTGCTGCTGGGAGGAGGTAGTGAAAGCAGATACGATAGTGACTTTTAAGGGGCGTTTTGACAAATACATGATTCGGATGGGAATAGAGGGATATGGTCCCCGGAAGGGGAGGAGGTTTTAGTTCAGTCGGGCAGCATGGTCGGTGCAGGCGAAGAGAGCCAATGGCCTGTTCCTGTGCTGTAATTTTCTTTGTTCTTTGTTCTACTTAAGGAAGTGACCTGAGAAAAAATGGATACATTGGTGATCATCTTTCAAGGTTCTATAGACTTTGCAACAGTTCTTACCGATTGAGAGGAGCTGATGTAACCCCACTATTTAAAAAGGAACGTAGAGAGAAAACAGTGAGTTATGGAACAGTGAGCCTGACATCGGGAGTGGGGAAAATCACAGAATCACAGAGTACTGCAGCGCAGAAGAGGCCCTTCGGCCCATCGAGTCTGCCCCGACGCTTGAAAGGCCCTGACCTGCCCATCTAATCGCAGTTGCCAGCACTTGGCCCATAGCCTTGAATTTTATGGCGTGCCAAGTACTCATCCACACACTCATCTTGGTACTGTCAAAGTTAAAGTTTATTTATTAGTTACAAGTAATGTTTACATTAACCAAGAACAAAGAACAATACAGCACAGGAACAGGCCCTTCGGCCCTCCAAGCCCGCGCCGCTCCCCGGTCCAGGATTGAATCCTGAATCCAGGATCCCCGCCCAATTTTCCAGCCTATCTACATCCTAATATCCTATCCACCGAGCTGTCCCTCACAGCTACGATGCTTTGTTCATTACAACCTATTAACTCACCCCCACCCCCCCCATTCCAGACCATGTGATCTCCAGGGAGAGGCGAAAACCCAGAGTGAAAAACCCCAGGGCCAATATGGGGAAAAAAAATCTGGGAAATTCCTCTCCGACCCCCTGAGGCGATCGAAACGAGTCCAGGAGATCACAATGGCCCTGATCGGAAAATGCTTCCCAACCCTAGTCATTTCCACTTCCACGAACACCATCTGAATTCCCTGCCCCCGAGACAGGTTCCCAACTATCCGCAGTCTCGCTTTCTACTGGCACCAGCAAGATGATCATAGAATGAAGCCTTGAAACGAGAAACAAGGAACAATTAGCCCGCGCTGCTCCCTGGTCCAAACTAGACCACTCTTTTGTATCCCTCCATTCCCACTCCGTTCATATAGCTGTCTAGATAAGTCTTAAACGTTCCCAGTGTGTCCGCCTCCACCACCTTGCCCGGCAACACATTCCAGGCCCCCACGACCCTCTGTGTGAAATATGTCCTTCTGATATCTGTGTTAAACCTCCCTCCCTTCACCTTGAACCTATGACCCCTCGTGAACGTCACCACCGACCCGGGGAAAACCCTGCAATGAAATACTGTGAAATTCCCCAAGTCGTCACAGTCCAGCGCCTGTTCGGGTCAATTCACCTAACCAGCACATCTTTCAGACTGTGGGAGGAAACCGGAGCACCCGGAGGAAACCCACGCAGGCACGGGGAGAACACGCAACCTCCACACAAACAGTGACCCAAGCCGGGAATCGAACCCGGGTCCCTGACACTGTGAGGCAGCAGTGCTAACCACTGTGCCACCGTGCCGCCCCATGCTGTTATAAAAGACATCGCAGTCCTCCTGAATGAAATCTAAGCGTTGCCGCCAGTGGGAAAGTCATAGAAATCATAGAAACCCTACAGTGCAGAAGGAGGCCATTCGGCCCATCGAGTCTGCACCGACCACAATCCCACCCTACCCCCACATATTCACCCGCTAATCACTCTAATCTACGCATTTTAGGATTCTAAGGGGCAATTTTTAACCGGGCCAATCAACCTAACCCGCACATCTTTGGACTGTGGGAGGAAACCGGAGCACCCGGAGGAAACCCACACAGACACGAGGAGAATGTGCAAACTCCACACAGACAGTGACCCGAGCCGGGAATCGAACCCGGGACCCTGGAGCTGTGAAGCAGCAGTGCTAACCACTGCGCTACCGTGCCGCAGTCTGAGTGTTTCCCGCTGTTCTTGGAGTGTTACTGAGCTGGGATTCAACGAGTTTAAAACGGGGAAAAAGTGCCCCCATGTCAGTCACGCCAAACACACCGGACATGTGAGGCTCCCAAGTTGGAGATCAGCTGTTCAGCTGACATTCTGGAACACTTCCTGCTTTTTATTTTCTCAGGATAACTAGAGGAAAAATATCCCAGTCCCACATTAATGCAGCAAGCAATTCATGTTATGACACCAGTCCTTTTGAGTTATATCTGTGGATTTACCTCTGACAATCTCTCCTGCAGGAAGAACCTAGAAAACATTATTGAAGCCTGTGACTGAATTTCCCTCCAAAAATCTCATTCATCACCAGACTAATTCGAAATGTCCAGTTAAAGCATGTGATTATTATTGAACCAATGACAACTGCAGCTCAATGGTTCTATCTTTCACACATACCCATGATAATAGAATGAGGTATGTTTCTTTAATTGTACCCAGTGCAGGAGTATCAGACTGGCACAGTATACTGTTTTTGTATATAATAAGGCAGAGAGATATAGATCAGCACATATGATGCCTCACAAATTTCCAATCTCATCTAATCATTGGAAGGGAAACACAGGGAGGGAGAGTTACCCCAATACCAGCCCTTACGTGTCTTCTTGTGACCAGCTGCCCACTGTCTAGAAATCTTAGAAACCCTACAGCACAGAAAGAGGCCATTCGGCCCATCGAGTCTGCACCGACCACAATCCCACCCAGGCCCTATCCCCATGTCCTTACATATTTACCCACTAATCCCTCTAACCTACGCATCCCAGTATACTAAGGGCAATTTTTTTTTTTAGCATGGCTAATCAACCTAACCTGCACATCTTTGGACTGTGGGAGGAAACCGGAGCACCCGGAGGAAACCCACGCAGACACGAGGAGAATGTGCAAACTCCACACAGACAGTGACCCAAGCCGGGAATCGAACCCAAGTCCCTGGAGCTGTGAGGCAGCAGTGCTAACCACTGTGCTACCGTGCCGCCCTGTGCCTAAAGTAAAGTTTATTTATTAGTCACAAGCAGGTTTACATTAACACTGCAATGAAGTTACTGTGAAAATCCCGTAGTAGCCACATTCCGGCACCTGTTCGGATACACTGAGGAAGAATTTAGCATGGCCAAAGCACCTAACCAACATGTCTTACGGACTGTGGGAGGAAACCGGAGCACCCGGCGGAAACCCACACAGACACGAGGAGAACATGTAGACATGGGGCAGCACAGTAGCACAGTGGTTACCACTGCTGCTTCACAGCTCCTGGGACCTGGGTTCGATTCCCGGCTTGGGTCACTGTCTGTGTGGAGTTTGTACATTCTCCTCGTGCCTGCGTGGGTTTCCTCCGGGTGCTCCGGTTTCCTCCCACAATCCAAAGATGTGCGGGTTAGGTTGATTGGCCATGCTAAAAAAATTGCCCCTTAGTGTCCTGGGATGTGTAGATTAGAGGGATTAGCGGGTAAAATATGTAGGGATATGGGGGTAGGGCCTGGGTGGGATTGTGGTCGGTGCAGACTCGATGGGCCGAATGGCCTCTTTCTGTACTGTAGGGTTTCTATGATTTCTATGATTTCTATGACTCTGCACAGACAGTGAGCCAAGCCGGGAATCACAACCACTGTGCCACGGTGCTGCCCACTCATCGTGCAACTCACTCATCGATGCTGAAAATGATGAGAAAATCATTTTAAAAAGACTTTCATTCTTGCAAAGCATCTTACCATGGGTGGCACGGTGGCACAATTGTTAGCACTGCTGCCTCACAGCGCCAGGGACCCGGGTTCTATTCCCGGCTCTGGTCACTGTCTGTGTGGAGTTTGCACATTCTCCCCGTGTCTGTATGGGTTTCCTCCGGGTGCTCTGGTTCCCTCCCTCAGTCTGAAGATGTGCTGGTTAGGTGCATTGGCCATGCTAAATTCTCCCTCAGTGTACCCGAACAGGCGCCGGAGTGTGGGGACTGGGGGATTTTCACAGTAACTTCATTGCAGTGTTAATGTAAGCCTTCTTGTGACACTAATAAATAAACTTTTAATCTTGTCCCAGAGTGCCAGTGAATTACATTGAAACATTATAAACAATTCTTAAGAAGGCAAACATTGATGTGGAGGAAGCAAAACCATATCAAAAGAGTCTGGTACTTCAATTAACAGTTCTTGCATGTAAAATAGAAGATAGGAGCAGGAGGAGGCCCTTTGACCCTCTGAGCCTGCAATAGGGTCTGACATGTTTGTTAAGATTGATATTAGAATCCTACAGTACAGAAGGAGGCCATTTGGCCCATCAAGTTTGCACTGACTACTATCCCACCCAGGCCCTATCCCCATAACACCATGCATTTACCCTAGCTAGTCTCCCTGGCACTAAGGGGCAATTTAGCATGGCCAAATCGGGTGCGGCACGGCATGGTAACACAGTGGTTAGCACTGCTGCTTCACAGCGCCAGGGACCCGGGTTCGATTCCCAGCTTGGGTCACTGTCTGTGTGGAGTTTGCACGTTCTCCCCATGTCTGCATGGGTTTCCTCCGGGTACTCCGGTTTCCTCCCACATTCTGAAAGACCTGCTGGTTAGGTGCATTGACCCGGACTGTGGCGACTAGAGGAATTTCACAGTAATTTCATTGCTGTGTTAATGTAAGCCTTACTTGTGACTAATAATTAAACTTTAAAACTTTAATCCAATATTGTCATAACTTTGAGGTTAATTTGAAATCCAAGGAAGTCACCACAAAATTCAGAGTTGTGAAACTTCTCAGAGCCAATTAAATACCAATGTTGAACTGGACAAACACCTGCAGCCTCAGGTACGTCAATGACAAAATTATTTAGATGCCTTATTTAACTTTTATGAATGGTCCTTCTAAGGGTCCCATTCGATAAAGTGAGATGATTGGCTGTAGACTTACGGAAAATAATAGTAGAGGAGGTGACCATTCAGCCCATCAGATGTCAGCCAGTTGAAAGAGAATAATATTTCAGCCATTGGCAGTAACACTGTAGACCATGGTACTTCCAATGGATAACCCCATGTGCTGCATGTTTTAGAATCTTTCTACCCCTACCCTCCCCTTCCCCCCACCCCCACTCCCTGCTCAGAATAATTTCCCCTCCACTTTCCTTTAATCCCTCAACCCAACACTTTTAATCAATTCACCCCAGTGATTCCTCTGCTTTTACACATAGGTCCTTCCATTTCTGCTCTGGTAAAGCCCCCTTATTATTTTATTCACTTCAATTTAATCTTTCCTCAGCCTCCTCTACCTTAAAGATTAAAACCCCACCCTATCCAATCTTGAAGCTTGGTAAGAGTTGAAAAAGAAGCAGTAAGGAAAAAAAAAGCGGTGATATGAAGCTTGTTGGGTCCAGTGAGAAGATTTGCCGACAAGTTGAATAAAAAGCCAATGGGAAAACAAATGGTAATGGACAGAATATCTGCTTTCTAGGCTGGGTCAGAGACTTGTAAAAACAATGCAGTGATAAGAAAATGGGGCCAGACAGGACACATGTGGTGAAAGGAGGAAGCACTTCAGGCTTTATGGAATGTGAACTGATTGTGCGCTATTTTATGACCTCGCTCGGACGAGCCTCGTGAAATAGTGCCTGAGGCGGACATAGAATTCCGCTCTGCGAGCCTTGCTCGCCCCATTCCGGAATTCTTTGAGGATGTAACTAGTTGAGTAGATGGGAGGGAGCCAGTAAACTTGGTTTATTTGGATTTTCAGAAGGCTTTCAACAAGGTCCCACATGAGAGATTAGTGTGTAAGATTAAACCATAAAATCCCAACAGTGCAAAAGAAGGCCATTCAGCATCCTAGTCAATTTTTTCTGCACTCTTTCTAGTTTAACAATATTTCTATAATTGGGTGACCAAAACTGTACACTGTATCCAAAGTGTGGCCTTACTCATGTCTTGTACAACTTCAACAAGTGGTCCCAACTTCTATATTCAATATTCTGACCATTGAAACCAAGCATGCCGAATGCCTTCTTCACCACTCTGTCCAAATGTGGCTCCATTGTCAAGGAGCTATGAACCTGTACCCCTAGATTTCTTTGTTCTGTAACTCTCCCAAATGCCCTACCATTGACTGAGTAAGTCCTGTGCTTGTTCGATGTACCAAAATGCATCACATCGCATTTACCTAAATTAAACACCGGCTATGATTCCCGGGAAAACTCCGCCCTTTGTGTCATCCTCACCACTTGCCTCCCCATCTATTTTTGTATCATCTGCAAGCTTGGCAATCGTACATTCACTTCCCTCATCCAAGTCATTAATATATATCGTAAATAATGGTGGCCCCACCATGATCCTTGGTTACAGGTTGCCAATCTGAAAATGCCTCTCTTATCCCAACTCTCTGTCTTCTATTAGATAGCCAAGCTTCTCTCCATGCTAATGAATATACTACCCCCGTCAGGGAAATGGATCAAAGTGCATTGCTGTGCTCTGGGGAACGACTATTGTTCTCTCGTTGGTGTTTCTAAGCGATGCTGTGTGAAGGTAAGGCTTAATGCTGCTTGTGAACTGTCAGCATTGCTGGGGATAACTGTAAGTCATAAATGTGGAAGGAACATTTGAGGTCCCATAGTTAAACTCTAATTAGGTTCAGCAACTTTTTCAGCAGTTGCATTTGAAGGAAGTAAATGTGGACAGTGCAGCTGACATCATGTACTAATCCTTTCTAACAGGATTTTGCTTTTCAAAAAAAAATGTAAGGTTGCATTCAAGTTTCTGCTTCTAAAAAAAATTCATTTGTGGGACATGGCCGCAATGGCTGGTCGACATTTATTGCCCATCCCAAGTTGCCCTTGTTCGGAGGGCAGTTGAGATGCACCCCTCAGCCTCCTGTGCTCCTTTTCTCTGGAGCATAGAAGGCTGTGGGGTGATTTTATAGAGGTCTATAAAATAATGAGGGGCATAGATCAGCGAGATAGTCAACATCTTTTCTCAAAGGTACAGGAGTCTAAAACTAGAGGGCATAGGTTTAAGGTGGGAGGGGAGAGATACAAAAGGGTCCAGAGGGGCACCTTTTTCACACAGTGGGTGGTGAGTGTCTGGAACAAGCTGCCAGAGGTAATAGTAAAGGTGGGTACAATTTTGTCTTTTAAAAAGCGTTTAGACAGTTACATGGGTATGATGGGTAAAGAGGGATATGGCCAAATGCGGGCAATTGGGACTAGCTTAGGGGTTTAAAAAAAAGGGCAGCACGGACAAGTTGGGCCGAAGGGCCTGTTTCCATGCTGTAAATCTCTATGATTCTATGACTCTACGAGAGTCGACCACGTTCATCTGACCCGATCAGCCAATAGGGCTGAGTGTGGGCTTTCCCAGTCAGTCTGAGATTGGAATTGGTATGGTCAATAGCACATTTCTTTCACTCTGTTCATGAACATAGAACATAGAACATAGAACATTACAGCACAGAACAGGCCCTTCGGCCCACGATATTGTGCCGACCTTCATCTGAAACCAAGATCAAGCTATCCCACTCCCTACCATCCTGGTGTGCTCCATGTGCCTATCCAATAACCGCTTAAATGTTCCTAAAGTGTCTGACTCCACTATCACTGCAGGCAGTCCATTCCACACCCCAACCACTCTCTGCGTGAAGAACCTACCTCTGATATCCTTCCTATATCTCCCACCATGAACCCTATAGTTATGCCCCCTTGTAATAGCTCCATCCACCCGAGGAAATAGTCTTTGAACGTTCACTCGATCTATCCCCTTCATCATTTTATAAACCTCTATTAAGTCTCCCCTCAATCTCCTCCGCTCCAGAGAGAACAGCCCCAGCTCCCTCAACCTTTCCTTATAAGACCGACACTCCAAACCAGGCAGCATCCTGGTAAATCTCCTCTGCACTCTTTCCAGCGCTTCCACATCCTTCTCATAGTTTATTCGTTATAATAAATAGTTTGTTTACTTACTAAACCTGGTGGTCGCTTATCCCTTGAGAGATCACATTGGCGATGAAGATTAATAGGAGAGTCTTCAGATTGTTACAAAGAAAGACAGAGCAGACCTCGCGTGTAAGTCATTCAAGCCAGGTGCATTCAAGAGTCAGTAAGTTACAACAATGCCTCTATTCGGAATATTACGGCCCTTGGACACTAATTTGGAATACTGGGTTCAATGCATCGAATGCTTGCAATATGTTTTCAAAGCTAACAAACTAGCGGGGGAGGAGAAGAAGAGAGTAATATTGTGAACAGCCTGTGGTGCCCAAACCTACAATTTACCAAAGGAGCTTGACTTGCCCCGACTCTAAAACCTTCAAAGAGCTTGTTGGAATAGCAATAGGGTACGATCACCGAAAGCCCTCTCTAATCATGCAGAGATTTGAGTTCAACTCAATAGCCAGAGCCCCTGGGGAATTAATTGCAGCTTTTATGGCAAGATTGAAGCAAACAGCTAAACGTTGTGAATTTGGATCTTCCCTTAATGATATGTTGAGAGACCGTCTGGTGTGTGGGGTAATGATATTGCTTTACAGATTGTAACTGTTGGTAGTGGCAGAAATAACTGTGAAGGAGGTGCTAGAAATTGCCTTTGCTATAGGAAATGCAGAAAAGGGTGCAATGGATCTTCAAGGCATGCGAGGCAGCGAGGTCCACCTTTGGGAGGGTGGTATAGGCGGGTTACCTCACAATGTGGTGCAGACCCGAAGGGCTAAATGGCCATCTCCTGTGCTGTCCCATTTTCTGATCCCAAAGTTCTATGGGGACGTGATGGCCTAACGGCGAATGGCATTATCGCTAGACTATTAATCCAGAAACTCAACCAATGTTCTGGGACCCAGGTTCAAATCCCACCTCAGCAGATGGCAGAATTTGAATTTAATTAAACATATCTGGAATTGGCAACTGGCCCTGTATACCCATCTTAACCCGTGTAACTGTGTAAACACTTTTTAAAAGACAACTGCCTGGATGGGGTACCCGGGCATGCACTCAGATCCTGCGCGGATCAGCTGCTGGAGGTATTCACAGGCACCTTCAACCTCTCTTTACAACAATCTGAGGTCCCTATCTGCTTCAAGAAGATGACCATCATCCCGGTACCTAAGAAAAACCAAGCCGCGTGCCTTAATGACTATCGGCCGGTGGCTCTGACATCCATCATTATGAAGTGTTTCGAAAGGCTAGTCAAGGCACGAATCCATTTCAGCCTCCTGGACTACCTGGATCCACTACAGTTTGCCTACCGTCGCAACAGGTCCACAACAAATGCCATTTCCCTGGCCCTGCACTCAATCCTGGAATACCTAGGTAACAAGGACACCTATGTCAGACTTCTATTTATTGACTACAATTCCACCTTCAACACTATTATTTCCACGAAACTCATCTCCAATCTCCGTGGCCTGGGCCTCGGCACCTCCCAGTGCAACTGGACCCTGAACCTGCTCACTCACAGACCACAATCAGTAAGGATAGGCAAAAACACCTCCTCCACGAGCATCCTCTCAACACCGGTGCCCCACAAGGCTGTGTCCTCAGCCCCCTACTATACTCCTTCTACACCTATGACTGTGCGGCCAAATTCCCCTCCAATTTGATTTTCAAGTTTGCTGACGACACCTCCGTAGTGTTTCGGATCTCATACAATGATGAGACAGAGTACAAGAATGAGATAGAGAATCTGGTGAACTGGTGCAGCAACAATAATCTCTCCATCAATGTCAACAAAACGAAGGAGATTGTCATCGACTTCACGAAGCGTAAAGGAGAACACGCCACTGTCTACATCAATGGGGATGAAGTAGAAAGGGTCGAGAGCTTGAAGGTTTTAGGTGTCCAGATCACCAACAACCTGTCCTAGTCCCCCCATGCCGACACTATAGTTAAGAAAGCCCACCAACTCCTCTACTTTCTCAGAAGCCTAAGGAAATTTGGCATGTCAGCTATGACTCTCACCAACTTTACAGATGCACCATAGAAAGTATTCATTCTGGTTGTATCACAGCTTGGTATGGGCTCCTGCTCTGTCCAAAATCGCAAGGAACTACAAAAGGTCGTGAATGTAGCCCAATCCATCACGCAAACCAGCCTCCCATCCATTGACTCTGTCTACACTTCCTGCTGCCTCAGCAAAGCAGCCAGCAGAATTAAGGACCCCCGACATTCTCTCTACCACCTTCTTCCTTCGGAAAAAAGATACAAAAGTCTGAGGTCACGTACCAACCGACCAAGAACAGCTTCTCCCCTGCTGCTGTCAGACTTTTGAATGGACTTGCCTTGCATTAAGTTGATCTTTCTCGACACCCGAGCTATGACTGTAACACTACATTCTGTACTCTCTCGTTTCCTTAGCTATGAACGGTATGTTTTGTCTGTATAGCACGTAAGAAACAATACTTTTCACTGTATGTTAATACATGTGACAATAATAAATCAAATCAAATCAAAATCAAATCAAATTGAGAATCTACTGATGACGGTGAAACCATTGTCGATTGTCGGAAAAACCCATCTGGTTCACTAATGTCCTTTAGGGAAGGAAATCTGTCGTCCTTACCTGGTCTGGCCTACATGTGAGTCCAGAGGCACAGCAATGTGGTTGATTCCCAACTGTCCTCTGAAATGACCTAGCAAGCCATTCAGTTCAAGGGCAACTAAGGATGGGAAAAAAGTGCTGGCCAGCCAGCGACACAATGTCCCACAAATGAATGAGAAAAAGATAAACTAACTTTCTCTCTCTCCTTGGTTAGAGAGAGCTCAATGGCTCAATGAGGGTGGCACACTGGCACAGTGGTTAGCACTGCTGCCTCACAGCGCCAGGGATCCGGGTTCAATTCTGGCCTTAGGTGACTGTGTGGAGTTTGCATATTCTCCCCCCACTCAACAATCACCAGGCGAGACTGTTCTCTTCCTGTGGGGGAGCACTTCAGCGGTCACGGGCATTCAGCCTCTGATCTTCAGGTAAGCGTTCTCCAAGGCGGCCTTCACAACACACGACAGCGCAGAGTCGCTGAGCAGAAACTGATAGCCAAGTTCTGCACACATGAGGACGGCCTAAACCGGGATGTTGGGTTTATATCACATTATCTGTAACCCCCACAGCTTGCCTTCTGGACTTGCAGAATCTCAGTGGCTGTCCTGTCTGGAGACAATACCCATCTCTTTAACCTGTGCTTAATGCTCCCTCCACTCACATTGTCTGCATCTTTAAGACCTGGTTGGCTGTCGATATTCGCATTCTAATCAGTATTCTGTAACCTGATTTTGAGTCTCTGTGCCCTGTTTGAGAGCAGATTTCCACTCCATCTGACGAAGGAGCAGCGCTCCGAAAGCTAATACAAAGAACAAAGAACAATACAGCACAGGAACAGGCCCTTCGGCCCTCCAAGCCCGCGCCGCTCCCTGGTCCAAACTAGACCATTCTTTTGTATCCCTCCATTCCCACTCCGTTCATATGGCTGTCTAGATAAGTCTTAAACGTTCCCAGTGTGTCCGCCTCCACCACCTTGCCTGGCAGCGCATTCCAGGCCCCCACCACCCTCTGTGTAAAATATGTCCGTCTGATATCTGTGTTAAACCTCCCCCCCTTTACCTTGAACCTATGACCCCTCGTGAACGTCACCACCGACCTGGGGAAAAGCTTCCCACCGTTCACCCTATCTATGCCTTTCATAATTTTATACACCTCTATTAAGTCTCCCCTCATCCTCCGTCTTTCCAGGGAGAACAACCCCAGTTTACCCATTCTCTCCTCATAACTAAGCCCCTCCATACCAGGTAACATCCTGGTAAACCTCCTCTGTACTCTCTCCAAAGCCTCCACGTCCTTCTGGTAGTGTGGCGACCAGAACTGGACGCAGTATTCCAGATGCGGCCGAACCAACGTTCTATACATCTGCAACATCAGACCCCAACTTTTATACTCTATGCCCCGTCCTATAAAGGCAAGCATGCCATATGCCTTCTTCACCACCTTCTCCACCTGTGACGTCCCTTTCAAGGATCTGTGGACTTGCACACCCAGGTCCCTCTGCGTATCTACACCCTTTATGGTTCTGCCATTTATCATATAGCTCCTCCCTACATTATTTCTACCAAAATGCTAATAGAACATAGAACATAGAACATTACAGCGCAGAACAGGCCCTTCGGCCCACGATGTTGCACCGACCAGTTAAAAAAAAAAAACTGTGACCCTCCAACCTAAACCAATTTCTTTTCGTCCATGAACCTATCTACGGATCTCTTAAACGCCCCCAAACTAGGCGCATTTACTACTGATGCTGGCAGGGCATTCCAATCCCTCACCACCCTCTGGGTAAAGAACCTACCCCTGACATCGGTTCTATAACTACCCCCCCTCAATTTAAAGCCATGCCCCCTCGTGCTGGATTTCTCCATCAGAGGAAAAAGGCTATCACTATCCACCCTATCTAAACCTCTAATCATCTTATATGTTTCAATAAGATCCCCTCTTAGCCGCCGCCTTTCCAGCGAAAACAATCCCAAATCCCTCAGCCTCTCCTCATAGGATCTCCCCTCCATACCAGGCAACATCCTGGTAAACCTCCTCTGCACCCTCTCCAAAGCCTCCACATCCTTCCTGTAATGTGGGGACCAGAACTGCACACAGTACTCCAAGTGCGGCCGCACCAGAGTTGTGTACAGTTGCAACATAACGCTACGACTCCTAAATTCAATCCCCCTACCAATAAACGCCAAGACACCATATGCCTTCTTAACAACCTTATCTACTTGATTCCCAACTTTCAGGGATCTATGCACACATACACCTAGATCCCTCTGCTCCTCCACACTATTCAAAGTCCTCCCGTTAGCCCTATACTCAACACATCTGTTATTCCTACCAAAGTGAATTACCTCACACTTCTCCGCATTAAACTCCATCCGCCACCTCTCGGCCCAACTTTGCAACCTGTCTAAGTCTTCCTGCAAACTACGACACCCTTCCTCACTGTCTACCACACCACCGACTTTGGTGTCATCAGCAAATTTGCTAATCCACCCAACTATACCCTCATCCAGATCATTAATAAATATTACAAACAGCAGTGGCCCCAAAACAGATCCCTGAGGTACACCACTTGTAACCGCACTCCATGATGAATATTTACTATCAACCACCACCCTCTGTTTCCTATCCGCTAGCCAATTCCTGATCCAATTTCCTAGATCACCCCCAATCCCATACATCTGCATTTTCTGCAGAAGCCTACCATGGTGAACCTTATCAAACGCCTTACTAAAATCCATATATACCACGTCCACTGCCTTGCCCCCATCCACCTATTTGCTACCAAATAAACCTGTTGGACTTTAACCTGGTGTTGTTAAAACTCTTACTGTGAACACCACTAGTTACAGACCTCCAACCGAAAAAGACCCCTCCACTGTTACCCTCTGTCTTCTATGGCTAAGCCAGTTCTCCACCCATCTCGCTCGCTCACCTTTTATCCCGTGAGATTTAACCTTTTGCACCAGCCTGCCATGAGGGACCTTGTCAAATGCTTTACGAAAATCCATTTAAATGACATCCACGGCCCTTCCCTCATCAATCGTATATGTCACCTCCTCAAAAAACTCAACCAAATTTGTGAGGCATGGCCTCCCTCGTACAAAACCATGCTGTCTATCGCGAATGAGATTATTCAGTTCTAAATGCGCATATATCCTATCTCTAAGAATCTTCTCCAACAATTTCCCTACCACGGACATCAAGCTCACCGGCCTATAATTACCTGGGTTATCCTTGCTACCCTTCTTAAATAACGGGACCACATTTGCTATTCTCCAATCCTCTGGGACTTCACCTGTGTCCAGTGAAGAGACAAAGATTTCTGTTAGAGGCCCAGCAATTTCATCTCTTGCTTCCCTGAGGAGTCTAGGATAGATGCCATCTGGCCCTGGGGATTTGTCTGTCTTAATGTTTCCTAAAAAACCTAACACTTCCTCCCTTGTAATTGAGATTTTTTATAACGGGTCAACACATCTCTCTGAGACACTACCAATCAACGTGTCCCTCTCCTTTGTGAATACTGATGCAAAGTATTCGTTTAGGATCTCTCCTACTTCCTTTGGTTCGAAGCATAATTCCCCTCCTTTGTCCCTGAAAGGTCCGATTCTTTCCCTAACAACCCTCTTGTTCCTAACGTATGTATAAAATGCCTTAGGATTCTCCTTAATCCTGTCTGCCAAGGACATTTCGTGACCCCTTTTTGCCCTTCTAACTCCCTGTTTGAGTTCTTTCTACTTTCTGTGTATTCCTCCAGTGCTCCATCTGTTTTTAGCTGCCTGGACCTCATGTATGCCTCTTTTTTCTTTTTGATTAGACCCACAATTTCACTGGTTATCCACGGCTCTCGAATCCTACCTTTCCTATCCTTCCTCTTTACAGGCACATGCCTGTCCTGCAGTCCTATCAACTGCTCCTTAAAAGACTCCCACATGCCAGATGTGGATTTACGCTCGAACAGCCTCTCCCAATCAACAGCCACCAAATCCTGCCTAATCCGGCTGTAGTTAGCCTTCCCCCAATTCAGCACCTTACCCATAGGACAACACTCATCTTTTTCCATTACTCTCCTAAAGTTTACAGAATTGTGGACACTATTTGCCACATGTTCCCCCACTGAAACTTTGATGACCTGACCGGGTTTATTCCCCAGTACTAGGTCCAGTATAGCCCCCTCTCTAGTTGGACTGTCAACATATTGTTCCAAAGAACCTTGCTGTATGCATTTTATAAATTCTTCCCCGTCCAGGCCCCCAGCCCTAAGCGATTTCCAGTCTATGTGAGGGAAATTAAAGTCTCCCACTACAACAACCCTATTTTTTCTGCACCTGTCCAGAATCTCCTTACATATCCATTCCTCAACTTCCCGTGGGCTGTTGGGAGGCCTGTAGTATACCCCCAGCATAGAGACTGCGCCCTTCCTGTTTCTCAGCTCCACCCACAGTGACTCATTACCTGACCCTTCCAAATTGTCCACCCTCTGTACCGCTGTAATATGCTCCCTAACCAGCATTGCTACTCCCCCACCTCTCCTAGCCCCTTCTCTGTCTCACCTAAAATACTTATACCCCGGAATATTCAGCTGCCAGTCCTGTCCTTCTTTTAACCAAGTCTCCGTCACTGCAACCACATTCAAGTTCCGCACAAGCATTAAGGCTCTAAGCTCGTATCTTGCCCGTGACGCTCCTCGTATTGAAGCAGATGCACTCCAGACCTCCAGGCCCACTGAGGTCATCCTCCCCCAGAATGGTCTTCCTCTTAGACAGCCTTGTCTTGGCCCCAACCTCGTCCCCAGCCTCTATGCTTATTGACCTATTGTTCTGATCCCCACCCCCCTGCCACATTAGTTTCAACCCACCCGAACCACACTCGCAAAACTCCCAGCTAGGATATTTGTGCCCCTCCAGTTTAGGCGTAACCCGTCCTTCTTGTACAGGTTTGTACAGGTTGTTTGTCATCGATATCAATGATCTGGATGATAATGTGGTAAATTGGATCAGCAAGTTTGCTGATGATACAAAGATTGGAGGTGTAGTGGACAGTGAGGAAGGTTTTCAAAGCTTGCAGAGGGATTTGGACCAACTAGAAAAATGGGCTGAAAAATGGCAAATGGAATTTAACGCAGACAAGTGTGAGATATTGCACATTGGAAGGACAAACCAAAGTAGAACGTACAGGGTAAATGGTAGGACTCTGAAGAGTGCAGTTGAACAGAGGGATCTGGGAATACAGGTACAGAATTCCCTAAAAGTGACGTCACAGGTGGATAGGGTCGTAAAGAGTGCCTTTGGTACATTGGCCTTTATAAATCGGAGTATCGAGTATAAAAGTTGGAGTGTTATGGTAAGGTTATATAAGGCATTGGTGAGGCCGAGTTTGGAGTATTGTGTACAGTTTTGGTCACCTAGTTACAGGAAGGATGTAAATAAGATTGAAAGAGTGCAGAGAAGGTTCACAAGGATGTTGCCGGGACTTGAGAAGCTGAGTTACAGAGAGAGATTGAATAGGTTGGGACTTTATTCCCTGGAGCGTAGAAGATTGAGGGGAGATTTGATAGAGGTGTATAAGATTTTGATGGGTATAGATAGAGTGAATGCAAGCAGGCTTTTTCCGCTGAGGCTAGGGGAGAAAAAAACCAGAGGGCATGGGTTAAGGGTGAAAGGAGAAAAGTTTAAAGGGAATATTAGGGGGAGCTTCTTCACGCAGAGAGTGGTGGGAGTGTGGAATGAGCTGCCGGATAAAGTGGTAAATGCGGGGTCACTTTTAGCATTTAAGAAAAACTTGGACGGGGTCATGGATGAGAGGGGTGTGGAGGGATATGGTCCAAGTGCAGGTCAGTGGGACTAGGCATAAAATGGTTCGGCACAGACAAGAAGGGCCAAAAGGCCTGTTTCTGAGCTGTAATTTTCTATGGTTCTATGGTTCGAGGTGTCAGCCCAGTGATCACTTCCCAGTGATCCACGAATTTGAAACCCTCCCTCCTGCACCAGTCCTTTAGCCATGCGTTCAGCTGTACAATCTCCCTGTTCCTAGCCTCACGAGCATGTGGCACTGGGAGTGATCCAGAGATCGCTACCCCAGAGGCCCTGCTTTTTAGCCTACTACCCAACTCCCTGAATTGCTCTTGCAGGACCTCCCTGCTCTTTCTGCCTACGTCATTTGCACCAATGTGGACAATGACATCTGTCTGGTTACCCGCCCCTTTTAGGATGCTTCCTACCCGCTCAGAAACATCCAGGACCCCGGCACCAGGGAGGCAGACTACCATCCTGGAGTCTCGTTCGCGCCCACAGAACCGCCTGTCTGTGCCTCGAACCATTGAGTCCCCCACTACTATTGCTCTCCTGGTTCCCCTCTTTCCCTTCTGAGCCACAGAGCCCGATTCCGTGCCAGTGACCTGGTCGCCGTGGCTTACCCCTGGAGGGTCATCCCCCCCCACAGTATCCAAAACAGTATACTTATTTTGGAGGGGGACAACCACAGGGGATCCCATCACTGACTGCTCTCTCCCCTCCTCTCTCCTGTCTGTCACCCATCCCTTACTGTTAAGGGGGACAACCACCGGGGTACTCTCTGGTACGTGGCCTTTACCCTACCTAACCGTGACCCTCGTGTCTTCCTCTCGTGGCCCTGGTATGACGACCTGCCTGTAACTTCTCTCTATTAACTTCTCATTTTCCCTGACTAGACTAAGGTCATCGAGCCGCAGCTCCAGTTCCCTAACGCGGTCTCTCAGGAGCTGCAGTTCGACGCACCTGGTGCCGATATGGACTTCCGGGAGGCTACATGAACTCTCACATCCGACCCTGACAGCAACAAACTGGCCTCCCACTCATAATTACCCCTTTCTCTAAATTACTGGAAAAACGAAGAATAAAACCTACCCTGCCTCTGCCTGTTTACACCAAAGCCTGTTGAGCCAAAGCCCTTCAGCTCTCACTCTGCTCCCTGCTCACTCCGCTGCCCGCTACAACGCTGCCCGCTGAATAGTGCGGCCTGCTTTTAAACCTCCCGCGCACTAAAAAAGAAACACTCCAAAAAACCCTTCCCAGATCACCCCGCAGCCGACTTCCGGTTTACAGTTTGAGACTAGCTCGGGTAAGTGGGTTAGGGGATAGGACCTGGGTGGGATTGTGGTCGCTGCAGGCTCGATGGGCCGAATGGCCTCCTTCTGCACTGTTGGATACTATGATTCCACTTGACGGCGTAAAATAGCTTTGTTTTTGGACTTGGACTCACTGTGGGGAAAAAAATGCATTGTTGAGAATCCAACGCATAAACCTCACTATGATCAATCATTATGATGGCTAGTGCAGAAACTGTAAAGCTACACAGTGGTGCAGTGAGGCTGCACCAGTTTTGGGAGGTTGGAGATAAGTCACATTGCTGAGACAGTCCTTCACTACATATATCGCTGTGATATATGTGATGTGTGAATTGTGAATGCTGACATTGGGTGGCCAGAACATAGAAAAAGCATTCCATTCTTTTGCAATAATATATTTCACCTCATGTCCAGATCAAGAAATGGGAGTTTAAACAAAAATACTCTTCTGCTACCAATCTACAATTGGTTAATTGAGACGTCAAATGTCTATAGTGAGAGGTGGTGAGGATTCAGCATGAATTGGCCATTAATGCTGTGACTGAGCAGTGGAAAGTGCGTTGATAATGTTCTATAGTTCTGATGTATGAAGCGTTGAATTAAGATGGAAAGGAAGTGAGGATTGTATTTGAATTCTGAGTATGTTTGATTGTGTCGCTGTACAATGAAAAAAAAGTGGACAAAGCTATCTCTCTTACTGATTTAGCACACGATTCATTGTGCGGCTTTACAGTAACTCAGAACAAATTGTTGCCATGGGCAATATTTGAGTCCGTAAAGAATTGATGTTTTTAAAAGGTGGCTGTTTCAGATGGCAGCGTACAGAAAATGACTGCCGCTGATATTAGACAGGGGATAGTTCATGCAATAATACGACCTTCATCTCTCTCTAATCTACTTAAATTCATCTGCCGCAGAGGCTCCATATTAGTGTAAAACATCAATCCCTGGAACTAAAGGAGGAAGTGACGTAGTGGTATTCTCATATACATGGGGCGGCACGGTAGCACAGTGGTTAGCACTGCTGCCTCACAGCACCAGGGACCCGCATTCGATTCCCGGCTTGGGTCACTGTCTGTGTGGAGTTTGCACATTCTCCCCGTGTCTGCGTGGGTTTCCTCTGGGTGCTCCGGTTTCCTCCCACAGTCTGAAAGATGTGCTGGTTAGGTGCATTGGCCGTGCTAAATTCCCCCTCAGTGTCCCTGAACAGGCGCCGGAGTGTGGCGACTAGGGGATTTTCACAGTAACTTCAATTCATTGTTAATGTAAGCCTACTTAGAACCATAAAAACCATAGAAAATTACAGCTCAGAAACAGGCCTTTTGGCCCTTCTTGTCTGTGCCGAACCATTTTTTGCCTAGTCCCACCGACCTGCACTTGGACCATATCCCTCCACACCCCTCTCATCCATGAACCCGTCCAAGTTTTTCTTAAATGTTAAAAGTGACCCCGCATTTACCACTTTATCCGGCAGCTCATTCCACACTCCCACCACTCTCTGCGTGAAGAAGCCCCCCTAATATTCCCTTTAAACTTTTCTCCTTTTACCCTTAATCCATGCCCTCTGGTTTTTTTCTCCCCTAGCCTCAGCGGAAAAAGCGGAAAAAACTTGTGACTAATAAATAAATACATAAATTAAAAAGGTTAGGTGGATTGGCCATGCTAAATTTTCCCATAGTGTCAGGGGGACTAGCTAGGGTAAATACATGGGGTAAGTGGGATAGGGCCTGGGTGGGATTGTGGTCGTTGCAGACTCCTAGGCCGAGGGCCAAATGGTCTCCTTCTGCACTGTAAGATTCTATGATTCTCAGTGAATTTGTAACTCAGAGACCCAGGGTAATGATCTGGGGTCCTGACTTCGAATCCCGCAGTGGATGGATTTTGAATTGAATAAATAAAAATCTGGAATTAAAAGATTAATGGTGACTGTGAAACCATTGTCGATTGTCGTAAAAACCCATCTGGTTCTTTCGGGAAGGAAATCTGCCGTTCTTACCTGGTCTGGCCGACATGTGACTCCAGATGCCCTCTGAAATGACCTATCAAGCCACTCAGTTCAAGGGCAATAAATGCTGGACCAACCAGCGACATCCCCATTCCATGAATGAATTAAAAAAAGAGAATGTTCTACTTTTGAAAACCTGTCATATTTAATCAGTTCATTGTCGGTGAGTGAATTATGTGATGCTTTTCGCATCGTCTGGATGTCTTGAAGTAATTTAAAGGCTTTGATCTGCAGTGTGGAAGTGCCAGTTATGTTTTAGTTGGTAGCTCTCTCAACTGTGGATTTAATCTCAACTTCAGAGGCTTGGTGGCGGCACGGTGGCGCGGTGGTTGGCACTGCTGCCTCACAGCACCAAGGACCCGGGTTCAATTCCAGCCTTAGGTCACTGTCTGTGTGGAGTCTGCACGTTCTCCCCGTATCTGTGTGGGGTTCCTCCAGGTGCTCCGGTTTTAAAGAGAAGAACTGTACAGCGCAGGAACAGGCCCTTCGGCCCTCCAAGCCTGCGCCAATCATACTGTCCTACATAGACCTGTATCCCTCGATTCCTCAGCTGTTCATGTGCCTATCCAGATAAGTCTTCAATGTGGCTAAAGTGTCTGCCTCAAACACCTCACTTGGCAGTGCATTCCAGGCCTCCACCACCCTCTGTGTAAAAAACTTCCCCCACACATCTCCACTGAACCTTTCCTCCCACAGTCGAAACCCTACAGTGCAGAAGGAGGCCATTCGGCCCATCGGGTCTGCACCAACCACAATCCCACCCAGGCCCTATCCCTGTAACCCCATGGATATACCCTACTAATCCTCCAAATGGTCAATTTAGCATGGTCAATCAACTTAACCTGCACATCTTTAGATGTGTGGGCTAGGTTGATTTGCCATGTTAAAGTACCCGTTAATGTCAGGGTCATTGGCAGGTTGGATAGGTGGGGTGACAGGGATAAGTAGGATCTGGGTGGGATTGTTGTCCGTGAAAGTCCAATAGGCTGAACAGCCTCCTTCTGCACTGTGGTGATTCTATGACTCTACAAAGTTTGACACTCTACTGCAGTGATGTGGAGTTGCCGGTGTTGGATTGGGGGAGGCACAGTAAGTAGTCTCACAAAACCAGGTTAAAATCCAACAAAATAAACCTGTTGGACTTTAACCTGGTGTTGTGAGACTACTTACTGACTCTACTGCAATGGTGAGGGACTGCTGTCTTTTGAAAGAGCTATTAAACTGATGTAAAAAATCACGTAGCATGATTAGAGAGAATAGCAGGGTAGTTATCCTTTGTGGCCTGACCAATATAATCCCCAAACAACATCATTAAAACAGAAAATCTATTCACTCCCAGGTTGCTTTCTTTCTGCAAATTGGTTGCCATACTAACGTTCTTAATTAGCTATGAAGAGCTTTGGTACATCATGTCACCATGATAGGTTATATTTAAATGTACAAATGAACAAGGGGCAGGAGTAGGCCATTCAGCCCCTCTGCCATTTAAAAAGTTCATGGCTGATCTGATAGCAACTTAAAATCTTCATCCCATCTCCCCCCAATAAACTTCATCCCCTTGCTCCGAGAATCTATCCACCACTGCCTTAAAAATGTTCAAAGCTCTGCATCTGCTGCGTCACGGACAGGACGGGGAGTCCCTGCTCTCAGTTCCCCACTCTCTCGCCATCCATAAACAGAAAGATTTTTTTTACTGATTTCCCCCTTTATAAATCATGGCATATTTCCCCAACCCTTAAATTTGGATCCTTTATTAATAACTTACAGCAAAGTAAGTACAGTAAACCACAGCAAACTCAAGCGATATGAAAATAAAAGGGTTAGTTTATTTTTACACACACAATAAATGGGGGACAGGGAAAAAGGAAGAGGGTTCAGGACATGGCCACAATAAAATACAAGTATGGGGTTTACATGTGTCCGGAGTCCAGAATCATGAGTCAGCTGAAGTATTCCTGCCAGGGGGGAGGTGGGCTGATTGTAGAATGCCCCTGGCCTTTGAGAGCAAGCCTTGCATCACAGGAGAAGGCGGCACGGTAGCACAGTGGTTAGCACTGCTGCCTCACAGCTCCTGGGACCTGGGTTCGATTCCCGGCTTGGGTCACTGTCTGTGTGGAGTTTGCACATTCTCCTCGTGTTTGCGTGGGTTTCCTCCGGGTGCTCCGGTTTCCTCCCACAGTCCAAAGATGTGCGGGTTAGGTTGATTGGCCATGCTAAAAATTGCCCTTAGTGTCCTGAGATGCATAGGTTGGGGGGATTAGTGGGTAGATATGGGGGTAGGGCCTGGGTGGGATTGTGGTCGGTGCAGACTCGATGGGCCGAATGGCCTCTTTCTGTACTGTAGGGTTTCTATGATGATTTCTAAGGCATGTAGACTGAATTATTCTGGAGGCACTAGTTGGGAGGTTTCAGCAGGTTTGATGAGGGTCCACGTTCTTTCTGCAGTCACCGGCTTGATGGTGGACAGCACAGGCTGTTGCCTGGAGTTCTGGTCACTTTGGGAAGCCAGACTTTAGCTGCCAGGGTTGTGTTCCAGCAGACCTTTCCACAGTGCCGCGTGGGGAAGGTAATGTGACATGCCTCCTCGATATTGGACACTGGATGTATATTCCCAAGGTTGGAAACTACGTGTTTAAATGGAGTCGGAATTTACAGAACCTCAGAATCCTACGGTGCAGAAGAGGCTCTTCAGCCCATCGAGTCTGCACCGACGCATGAATTCCCTTTGCTTTTGGAGACTCTGCTGTTGGGTTAATTAACTGTTGCTCTATTTGTTGAACCCGTGGTGTTAGGTCTGATAGAGCCAATAGCATCATTATGGGAGGTTACATCTGGTAAAGGTTTTCTTTGTGTGGAGATAGCTGGATTAGACACCTCATCACCATGGCTATTGTTATCTTGAACTGCTGCAAGGCATCAGGCGAGTAGCTGAACCATTTGTTAGTTCAACAATTCTCCATGTTTAACAACACAGGAAAAAAAGACTAAAATAGTCCAGATGATGACTAAACATAAATATATATATTTCCCACCACGTTGTGATTGTGACACACCACCTTTTCAAGAAGGGAGTTCCAAACGCTCATGACCCTTTTACAGAAAACAGGTTTACGCATCTCCATTTTTAAGGCAGTGGTGGATAGATTCTTTTATTTTTAAGCAGTGACTCCTAGTTCTAAATTCTCCCACAAGTGGAAGCATCCTCTCCACATCCACCCTATCAATGCTCCTCAGGATCTGAAATGTTTCAATCAAGTCGCCTCTTACTCTTCTAAACTCCAGCAGATACAAGCCTAGCCTGTCCAACCTTTCCTCATGGGACAACCCACCAATTCCAGATATTTGCCAAGTAAACTTTCTCTGACCTGCTTCCATCTTTCCTTAAATAAGAAGACCAAACAGTACAGATGTGTGTGTGTGTGTGTATGTGTGTTGGGAGGGGAGGTGAGTGGGGGGCATCTTACCAGAATTTGCCAAAGGGGTTATTTCCGGCGAGAAAAATGGTGTGTTTATCTCCAGATGTTAACATGTTGTCAAAAAAAAAATAGCTGGCATATTTCACGCCATCATGCTAGAAGCAGAGCCAAAATGCGGCAGCAAGGCCCGGCTGTACTGGGTTCGGGGTGCCATGTTTAAAAGGGCGTCCCAATCAGATCATGAATAAATCTCTCCCCCAACTCACTATGGATGTCTCAGGTCTCCCCCCTTCCCAGCACCTTACTAGATTTGGCACCTCTCCCCCCCCCCAACCCCACTCCCCTACCCCAAGAGAGCCGCAATGGGGGTTAGAGGTGCAGACAGAGAGAGGGTTCAGCACGTTCTTCAGGATACTATGGATTTTCTCACCATACAGAATGCTGTATAGTGAGACAGAGTTAATAGGAATTATAGGATGCGACCGGGACTTGATGGTTTGAGTTATAAGGAGAGTCTGGATAGACTGGGACTTTTTTCCCTGGAGCACAGGTGATCTTATAGAGGTCTATAAAATAATGAGGACATAGATCAGCTAGATAGTCAACATCTTTTCCAAAAGGTGGGGGTGTCTAAAACTAGAGGGTATAGGTTTAAGGTGAGAAGGGAGAGATACAAAAGGGTCCAGAGGGTGGTGCGTGTCTGGAACAAACTGCCAGAGGTAGTAGTAGAGGCGGGTACAATTTTGTCTTTTAAAAAGCGTTTAGACACTTACATGGGTAAAATGGGTATAGAAAGATATGGGCCAAACATGGGCAATTGGGACTAGCTTAGCGGTTCAAAAAAGGGGCGGCATGGACAAGTTGGGCCGAGCGGCCTGTTTCCAATCTGTAAACCTCTATGACAGCTTCCAAACTGTCATTAAACATGTTTGTTTTATCTTTCATGTTTAAATATACTGTTCTTAAATTTCTTTGCAAGTCCCCTTCCCCAAGAATATAAAAACAAAATAGCTAAACTTCAATTCAGTCCCGTATCTTCTAATGCAAATTTCTATTCCTGCTGCTTGCTGGTGTCCCATTTGAGCTTTGCTTACCTCTACTTCAACAAGCTTGATTTCACATCTACTCCCTTTTAACTCTACAGCCTGTCTTCAGGTTAATTCAATTCATCAAACCATCCCCAATGCCCCTCACCACACATAAGCCTGTTTCACAGTGTACAGGAAAATGGGATATATCTCTGCATTAAATTCTAGCTCTTTACATACACACCCTTACAGCAGATACTAACTTACCAACTTAAGGTTTTCTTCTGAATCCTAATTAATTGATATAACTCCTATTAATGCTGAATACAGCTTAGTTGCTGTACTAATCTGAAAAAAAAACAGATACACCTGTTTCATCCAGAGTTTAAACAGGAAATACTCACCAGCCAGTCACCT
The DNA here is from genome assembly GCF_964213995.1 of Mustelus asterias. Taxonomy (NCBI): domain Eukaryota; kingdom Metazoa; phylum Chordata; class Chondrichthyes; order Carcharhiniformes; family Triakidae; genus Mustelus; species Mustelus asterias. Next base: position 11,696,022 of record NC_135807.1, read on the forward strand.
ACCTGCTTCCCTGTAAAGTCATATTTCAATTTCTCTTTACGTTCTGACTGGTTCCTCTTCATTCAATCAACATTGGTGCTCTCTGATTCTCACTCTATCTCTCTGTGTCTGTAACCCCCGTTGCTGCTCTCTCTCTCTCTTTCTGAATCTCACACTGAGATCTCACTCTGTCTGCACCTTTAACCCCCATTGCTGCTCGCTCTCTGATTCTCACACTGAAATCTCACTCTGTCTCTCTGTGTCTGTAATCCCCATTGCTGCGCTCTGTTTCTCGCACTGTAATCTCCCTCTGTATCTTCTATGATTAATGGCTCTTAGCTTTGGTCTCCTCACAAATAGTAACAAAGTTCCAAAGATGTGCGGGTTAAGTTGATTGGCCATGCTTAAATTGCCCCTTAGTGTCCTGAGATGTGTAGGTTAGAGGGATTAGTGGGTAAAATATGTAGGGATATGGGGGTAGGGCCTGGGTGGGATTGTGGGTGGTGCAGACTCGATGGGCTGAATGGCTTCTTTCTGTACTGTAGAGTTTCTATGATTTCTATGATGATTTCTATGAACATCTCCTCAATGTCTACCGCATCAATCCCCTTCATAATTTTGAACCACTCCTTCGGGTTCCCATTCTTTAAGATCATAAGACATAGGAGCAGAATTAGGCCATTCAGCCCATCAAGTCTTCCCCCATCCATTCAATCATGGCTGATAAGTTTCTCAATCCCATAACCCTTGATCCCCTGACCAATCAAGAACCTATCTATCTCTGTCTTAAATACGCTCAATGACCTGGCCTCCACAGCCTTCTTTGGCTATGAATTCCATAGGATTCACCACTTTCTGGTTGAAGAAATTCCTTCTCATTGCAGTTCCCAGGGAAAAGCCATGCAGTATATTCAATCACTTCTGACATTTCTCACCTAATTTCTAGCTATGTTGAGTGACATTGAAAAATGCTCTGGATTTTGTGTTTAGTATGGTTGGTGTAGGAGGGAATGAACACACTGAGACTTACAAGACCATATAGAACCTCAACAAAAACAGCCTTATTCAACATGCATGAGAGAGAGCAGAACCTGGAGCTATAATTCCAGCTTTCTTCCGAGCTACTCTACTAATCATTGGTTCTTACATATTCTTATACCCCTTTCTTTATATTACAAAGTGTTACATTTACATTCGGTCATCAGTTTGTTACTTTGAATTGGTTACAGTTCTGCTTTTGATCACATTATACAGATCCATTGCCTTGTGTGCTTTAGCTTTAATCTTTTTCTGGGCATCTCCTATCTACCTGTTTACAATATCAAAGTGTTGTGTTTGTCAAACCGATTTTGATGGCGTGTTAATTGTTCCATCTCCCTGATACTTGATTAGTTTTTCAGAGGCACAATGGCTCTTTGAGACTTTTTGGAGCCTTGATCAATTCCCATATGGTTGCTGTAACCTTGGAACGATCTCACCTGGGGTGTGACTATTTTAGTGCCGTCTGAGATGTAGTCATTGTATTTTGTCCTGTCTGCTTGCAGTGAGTGTGGATACAACAGTGATGTCTGTTTTGCCCTTCCCATACCTTCCTCTCCTGCTGTGGTCCACACACTGCCTGGGTTTGCCTGACTACAGTTGGTCATGTATAATTCTTGATGCCATACGCAGAACTTCAGACTTCGCGTTCCTGTTAAAATGTAAGTTCACACTGCAAACATTGACTTGCTTTCCTTAAGATACACTTACAGCACAGAAGTGTGAAGTTGATTAGACAATGGCGAGACACCTTTTACCATTTGTATACCTCTGTTGTGCAATTTTGCAATAAGAAACTGTCCAATTAACCTTAATTCTTAATGATCGCTTGACTCGAAATGTTCCTTCAATTTCATTTCATTTCGAGGTTCAGCGCTAATTCTAATTAAACCGCTCAACATGCATTGCATGAGCTTGTCATGAAGGTTTTGATAGGCTCAAGGTGTATTTAAATGATGGCAAATTAAGGTTGTTCTTTGGCCATGATCGAAGTTGAAAAGTATCCACTGATCTTCAATGAGATAATGCTGACCTATGTGAGGAGATTAAACCTGACAGAATGTGGAAAGAAGTGGCAAAGCCAGGTGACCTTTGCCAGGTACATCACAAAAGCAAAGCTACAGCCACATTAACACAATCATTATAAGGCAGGTACTAAATGCGAGACCCGCGTTAATGGCTGCAGCTAAAGGTCAAGAGGCTTTTTTTTCTCTCGCTTTCGCTCCCCTCATCTGGTTATTCAATACTTTGCAGTGTGAGCAGATTAAATGCTGTTAGTCATGGATTTGGCCATCCGTGAATAAAAAGATTATTCTTTTCTTCACGCTCACAGCTTTTAGCATAGCAAGGAAGTATTAGAGTAAAATGAGGGACGGTGCTTGTAATTGTTAGCCAACAGCACCTAATCCACCAGTGAAATTCCAAAAGAGACCGCTCGATGGTTCATTCCACTTGTGGCTCAGACCTTCTTCGAGTCACACACAGGAACACCCTTGACATTCCATGGTGTTACCATCTTTGAATCCCCACTTTCAACATCCTTGGGGTTACCATTGGCAAGAAATTCAACTGGACTCACCGCATAAACACAGTGGCTACAAGAGCAGGTCAGAGGCTAGGAATATTTCAGCGAGTAACTCACCTCCTGACTCCCCAAAGCCTGAAGACCCTCTACAAGACACAAGTCAGGAGCTTCTTCCCTGCTGCCATCAGACTTTTGAATGGACCTACCTCACACGAAGTTGATCTTTCTCTACACCCTAGCTATGACTGTAACACTACATTCTGCACTCTCTCCTTTCCTTCTCTATGTACAGTATGCTTTGCCTGTATAGCGCGCAAGGAACAATACTTTTCACTGCATACCAATACTTGTGAAAATAATAAATCAAATCAAGGAGCATGATGGAATACTCCCCACTTGCCTGGATGGGTGCAACTCCAACAACACTCAAGAAGCTTGACACCATCCAGGGCAAAGCAGCCCGCTTGATTGGCATCACATCTACAAACATCCACTCCCTCCACCACCGACGCTCAGTAGCAGCAGTGTGTACTATCTACAAGATGCACTGCAGCAATTCACCAAAGATCCTTAGACAGCACCTTCCAAACCCACACAGCGATGCCCATGTCCTACGAATGAATTAAAAGAAAACTAGGCCACCAGACCCAATTTTAAGTCTGTGCAGGTGGATCAAGGGAGTTAAAATCGAGCCCAGTCACCAAAGCCTGAATTTTCGTAAAGCACACCTAATATGTATGCACCTATCGAGTTAGAATGCATGAAGAATCACAAGGTAGGCTTGGTAACTTGAACACTGGGAGCTCTTTATCAGAGGTGTGCACTGTTCCACAGTCAGATCCAAGACTGCCCAATTGGGTCCCACACTGGGAGGAGCTAATTGCCCATGGGTCACCTGACCCACTCTCTCAAAGGGGCAACCCACACCCCAACATACATTATATTCATATATCACAACACCTTCGACAAATTGGCTCCCATCCCTGAACCCTGCACCTGCCATTTTCAATGGTGGAAGGGGTGGTTGAGGGATAATGGGGGCGCGATACCTTTCAGACATACATTGTTCACAAAGGCAGCTGCACATTTCAAAGCACAGTTGCCTTCTAACAAAAGCAATTTTAGTCACCCAGTTTACTGAGACACAACCCATGGGCTTTAAGCATTTAAGGAGGAGCTCTAAATCTACTGGAGTAATTTGGAGAGATGAGGTACCACTTTGAGACTGACATGAATGTGCATAAAAATTGGATAAGTTATGTGAAAATTTCAAGCAACTCAAATCTTCTGCCCTTTAAATTTTTAGAATAAAAGCAGCAAGCCAGCAGTTGAAAAACATCATTGCTTGCAATTTCAGTGGATGTTTTGACATAATTCTGATTATAGTATTAGTGTTGTTTGACTGCTTCAACAGCCAATCATTATCATAGTATGTGGCTATACATTCACAGTTTGATGAACAGCTTGGAGAGGTTAAGAAAGGATAAGTTGTCTTTGATGTAGGGCTATGAGTGCAAACGCTTGTTTTTATAAGGAAGTAAATATTTGATTTTATAGGGGATTAAGTTGGTTGAACTAAATGACTGTTTTTATAAGAGATTGCATACTTGAATGGATTTAAATATATTGAATGGGCTTTTTTCAATTATAGCATTTTGATAATATAGTGAAGTCTGTAATAGAAACTTAGAACTTTATTATATCCCACAATAGCTCCTGAGGTCTGCCCATAAGACCATAAGACATAGGAGCAGAATTAGGCCACTCGACCCATGGAGTCTGCTCCGCCATTCAATCATGGCAATGGTGGATGCTGCTATCATAGGGTCAAAGGGCATGGGTTGGCAGGAGATGGCATAGTGAGTAAAAAGTGCTATGGGAGTAAGTGGGGTTGCCCTGAGTTGGCATAGGATGTTCAAAGGGGATGAGTGGGGGAGTCCTGAGTTGATACTAAGGTGGCATGGAGCGTATGAGGGGTGTGGGCGTGGGTACAGGAGCATAGGTTGGGAATGGAGAGTATAAGAGACAGAGGGGCATGGTTGCGTGAGCCATGCGGTAGAATGTATTGGCATGCACCCGGCCAGGGGAGTGCATGTGATGGCATGTGATGGGTGATGGAGAGATGGATGTCTTTAGCTTTACTGCTAGTTTCACACCGAGGATAAAATCCCAGCGCACTGAGGCGTGCCTTTTGAAGAGCTCACCTTGGCATGTGGCAGACCCTGTGGCTGCCTCGGAACCCCTTCGGGGGGCAGTGAGCCCAACGCATGTTAGCAGCCACCCCCTGGAATAAAAATCCAACCATTCATAGCACAACGCTCCCGAGTCAGGTTTATACAAGAATGAAAATTTGGACGCAAAGACACTGTGCTGCCATGTCAGTGTTTACAAGACAGATCCAATTTCTTTTAATTCTCTCAGGAGACAATGCATTTAATCGGTCAGACAGCATCTGTGAGGAGAGAAATGGAGTCAACAAGACATAATTTGTCATAATAAGCACTTAACTGCATCAACCATTAATTAGACTTTTTATTATTTTTACATAATTTTGATTATTCATTCACGAGACGTTGCCATCGCTGGGCCAGCATGTATTGTCCATCCCTCATTGCCTTTGAACTGAGCGGCCATTTAAGAGGGTAGTTAAGTGTCAACCACATTGCAGTGAGTCTGGAGTCACATGTAGGCCAGACTGGGTAAGGACGGCAGATTTCCTTCCCTGAAGGGACATGAGTGAGACAGATGGATTTTTCTGACAATCGACAATGGTTTCATTGTCATCAGTAGATTCTTAATTCCAAATATTTTAAATATTTATTGGATTCAAATTTCAACAGCTACCGTGGCAGGATTCAAACACTGGTCACTAGTCCAGTGAAAATACCACAGGGCCACTGTATGTGGAAGCTTTATTTTTTGGCATGGGGCAAGTTGTTGATGGTCATAGGATCATATAATCCTTACAGTGCAGAAGGAGGCCATCGAGTTTGCACCAATCACGATCCCACCCTGCCCCTATCCCCATAGCCCCACATATTCACCCTATCTAATCCCCCTGACACTAAGGGGCAATCTAGCATGGCCAATCAACCTGACCAGCACATCTTTGGAGTGTGGGAGAAAACCGGAGCACCCGAAGGAAACCCATGCAGACACGGGAGGGACGTGCAGGCTCCGCACAGACAGTGACCCCAGCCGGGAATTGAACCGGGGTCCCTGGTGCTGTGAGGCAGCAGTGCTAACCATTGTGCCACCGTGCCACCCCATGGTGTGAGCTGAAAACAGCGCAGTGAAGAAAACCAGGCATCCGAGACCCATGTGAATCATAGAATCGCAGAATCATAGAATCCCTACAGTGCAGAAGGAGGCCATTTGGCCCATTGAGTCTGCACCTTCTGCAATCCCACCCAGGCCCTTTCCCCGCAGCCCCAGGTATTTACCCTGCTAATGCCCCTGACACTAAGGGGCAATTTAGCATAGCCAATCCACCTAACCCGCACATCTTTGGAGTGTGGGAGAAAACCGGTGCACCCGGAGGAAACCCATGCAGACATTGGCAAGCAATTCCATTTCTCCTTAATCCATCAGAGTGGAGCATCAGGCAACAGCACAAGGATTGAGACTAAAGTTTAAATCAGAGCAGGCAAATTCAACGTCAAATCAGTACGGATGGAGAAAGGGGAAAGAAAGATTCAATTAAGAGACAGAAAAGAAAAGAGACTGAAAGAAAAAGTAAAAATAATTAAGGCCGTGATTCCTTGGCCCCGCCCACTCACATGCAAATCATATTGGGGTCACGCGGGGTCGCGCAGAGAATTGTGGGAGAGGGGACATAACATGTTTAGCGCTCGGAGAGCAACTTTTGGGATTCTCCCAGCCCCCGCACCTTTATGTAATCGGGTTGAAGCGTAGGTTTTAGCCTAAATCTCCCTGCTCCCAGGATTCCCTGACCCTCAGACACAGCAGGAACCCAGTGCCAATCACCACTGATTTCCACAAACAGAGACCAGTCATGATGGCCATGCCAGGGAGGCTCAGAGGCCATTGAAACCCCTGAGTGGTCGGGGACATGGCTGGGCAGTGCCCCTGGCATTGCCCCCTAGCACCCTGACAGTGCCAATCAAGCTGGCACTGGCAAGGGGGCAGTAACTGAATGGGATGCCTAAAGGGGGGGTGGGGCCTGAGGCGACTCCATTGTGGGGCTTCGCTTTCTTGTGCAGGGATGATGCCCTGCCACTGACGAGAATGGATGGGCGGGGGACAGGTCCCCTGCATAGTGTGGGGTGGCGGGGTGTGTAAGTTTTAGGGCAAATCCTCCATGATTAAAGAACCCAGGGATAAGGAGAATGGACAATTTGTTAAAATGGCCGGCTGGCTGTCAGGACCTTTACAGCCATATGAATATGCAAGAGGCTGGGAATAACGAGAAGGTCGAGACAGGGATGATCTAATCAACAGGAAACAAAGGAGAAACCACGGCCAGCAGACGAGGAGTAAATAGCCCAGCAGCAAGACAATGAGAACAGAGATCAGTCCATTCACAGACAACATTAAGACCCATCTCACTGATGGGATACCAATCAGGCTGATTCAGAAAACATTTAAAAGACATTAAAATATCGATTGAGGGCGGCCCCGACAGTTCCGGCTCTTTGTTACAGTCGATCGAAACTACCAGTGATCAGAAACTGTTTTATGTGAGAGAATCACCGGTGAGGTTTTAAAAAGGGACAAGCGAGCAAGGGCTCGCGCTCTCTCTCTTGCTCCCAATGTGTGCTCTCTTAGCTTTTCGCCTCTTCCTCCTGGCACTGGGCTCTTCAGCTCTCGCACCACGTGTACCCGCTCCTGCCCGCCAGCTGGACTCGCATCAAGACAAGTAAAGCCGCTCTCAAAGTTATAAGTACCTCCGCCGGCTGAAGTTCCCGATATAAGGTAGAGGACGAGGGTTGAAAGGGGGTGGTGTTTAGTGAAGTTAAGTGTGATAAGACTGTGTAAAAGTAAGAATTTACGTTGTGCCGATCGTGTTTCCTCCCATAGAAAATAGTTTAAAGTATAAGCTTTGTTATTGTATGGTGTGGTGTTGGGAAGGTTGATTTGCTGTTTGAATAAATTATTGTAACTTTGAAACCCGTTTGGAGCTCGTCTTGTTTTTCTGTTCTCTCATCCGTGTACTCTGGCGGGGTGACAATTTCAAGAGCTCTCACCGTAAACCCAGAGTCTAGAACCAAGGGTGATCTGAGTGCCTCGAAAACGCTCACTCGGGGGAAACGACTGGTCAGGGATAAACAGTGCAGTTTCCCTCTTTCTTTCTCTCGTGGAAAGTGTGGAAGAGTACAGTGAGAATCTCCCCAAGCTCCAAAGAAATTTCCAAGTGCGGTTGAATTGAGAACTGAATCGCACCGACCCTGCCAGCGGGCATCTCACCGGTTTTCACGCTGGGGACAACACCCTCGTCCGCAGCTGAGATTCTCCAGCCTCGCTGCAGCAAATGGAGATTTCACTGAGCACCAGATTCTCCATTCTTGTTGGCAAAATCTCCAACAACAATTAAAACCTGAAGGAATGATACACCACACTTTTGATAGTTAATTGTCAGTGCTCGAGAGATTGATTGGCAACCCCCAACAGTTATCACATGGTTAAGAAGATATTTAGATGGAAAAGACTGAACATTCTGTGTTGAGTTTAGTTTGTATCAATCAAACAGATGAAGTAACTTCACCCTACTCGATGTATCTCAATGGGGAACAAGACAGTAGTGTAGAATTCGTTTTTCGGAAGTCGGTTCAAAAACTGAAGAGACACAGGTTTCTCCGAAAGCCTTCTTTATTGCAACGGAGGAGAGATCGCAAGACCATGCGCATCCAGCATGGGTTCGTGAGTCTCTGTCCGACTTACAAAACAGTTTTCAGTTATACCCAACGGAGATACATCCACATACTTCTGTTAGCCAATAAGCTGTATTGTTACATTTTGATTAGATTACTTTCAAGAACAAAAAAGCGATAGCCACATAAAGACGTGACTATTAAAGTTTCTGATTAGATTACTTTCAAGGACAAAAGGCCAATTGATAAGGCCCTGCCCTCCGAAGCCAGAACCACAATTACCTATTAGCAGTTTCTTTAACGTGACCATTAGTTTCGCTTGTCTCCCTCGCCTCAGGCCCTTTCCAAAACCAGTTAATCCCTAAACTGATTTCTAGTTACGCATCCCAATTTTAACCCTTTCCTCTTCTCAATCTATCTGATACACATTCTCATTCCCTCCTGTTGTCATTTCATGACAACCCTCAGTGTCCATAAATGGGTCAAGGGCAGGGGTTAGGGGATCGCATTCGGTTATGTTAATGAACAAAGCCCATTTTCCAGGTAACAGATCCTGCATAGAAGAAATCATATGTTGTAGAATGCACTTAAGGACAGCAATTCCCACGAATATTCCCATGACCACCATTCCTATGTAGATTGCAGCATTAATTAACCAATCACCCCATCCACCGTATCCCCAGTTTCCCCGGCTGCCCCATCCTTTTCCTTCCTTTATAACCCCTAACTGTTGGTCAATCTGGCTCACAAAACGGGTGATGTTAGCTGTGGCATCATCCAAACCCAAAATACACTTTCCCTCAACAATGGAGCATACCCCACCTTGGCGTGCTAATAGATAGTCCAGGGCATACCGGTTTTGCAGTGAGAACAGTCTGAGATTTTCCAGGCTCTGGGTAATCACCTTAAGGGCTCCCTGGGTTGAGTTGCCCAGAGTGGTGAGGCCACAAGCAAGATATTCCCGGTTGTCAGCGGCCATCCGTCCAGAGGCGGCTCCCAGTGAGAAGAAACCAGTGGCACCATAACCATGAACTTGTCCTGGCGAAAGGGCTGCCAACTCTTTATAGTCTGTTGATGTGCTTGACAGAAGTAGTTGCCGGTGATGTGGTTCTGGGGATGGGGAAGGTCCAGAACATCCAGGTTAGGGAATTCTCGTTTCTGTCGGACAAGGGAGTCGTCTTCCGCTCTTTCCTGCAGGAGGGGATCATCCACTAAGGCTTCCCTGAAGCACTTTCCGTTATAGAGAAAATATTTTCCCTCCGAGGGTTCTCTTTTACAGGTAAATTCGAATTTGCATCCCCAGTACCAACATGGTAAGGTCCAAAGATTGCGTTTGTCTAAAACCAATTTTCTATCTGCCTGGACAAGGTACCCGTTACAGAAGTCTATTGTAATCACATTCCACCATCCAAATAAGCCTTCACGGGTGTCGCTACAAACAAGAACATCCCGTGAGCACAATGATGTACCTGGTTGGATTGATTAGCCTTGCAAATAATGGTTCCAGCTTCTGTCTCAAGGACGAGAGCCACTAGAACTAGCACCTTTACCCATAAGCCCATTCCCTTTATACTAACTCCAATTTCCTTCAACTTTTCCTTCCTTTATAACCCCTAACTGTTGGTCAATCTGGCTCACAAAACGGGTGATGTTAGCTGTGGCATCATCCAAATAGACATCATCCAAATATGACCTGATAGAGGTTTACAAGATGTTGAGGGGTCTGGATAGGGTGGACTCTCAGAGGCTATTTCCAAGGGCTGAAATGGTTGCTACGAGAGGACACAGGTTTAAGGTGCTGGGGGGTAGGTACAGGGGGGATGTCAGGGGTAAGTTTTTCACTCAGAGGGTGGTGGGTGAGTGGAATCGGCTGACGTCGGTGGTGGTGGAGGCAAACTCGTTGGGGTCTTTTAAGAGACTTCTGGATGAGTACATGGGATTTAATGGGATTGAGGGCTATAGATAGGCCTAGAGGTGGGGATGTGATCGGCGCAACTTGTGGGCCGAAGGGCCTGTTTGTGCTGTGACTTTCTATGTTCTATGTTACCTGCAGCGAGGGCGAGAGCAACGATAAGATCCCACTTTATAACAATCAAAAAGCGTTGGGGAGGAACAGTTAGAAAGTCCAGAAAAAGTCTGAGATCCTGGTTTTTGAAGTTGACAGGTCTTTCTTCATTAGTCGTTCTGGATTAGGTGTGATCAAGCTGTCCAACGCTTACAGTCACTCACGTGCATCCATCTTTCCTGCCCTTTCACCTTCACCGCGGTTGGGGCCTGTAGCAGAACTTGGAAGGGTCCTCTCCAGCGAGGTCCTAATTTGGGTCGTTCCCAGTCACGAATCAGCACCCAGCCCCCGGTTTCGACTCCTTCCCAATCTCCGTCCTTGTCGGGAGGAGGCCTGGTAGATTCCTTCACCTGAGTGTGTAAAAACTTAAGAGGCATAGTCAATTGTTTAAAATATTGCTGGAGTTGGTCAGACATGACGTGTAGCTCTATCTGGGGAGGAGGAGGTGTAGCGCTATCCCGTGGGGTTCGAAGTGGGCGTCCATATATTATCTCAGCGGCATTTAAACCGGTACCGGTATGGGGGGGTTCTGATAAATGAGTAGGGGCGGTATCCAAGAAGGTGGCGGGATGAAGGACGGAACGAAAGGCAAAGGTCAATGGAAGGAGATACAAAAGATGATGCAAGTCAAAGTAATGGAGACTTTAGGATGAGGTTCTGGAGTGAAAGGACGTGGAGGGATTTAAACATGAATGAGAACTTTAAATTTGCAATACAGCAGCAAAAGTAAATCAGGGGAGAGGCAATGGATGAGTGGGACACGATACTGGCAGCAGAGTTTTAAATGAGCTAAAGTTAACAGGAGGCAAAGAATGGAAATCTAGCCAGATAAGGTTGTGATGATTGCATTGATAAGGTATCAGCAGCAGATGGACCAAGGCACACAATGTCAAAAATGATCCTCAGGCATTTCAAAGGGCCGATACTATTACATAGTTCCTCACAAGCAGAAATGTGACACCACAGAACAACTTACCACACACCTCAGACTTCTTTTTCACAAACAGCAGCAACTTATATATGCTCATAAGCCCCTTTAACATAATAAATCATTCCAAAGCAGTTCAAAGCAGCACTGTAAAAAAAAAGTCAAGAGTTAATTTCTGCCACTGTAAACAAAATTACTGCAAAAAAAAAACCCAGAAATCTTTTGGTGAATCTCATAAATTAACCCCTGAGGATCTACTGACTTGGTTTTCCTACTGCTTTTGAGGTAGAAACAAAAACAAACTGCAGTTAGAAAAAAAAGGGTTGTAGCCAAACTTAATCAACTCCAGCTTGCTGCTCTTAGCTCAACCACTATTTCTCAGAACACTCACCTAAGTATCCTGTAACTCCATTCGCCAATGCACCATATACATCATCATTTTACACCTGTTTACACCATTGTTACTAATACAAGTCCAATCATCTAATCAGTCAAAGGTAACCTTGACATATTTTATTCAATTTTATTACTCTGATTGACAATCACAGTACCAGTGTATTTGGTTGACTGATCAGCTGATAAGCATAACCACTTGAACAATGGCTCATAATAAAATTCTCATTTCATCCTTGCCCAGAAAATCTTACCAAAGCCCAAAGGACACTTTAAATCAAATTTAATAACTTAATGAAAACCACAAGGCTTAATCCAGAATACTCTTTGAAAGCAGCACAAGTCAGCTGGGGGAGGTAGAGGCTTTCCAAGTGGACCTGAAGAAAGTGGACAGCAAGGAGGGCAAACGCAAGTGGGAGATGCAGATTGACACAGTGCACAGCTCCACAAGAAACAGCGACAAGAAGGCAAAGGGGAGAACCGGTTGGCTGCGGCAGGTCTGGCCTCTGGAACTGATGTGGAGATGCCGCCGTTGGACTGGGGACTGGTGTTGTTAAACTTCTTACTCTGGAACTGAACCAGTGACGGCGAGACTGCAAATGGTTTTCGTACATTTTTGTTCAAACTCGGGAGGACTGGAGTTGATCACAAAAGGATCGCTTTCCCCCCCAAACAAAAACTCAGCAGCAAACCACTACAGCACAAGTGCAATTTTAAATCCGTTTAAAGTCACCACGCACAATCGGGGGTGGGGGATAATTCTTGTCTATCTTTGCAGCTAAATTTCATGCAGTGTAAAACTGACCATTCCTCACTTGGAGGTCTTACACTTCACTAAATCCCAAGTACCTCCCAATGGCCATAATTCGTTACCCAATTTCTTACTTAGGCGCGCACTTAATCTCCGATACTTCTGATCTTCCTGTGGGTTTTCCTGGCATAATTTCCCCAGCGGGGTGGATGGACCCGCTTTATCTAAAGTTTGACCCATACGGACTGCACAGTCTTACTCTTACGAAGATTTCAATCGTTACAGTAACTCGAACCCCCACGATCGCGAAGTTAACTGCCTAATTCCCTGAGGACTCGAACCTCTTTCTTGTTCACCCACTTATTTCCTACTAGGGACTTGAACACTTTAGTATTAGCTCGCCAATTGTAAACCTGTGGACTTTAACCTCCAGGCACATGTGGGGGACTCGAACCCTCCACTTTCTTGTTACCTGTGTCTCTCCGACTGTCTTATGTCCAGGTTTGAGGAGCCCGTAGGATAGTTACTAGTTCGCCGAAGGGATTGAGATAGAAGCACAGGATGGTAGAGAGGAACCAAGGTTAATCTTACCTTGTAACGCTGTCCGTCTCTGTCCTTTCTCACCCCGTCTCAATCGCTGACGCCGGTCGTCCAGTACTATGCGTTTGGGCTCCTGGCTGGCTCGCCAATTGTAGAATTCATTTTTCAGAAGTCGGATCAAAAACTGAAGAGACACAGGTTTCTCCGAAAGCCTTCTTTATTGCATCGGAGGAGAGATCGCAAGACCATGCACATCCAGCATGGGTTCGTGAATCTCTGTCCGATTTACAAAACAGTTTTCAGTTATACCCGACGGAGATACATCCACATACTTCTGTTAGCCAATAAGGTGTATTGTTACATTTTGATTAGATTACTTTCAAGAACAAAAAGCGATAGCCACGTAAAGACATGACTATTAAAGTTTCTGATTAGATTACTTTCAAGGACAAAAGGCCAATTGATAAGGCCCTGCCCTCCGAAGCCAGAACCACAATGACCTATCAGCAGTTTCTTTAACGTGATCATTAGTTTCGCTTGTCGCCCTCGCCTCAGGCCCTTTCCAAAACCAGTTTATCCCTCAACTGATTTCTAGTTACGCATCCCAATTTTAACCCTTTCCTCTTCTCAATCTACCTGGTACACATTCTCAGTAGGAAGCGATTTTTACACAGATCAAAGCTTAAGTGAGGAATATCCAAGAGCAACATTGAAATTTTCCAATGTAATCACGCAAGATTGTTGTAACATGTCCCCTTGAATAACGGCAAGCATTCTTTGCCTTGGTGTTACTTTGGCAACAGATTCTGGCCCATCGCCTCAGAACTTCTTAAGAACTGAGAGAGCTTTAACAGTCTTGAAATAAATGTAGAGGGAGGGCAATGGGTGGAGGGGGCAAGGTAGTGTGGAGGAGGGAGGAAAGGGCAAATGGGAGAGTCCATAACAAGATGGAAGGCAGGAGTGATTAAATAGCTGAAGGAATGATGGTGCAAGGCAAAATGGAGATGATAGTGGGACAATTAAAGAAACAAATGATGGGGTGGGTGCAGAAATATTCACAGCAGCTTGTGTCTGAAAAACAGGGAGAATTGTGATTACCACCTCAAATTTAGGGGTGGCATGGTGGCACAGCGGTTGGCACTGCTGCCTCATAGCACCAATGATCCGGGTTCAGTTCCAACCTTGGGTGATTGTCCATGGAGTTTGCATGCTCTCGCCGTGTCTGCATGGGTTTCCTCCGGCTACTCCGGTTTCCTCCCTCAGTTGAAACATAGAAACTCGAAACAGGAGTAGGCCCTTTCGAGCCTGCTCCACCATTCATTTTGATCATCGAATTCAATATCTTGATTTCCCCCAATTCACCCCATATCCCTTTATCACTTTAGCCCCAAGAGCTATGTCTAATTTCTTCTTGAAATCACACAACGATGAGCAGGTTAGGTAAATTGGCAGCAGTAAATTAGGTAGCACAGTGGTTAGCACTGCTGCTTCACAGCTCCAGGGTCCCGGGTTCGATTCCCGGCTCGGGTCACTGTCTGTGTGGAGTTTGCACATTCTCCTCGTGTCTGCGTGGGTTTCCTCCGGGTGCTCCGGTTTCCTCCCACAGTCCAAAGATGTGCGGGTTAGGTTGATTGGCCAGGTTTAAAAAATTGCCCCTTAGAGTCCTGGGATGCGTAGGTTAGAGGGATTAGTGGGTAAAATGTGTGGGGGTAGGGCCTGGGTGGGATTGTGATCGGTGCAGACTCGATGGGCCGAATGGCCTCCTTCTGCACTGTAGGGTTTCTATGATTTCTATGATTTCTATGAAATTGGCCATGCTAATGCACTCAATTCCTGTGTGGATCAGCTGGCGGGAGTATTCGCAGACATCTTCAACTTCTCTTTACAACAATCTGAAGTCCCTATCTGCTTTAGGAAGACAACCACCATCCTGATACCGAAGAAAAACCAAGCAGCGTGATGATCAGCAGGTGAACAAAGAACAAAGAAAATTACAGCACAAGGACAGGCCCTTCGGCCCACCAAGCCTGCACTGACCATACTGCCCGACTGAACTAAAACCCCCTACCCTTCCAGGGACCATATCCCTCTATTCCCAAAATATTCATGTATTTGTCAAGACGCCCCTTAAAACTCACGATCGTATCTGCTTCCACTACGTCCCCTGGCAGCGAGTTCCAGGCAGTCACCATGCTCTGTGTAAAAAACCTGCCTCCTTTAAACCTTGCCCCTCGCACCTTAAACCTATGCCCCCCAGTAATTGACTCTTCCACCCTGGGAAAAAGCTTCTGACTATCCACTCTCTTCATGACATGGTGGCTCTGACATCCATCATTATGAAGTGCTGCGGAAGGATAGTAATGGCACGAATCAATTCTAGCCTCCAGGACTACCTAGATCCACTACAGTTTGCCTACCGCCGCAACAGGTCCACAGCAGACGCCATCTCCCTGGCCCTGCACTCAATCCTGGAACACCTAGACAACAGGGACACCTGGGAATGGAGGGATACAAACGATTGATCTCGTTGGACCAAGGAGCGGCACAGGCTTGGAGGGCCGAAGGGCCTGTTTCCTGTGCTGTACTGTTCTTTGTTCTTTGTTCTTTATTCAGATTCCTATTTATTGACCACAGCTCAGCCTTCAACACCATTATTCCCACGAAGCTCATCCCCAAACTCCATGGCCTGGGTCTCGGTTCCTCCCTCTGCGACTGGATCCTGAACTTCCTAACTCACAGACCACAATCAGTAAGGATAGGCAACAACACCTCCTCCACGATCATCCTCAATGCCGGTGCCCCACAAGGCTGTGTTCTCAGCCCCCTACTATACTCCTTATACACCTATGACTGTGCGGCCAAATTCCCCTCCAACTCGATTTTCAAGTTTGTTGATTACACCACCCTAGTGGGTCACATCTTAAACAATGACGAGACAGAGTACAGGAATGAGGCAGAGAACCTGGTGAACTGGTGCGGCAACAATAATCTCTCCCTTAATGTCAACAAAACAAAGGAGATTGTCATCAACTTCAGGAAGCGTGAAGGAGAATATGCCCCTGTCTACATCAACGGGGACGAAGTAGAAAGGGTCGAAAGTTTCAAGTTTTTAGGTGTCCAGATCAGCAACAACCTGTCCTGGTCCCCCCGTGCCGGCATGATAGTTACGAAAGCCCACCAATGCCTCTACTTTCTCAGAAGACCAAGGAAACTTAGGTTAGGTGCATAGGCCATGCTGAATTGACCCTCAGAGAACCCGAACAGGCGCCAGAGTGTGGCGACTGGGGGATTTACACAGTAATTTCATTGCAGTATTAACGTAAGCCTTACTTGTGATGAATAAATAAACTTTATTTTACTTTTACTTACCCTAGCTATGACTGTAACACTACGGGCCCGATTTTACCAAAGATTCACGCCCGTTTTCGGGCGCGAAATCGCGGTAAAGTTGGGCGCGGGCCTATACAGCGATCTGCACCCGATTCCAAGCAGATCGCGGCTTTACCGACACCCGATTCGGGCACGGGTCCAGCCTGCGCCCGAATCGGGCGGCCCGACGATTTAAATGCATTTGCATGCATTTAAATCGACTTAATGAACTGCGCGCCCAACTCTACCGCCAAATCCCACTTTACCACCGCGCGGCCCAATCCGGATCCGCGTTTTTAGCGACCTGCAGAATAAAAGTCCGAAGCGGATTTCTATTCTGCAGGGGAATCTCCGAAGCCCATCCTCCCCGACCATTTTTCGCGGACTGCCCCGCTAACCACCCCGGCAGACCCCTCACCCTCGGATCAGACCCCCCTGGGAGGTAGGCCCCCCCCGGCAGACCCCCCCCTCGGGATCGGACACCCCTGGGAGACAGGCCCCCTTCGGCAGAGCACACCCCCAACCTACCTCAATCGCTGGTCTCCCTCCACCATCCTTCCGACCTGCAGTCCTTCGAGAGCCTGCAGCACCTTCCTGGCCTTCTGCTGGAGTCTGCCGGAGGAGGAGGCGGGCTCAGATGGATCTCTGGTTGCGGGGGGGGGGGGGGGGGGGGGGGGGGGGGCGGAGGTGGAGGATGGACTTGGGAGAATTTTGCAAACTGCAAATAATGTAGCATCTTCTTTGTGCTGCCTAATTATCGATGGGAAAGGTAATTAAACTACAGTGTCCCTAGTGAGCAAGTAGTGGCCTGTATAATACATTTGTGATCTGTAACTGGATTGTTGATGCTCAAATGTTCAGAGTCCTGTGGTGAACTTGGAAGAATTGTCCCCGTGGTGGAACTTGGTTGGAAATAAGATTCAAGGAGATTATTAAATCTTGTTTTCATCTGAACTTTGCACAGAATTAGAGGAATTCCCTTTGGAAGATAATGTCAAAATTATCATTGCAGGAACTAAAAACCCTGACAGTCAAAAATCTGGGAAAATATTTCAAAATATGGATGGGGGGATATATATTTTGAAATATTTTCCCAAAATGTATCCCAGTGATGGTGTATCCCTGTAAAGGGATACACCATCACTGGTACACTACCAGCCACAGATCACTCTTCCCTGCAGGGGCAAGAGAGTGGGAGAGATGGCTGTGGCTGGTAGTGTACCAGTGATGGTGTACCCCTTTACAGGCCCAGCTTGGTCCTTCTCCAGTGTCTCCTCTTGGCCTTGTACTGACCTTGTAGCCGGTTTTCATGCGGATCCACTGTGGAATCGGTCGGTTCTGCTTCATCTTCTTAGCGAGGAATCGCTTCATCGTGAAGGTTTTGTGGGATGGCATGGCCGCATGTCCACTCCGGCAGGAGGGATTCATTCCTCCGGTGGGGAGGAGGGATCAGCCGCAAACTGGCAGCGGACCCCACCCCAAGGATGATCTGGGTCCCCCCACCCCTCCTCCTCCTCCCCCCCCACGCCCCCCCCCCCCCCCCCCCCCCCCCCGCCAAGAGGAGGAGCTGGGTTAGAGAGTCGTTGCAGGCTCTGACCCCGCTCTTCAGAAGCTGCAGAGACAACTTCAGACTATTATTTTGCAGGTCGGTTACAGCGCGGACGCGGATCGGGCCAGAAGACGGTAAAGTGGGATTTGGCGGTAGAGTTGGGCGCGCGGTTCATTAAGTCGATTTAAATTAATGCAAATGCATTTAAATCGTCGGGCCGCCAGATTCGGGCGCGGGCCGGACCTGCGCCCGAATCGGGTGTCGGTAAAGCCGCGATCTGCTCGGAATCGGGTGCAGATCACGGTATAGGCCCGGCGCCCAACCTTACCGCGATTCCGCGCCCGAAAACAGGCGTGAAGTTTTGGTAAAATCGGGCCCTACATTCTGCACTCTCTCATTTCCTTCTCTATGAATGGCATTCTTTGACTGTATAGCGTGCAAGAAACAATACTTTTCACTATATATTAATACATGTGACAATAATAAATCAAATTTTTAAAAATAGTGTCCAAAGATGTGTGGGTTAGGTTAATTGGCCATGCTAAATTGCCCCTATGAATTGTTGAACTCCTTGTTAAGGCTGGAAGACTATCAGGTGTCTAATCGAAAGGTGAGGTGTATTCCTCCAGCTCACGTTAAAATTCTTTATTTTTTGTTACGTGGCCCGTCGCATTTTGCTAATGATACAAAGAGGCACATTAGATATTTCTTTCGACACCAATCAAGTAAACGAACTCAAATTAACTTAGAGACAAAGTAAATGGGGCAGCTCCCCAAAAGGAAGGGGGGAACAGCCCGAACCAAAAACAAAGTCGAAAGGAAACTTAAAACGTCAAACCAAAAGGTGATTATCGGGGTCGATAATACACCCCAGCCCCTGCGGCGCCCAGCGGTCGCGGAAGGCGTCAACCGCGCCCGTGTACACCGCATGCTCCCTCTCCAGAGACACCTGGCCGCGAATGTAGCCGCGGTAGAGGGGCAGACAGTCGGGATGGACGGCCCCGTCGATCGCCCGCTGCCTGGACCTATTGATGGCGCGTCTCGCCAGGCCCAGGAGCAGGTTCACGAGGAGGTCGGCATCCCGACCCGCCCCTCTCCCCACCAGGTGCCCGTAGATCAGGAGCGTGGGACTGAAGTGCGAACAAAACATCAGTAAAAGCTGTTTGAGGAAACCAAAAAGGGTGTGCAGCCTAAACACAGAACGTAGACATGGTCCACGGACTCCACGAGGCCACAGAAAGGGCAGTCTCGGGAGCCCGTGTACCGGAAAAACCTACGGTTGTACGGCACTGCTGCGTGCAGCACCCTCCACCCCAGGTCCCCGAGATAATTGGGGGAGATCCCTCCGTAGAGGGACCTCCACTGGGGACCTCCGTCGCCCGGCGGCAACAAGGCCCGCCAAGGTGTATCCGGGCGACGGGCGAGGACGCGGTAGTGAAAGGTGTGCAGCAGTAGCCCGTACAGGAAACGCCTCCGCGCGGTGGAAAAGGGCACGGAGGGCATTTCCGCGAGGCGGCACACGCAGTGGGGCACCTGACCCGGGGGGGGAGGTCTAGGCTTCGGGCCAATGTGAAATTCCGTCCGAGCAGGGGAACGCTAGGGCGGGATCCCACCGCACGCCTGCGCCGCCTCCAGACCGCGTGCGCACTCGGGGCCGAGCACGACCGTCCTAAGGTCTTGGATGGCTTTGGCCGCGCGCCGGACGGTCACCCCCGCGCGCTCAGCCAGCACGTCGGGGCTCATCCAGCCCGCTCCTCCGCCATCCAGCATGTCCCTGATCCTGGTCACCCCGGCGTCCACGGCCCTCCTCTCCGCCAGCCACCTGAAGTCGGAAGGCTGGAGGTGCGGATTCCTGAGCAGCGGCTCTCGCACGAGAGCCGCTACTCCTGACGGGGGAGAGCTGCGTCGCGAGGCGACCGTGTTCCAGACCGTGAGGAGGTCCTGGTAAAAGACGGGCAACTCCCGCAGGGAGGTGGGAATACGCCCCAGGTTGATGTGCAGGAGCTGCACGTCGTAATTGAGGCCGTGCAAGTGGCGGAAAAAATACGTCGCCATCGCACGCCATCGTGGAGGAGGCTCGACGTAAAGGTATCGCTGCAGGGTCTGGAGGCGGAAGGTCGCTAGCTGCGTGCGGAGGCCTTGTCCGCCCTCCTCAATCGGGAGATGCAGCACCTCGGCAGCGACCCAGTGCAGTCGGTTGTCCCAGAAAAACCGCACGAGGGCTTTCTGCATATCGGTGACAAAGCCAGGGGGAGGGGTCAAAGTGACCAGCCGGTACCACAGCATGGAGGCGACCAGCTGGTTTATGACGAGAACTCGCGCCCTGTAGGACAGCACTCGGAGCAGTCCTGTCTAGCGACCCAGGCGGGCGGAGACTTTGGCCTCCAACTCCTGCCAGTTCGCCGGCCAGGATTCCTCGGCTGGGCAGAGATGGACCCCCAGGTAGAGGAGGTTGGTCCTGCTCCAGGTGAAAGGCCTGAGCTCCTCCGGAAGGGGGTCCGTCTCCCACGGACCGACCAGGAGTCCGGAGCACTTGGCCCAGTTGATCCTGGCGGAGGACGCGGCGGAGTACACCGCCTGGCATTCTCGCATCCTCCGCAGGTCAGCCGGGTCTGTGAACATGAGGAGCACGTCGTCGGCGTAGGCAGACAGGACCACCCCTACGTCCGGTCCGCGCAGAGTCAAACCCGACAACCTCCTCTGCAAGAGGCGCAGGAATGGCTCCACGCATATAGAATAAAGTTGGCCGGACAAGGGGCAGCCCTGCCGTACTCCTCTCCCAAAGCGAAGGGGCGCCGTCAGGGACCCGTTAACCTTAATCAGACACTCTGCGGCAGATTAGAGTAATCGGATCCGGGCAACAAACTGCGTCCCGAACCCGAATGCCCGCAGAGTCACATTAGATAGAAACGTAGGAACATCTTCAATCTTCTTCACCCTCCCCGATCGAGTCGCATAAATGAGTGAGGATAATATCTCTGTTTAGAGCGAGGCACTCGATAACAATTTCTGCAATAAGGTTTCTGCCAAAATGATGATCGTTAATGGCTGAAATACGTAATTATGATAAAAAAATTATAATTACCAGTCTGTTTCGGGTTCCATCCTGAGCACTTTAACACAAACTCCACACAGGAATCAGCTGTAATGTGATTACAGATCGGTACAGGTGATTCATGAGCAATATTTAAATGTGCTGTTGACTCAAGCCATTAAAATGTCATTACCTCTTCCCAGAGTCTTGCTCAGCTTATTACAGCAGATTATGAGGATGTATTTTGACGCATTATTTGTGTGGTGTTATGTGATTGCTGCTTTTGTTTCTTTTGTTTGTCGTTTTGCAAATTCCAGGTTGATTAATAAAGGATTGTTTGCATCGGTGACTTGTGCAGAGAGTCAGTATTCGGAACCCCTCAGGACGTGTAGCGCACAGCTCTCTGAGTAAGCCTCTGAGTCCTAATTGTCAACAATCTGACACAGCCCGAAAAACCCACAGCCCAAACTGCAGCAGCGAAAGATGAAATGGCCAATTTAATGCCAATTAGTGCCACGTTGCCCCACGCCAACTGGGAACTGGCTTCATACATCCCAACCTCATTGCCATGTGACATTTTGACAACTCATCCTCGGAGAATTCAGGCATCCCAGCAGTCTGCACTTGATTTTAACTCTGAGATGGAAGGTTAGTATCTAATCCTGTGAACTATGCACACCATTTATACTCTCTTCCTCTCTGAAGATGGTAATTCACACTGAGAGTTCCAGTCTTTGGATATTTTCTGCCTTGGCAGTTGCTCATTCTTAACTGTGTGTGTGTGTAGGCTGGCTGTTTGACTGCAGTGGCTGTGCCGTTGTTCCCACAATTCTGTTAGGGGTGGCACAGTGGCACAGTGGTTAGCACTGTTGCCTCACAGCACCAGGCACCCGGGTTTGATTCCCGATTTGGGTCACTGTCTGTGTGGAGCTTGCACATTCTCCCCGTGTCTGCGTGGGTTTCTTCCGGGTGCTCCGGTTTCCTCCCACAGTCCAAAGATGTGCAGGTTAGGTGCATTGGCCATGCTAAATTGCCCCTTAGTATCAGGGAGATTAGCATGGTAAATATATGGGGTTGATTTTGATTTGATTTGATTTATTATTGTCACATGTATTAACATACAGTGAGAAGTATTGTTTCTTGCGCGCTATACAGACAAAGCATACCGTTCATGGAGAAAGAAAGGAGAGAGTGCAGAATGTAGTATTACAGTCATAGCTAAGGTGTAGAGAAAAATTAACTTAATGCAAGGTAAGTCCATTCAAAAGTCTGACAGCAGCAGGGAAGAAGCTGTTCTTGAGTCGGTTGGTACGTGACTTCAGACTTTTGTATCTTTTTCCCGGTGGAAGAAGGTTGAAGAGAGAATGTCTGGGGTGCGTGGGATCCTTAATTATGCTGGCTGCTTTGCCGAGACAGCGGGAAGTGTAGACAGAGTCAATGGATGGGAGGCTGGTTTGTGTGATGGATTGGGCTACATTCACGACCTTTTGTAGTTTCTTGTGGTCTTAGGCAGAGCAGGAGCCATACCAAGCTGTGATACAACCAGAAAGAATGCTTTCTATGGTGCATCTGTAAAAATTGGTGAGAGTCGTAGCTGACATGCCAAATTTCCTTGGTCTTCTGAGAAAGTAGAGGCATTGGTGGGCTTTCTTAACTATAGTGTCGGCGTGGGGGGACCAGGACAGATTGTTGGTGATCCGGACACCTAAAAACCTGAAGCTCTCGACCATTTCTACTTCGTCCCTGTTCATGTAGACAGGGGCATGTTCTCCACTACGCTTCCTGAAGTCGATGACAATCTCCTTCGTTTTGTTGACATTGAGGGAAAGATTATTGTTGCCGCACCAGTTCACCAGATTCTCTATCTCATTGCTGTACTCTGTCTCATCATTGTTTGAGATCCGACCCACTACGGTGGTGTCGTCAGCAAACTTGAAACTTGGGTTACAGGTATAGGGCCTGACTGGGATTCTTTTTGGTGCAGGCTTGATGGGCCGAATGGCCTGCTTCTGCACTGTAGGGATTCTATGATTGTTTGCTGTTCCCACCTGGGATGAAGTATAGGTGTCGCCAGCGATTCAGTTGGTAACACTGATGCTTCCATGTTACAAGGTTGTGGATTCAACCAAGGACAAATGGGTAGGTCCATAAACAGATGGAGGGTAGCAGCGGTTTTGCAGGGGAATATCAGTGTCAGGAACCCCTCAAGACAAGTAATGCACTGCTCTGAGTAAAGATCTTTGATTTCCAGACACCTGAGCACAAACAATTTGAGGTGTGGTCAACGATGACACATTGAACAGAGGCAATGTCTGCTCTGTCAGGAGAATGTAAAAGATCCCATGGCATTACTTGGAAGGGTGACATTGTGGTACAGTGGTTAGTACTGCTGCCTCACAGCACCAGGGATCCAGGTTCAATTTCGACCTCAGGTGACTGTGTGGAGTTTGCACGTTCTCTCCGTGTCTGTGTGGGTTTCCTCATACAGTTCAGAGATGTGCGGGTTAGGTGGATTGGCCATGGTAAATTGTCCTTTGGTGTCCCAAGGTGTGTAGGTTAGGTGGATTAACCACAGTAAATGGTGACGGGGATAGGGCGGGGGAGCGGACCTGGTTGAGATACTTGTAATGACCTCCACAAAGCCACGAGGTTGGTCTCTTGGAGCATAGAATCATAGAATCTCGACAGTGAAGAAGGAAGCCATTTGACCCATCGAGTCTGCACAGACAACAATCTCACCCAGGCCTTATCCCCATAACCCCACACATTTACCCTACTACTCCCCCGACACTAAGGGGCAATTCAGCATGGCCAATCCACCTAACCCGCATGTCTTTGGACTGTGGGAGGAAACCGGAGCACCCAGAGGAAACACACGCAGATACGGGGAGAATGTGCAAACTCCACACAGACAGTGACTTGAGGCCAGAATTGAACCCGGGTCCCTGATGCTGTGAGGCAGCCGTGCTAACCACTGTGCCACCAGCCATACAGAACCTTAGTTAGGCCTTATTTAGAAATTGTGTACAATCCTGGTCCTACACTACCAGAAGGATGTGGATGCTTTAGAAAGGCTACAGAAGAGGTTTACCGGATGTTGCCTGGTCTGGAGGGTATTAGCTATGAGGAGAAGTTGGATAAACTCACTGGAACGAGGGGTGACCTGATAGAAGTCGACAAGATTATGAGTGGCACGGACAGAGTGGATAGTCAGATGTTCTTTCCTAGGGTAGAAAAGTCAAGTACTAGGGGACACAGGTTTAAGGTGCGTGGGGAAAAGTTTAGAGGAGATGTGCGAGGCAAGTTTTTCACACAGAGGGTGGTGATTGTCTGGAATGCGCTGCCCGGGGAGGTGGTGGGAGCAGGAACGATAGCAGCATTTAAGAGGCAACTAGATGAATACATGAATAGGATGGGAATGGAAGGATATGGACTCCGTAAGTGCATACGGTTTTAGTTTAGGCAGGCATCATGATCGGCACAGGCTTGGAGGACCGAAGGGCCTGTTCCTGTGCTGTACTGTTCTTTGTTCTTTATGTACTCTACAACCACGAGCACTCTGGAATATGCTGGAAGGATTTGAGACAGGAACTAAAGTAGAGTGGATGAGCACACTAACATTTACAGTATATTTTAATGGTTAATCATTAGTGGTTAGGAATTAGAATCATAGAATCCCAAAGTGCAGAAGGAGGCCATTCGGCCCATCGAGTCTGCACTGACCACAATCCCATAACCCCATGCATTTACCCTAGCTAGTCCCCCTGACACTAAGGGGCAATTTATAACCTGGCCAATCAACCTAACCCACACATATTTGGACTGTGGGAGGAAACCGGAGCACCCGGAGGAAACCCACGCAGACACGAGGAGAACGTGCAGACTCTGCACAGACAGTGACCCAAGCTGGGGATTGAACCCAGGTCCCTTGCGCCGTGAGGCAGTGGTGCTAACCACTGTGCCACCATGCCACCCATTCTTTGGGCCCGGAGGTGGTGGGAGGAGAGGGGGAGGTGGGTAGGTCCTGATTCATGATCTGTTTGTACCTGTTCAGACTGAGGTCTGAACACATGGATTTGGCATACACGCCGCATGTTCAATGTTTGTCGATGGTTGACCTGAACAGTTCCCACGTTGCTCTCCTCTCCCAAACACTGCCCGTGGCTCTGCACTCAGCAGGGGGACAAAGACTGTTGTTCACAAACCACAAGGTCTAGATACCATTCTCTGCTTAAAGGCAGCCTAAAGGGAAGCTACACTGTTGTGAGGAAGGCAGCTGGCCAACCAACCGGAAAGATGATCATTTATTCAATTTTGATTTGATTTAATTTATTACTGTCACATGTATTGGGATACATGCTGGAATCCATTATTAAAGAGGAGATAGCAGGGCATCTGGATAGAAATGGTTCGATCAATCAGACGCAGCATGGATTCATGAGGGGAAAGTCGTGCTTGACGAACATGTTGGATTTTTATGAAGATGTGACTAGGGCGGTTGATGGAGGAGAACCGGTGGATGCGGTGTTTTTGGATTTCCAAAAGGCGTTTGATAAGGTGCCCCATAAAAGGCTGCTGAAGAAGATTAGGGCACACGGAGTTGGGGGTAGTGTGTTAAAGTGGATTGGGGACTGGCTATCCGACAGGAAGCAAAGAGTCGGAATAAATGGGTGTTTTTCCGGTTGGAGGAAGGTAACTAGTGGCGTGCCGCAGGGATCGGTACTCGGGCCGCAACTATTTACCATTTATATAGATGATCTGGAGGAGGGGACGGAGTGTAGGGTAACGAAGTTTGCAGACGACACAAAGATAAGTGGAAAAGTGAATCGTGTGGAGGACGGAGAAGATCTGCAGAGAGATTTGGACAGGCTGAGTGAGTGGGCGAGGATATG
This sequence comes from Mustelus asterias, assembly GCF_964213995.1. NCBI lineage: Eukaryota > Metazoa > Chordata > Chondrichthyes > Carcharhiniformes > Triakidae > Mustelus > Mustelus asterias. The sequence continues at coordinate 11,721,916 of NC_135807.1, forward strand.
GCAAATGGAGTATAACGTTGATAAATGCGAGGTTATACACTTTGGAGGAAATAATAACAAATGGGATTACTATCTCAATGGAAACAAATTAAAGCATGCTACCGTGCAAAGGGACCTGGGGGTCCTTGTGCATGAGACGCAAAAGCCCAGTCTGCAGGTACAACAGGTGATCAAGAAGGCAAATGGGATGTTGGCCTATATCGCGAGGGGGATAGAATATAAAAGCAGGGATGTCTTGATGCACCTGTACAGGGCATTGGTGAGGCCGCAGCTGGAATACTGTGTGCAGTATTGGTCCCCTTATATGAGGAAGGATATATTGGCATTGGAGGGAGTGCAGAGAAGGTTCACCAGGTTGATACCGGAGATGAGGGGTTTGGATTATGAGGAGAGGCTGAGGAGATTGGGTTTGTACTCGTTGGAGTTTAGAAGGATGAGGGGGGATCTTATGGAGACTTATAAGATAATGCGGGGGCTGGATAGGGTGGAGGTGGAGAGATTCTTTCCACTAAGTAAGGAAGTTAAAACTAGAGGACACAGCCTCAAAATAAAGGGGGGTCGGTTTAAGACAGAGTTGAGGAGGAACTTCTTCTCCCAGAGGGTGGTGAATCTCTGGAATTCTCTGCCCACTGAGGTGGTGGAGGCTACCTCGCTGAATATGTTTAAAGCGCGGATGGATGGATTCCTGATCGGTAAGGGAATTAAGGGTTATGGGGATCAGGCGGGTAAGTGGTACTGATCCACGTCAGATCAGCCATGATCTTATTGAATGGCGGGGCAGGCTCGAGGGGCTAGATGGCCTACTCCTGCTCCTATTTCTTATGTTCTTATGTTCTTATACAGTGAAAAGTATTGTTTCTTGCGCACTATGCACACAAAGCATACCATTGATAGAGAAGGAAAGGAGAGAGTGCATAATGTAGTGTTACAGATTTATTAATTTATTAGTGTCACAAGTAGGCTTACATGAACACTGCAATGTAATTACTGTGAAAATCCCCCAGTCGCCACACTCTGGCACCTGTTCGGGTGCACTGAGGGAGAATTTAGCACGGCCAATGCACCTAACCAACACATCTTTCGGACTGTGGGAGGAAACCGGAGAACCCGGAGGAAGCCCACGCAGACATGGGGAGAACGTGCAGACTCCGCACAGACAATGACCCAAGCCGGGATTTGAACCCGGGACCCTGGCGCTGTGAGGCAACAGTGCTCACCACTGTGCCACCTTAAAAGTCACATGTTTCGGAATGTAGTCAAGTAATTTTATTATCATTGTTAATAGGAATAGCAGAGGATGGTTTTGATCCATTGTCCTCTGGGTTACGGGCCCAGCATGTTTCCGCTGTGCCACTCTGCTACAGCTGTGCATGAGCAGCAGGACCTGGACAATATTCAGTCTTGGGTTAATAATCAGCCAGTTATAAACATGCCACACATGCACCAGCATTCATGAAGATTTACCTCTTTAATTTTTTAATATTATTTTTAAAACCTTCAACTCACTCTGCAAATTGAAATGAGATGGAACAAACTACTTAAAAATGCAAGCCCATCTTCCAAGTCTTAGGTGAGAAAAGCAAAGAAGACAGTCTCCCACAAGGGAGGGTAAAGAGAGACAGAGTTGTTTTGTGTAGTTTACAGACATTGAAACTCCACCACTATCTAAGGAATAGATATTAAAATGCAAACCGCTGGGCTTTAATGAGCTGTTATCATATTGAGACAACAGGGGACTGCTAGCTGGCGAGGAGATACAACTTGCACTTCAACAAAGTGGGAACAGGCGCGCAAACACCCCCTGTGAATTGTAGAAGGCCCTCATCTCCTGTTGGCCTTTAGTATCTTGAAACTCATCAATGTTTCTGGGATGAAACATCAAAAATGTAATTCCTTGTTGTCCGACACGACTACAGCAGACCGGGTAATCAAGTTTCTCTGCAATATACAGCCAGCAGGGCCTGAAGAATCGGTTTACCAAACCAGTGCTGAAGCGATCATCAGAGTCAAGGTTTTTGAGAAAGACTTCAGTGGGAAGGAACATGCTGAAGAGGCCTCTCCTCTCTACCCAGTTCAAGAAGACAGCATAACAAAATCTAGCAATGAGCTGATATCTCATTAAAATTGTAGACCTTCTACACCTTACCATCTTCAAGGAACCAGCTAACTTAAATCGACCATAATATTTAACAATCTAATGCCATAAAGAGATGCAAATAACCGAAGCGTACATTCTTTAAAATTTTTTAATGAGACTCTATCTTTCCTTACGTCTGAGACCATGTGTGCGTGAGGTTGTGTCTTTTATTATTTTTCCTTGGGTTCAGTGGCTAATAAACTCGTTCCCTCTTTAACTGAAAAACAGAAAATGTTGGAAAAACTTGGCAGGTCTGGCAGCACCTGTGGAGAGAGAAACAGAGTTAAAGTTTCAAGCCGTACGACTCTTCTTCAGAACTAACTTCTTGTTGAAGTTGTACAAGACATTCATAAGGCCACGCTTGGAATACTGTGTACAGTTCGAGTCACTCTATTATAGAAAGGATATCATTAAACTAGAAAGAGTGCAGAAAAGATTAAAGAACAAAGGACAAAGAAAATTACAGCACAGGAACAGGCCCTTCAACCCTCCAAGCCTGCACCGACCATGCTGCCCAACTGAACTAAACCCCCCTCCCCTTCCGGGGACCATATCCCTCTATTCCCATCCTATTCATGTGTTTATCAAGACGCCCCTTAAAAGTTATTATCCTATCTGCTTCCACTACCTCCCCCGGCAACGAGTTCCAGGCACCCACCACACTCTGTGCAAACAACTTGCCTCATGCATCTCCTTTAAACCTTGCCCCTCGCATCTTAAACCTATGCCCCCTAGCAATTGACTCTTCCACCCTAGGAAAAAGCTACTGACTATCCACTCTGTCTATGCCCCTCATAATCTTGTACATAAGAACATAAGAAATAGGAGCAGGAGTAGGCCATCTAGCCCCTCGAGCCTGCCCCGCTATTCAATAAGATCATGGCTGATCTGATAGTGGTTTAGTTCCACTTACCCGCCCACTCCCCATAACCCTTAATTCCCTTATTGATCAGAAATCTATCTACCTGTGACTTAAACATATTTAACGAGGTAGCCTCCACTGCTTCAATGGGCAGAGAATTCCAGAGATTCACTACCCTCTGAGAGAAGAAGTTCCTCCTCAACTCTGTTCTAAACTGACTCCCCCTTATTTTGAGGCTGTGTCCTCTAGTTCTTGTTTCCTTTCTAAGTGGAAAGAATCTCTCTGCCTCTACCCTGTCTAGCCCCTTCATTATCTTATATGTCTCTATAAGATCTCCCCTCAGCCTTCTAAACTTCAACGAGTACAGGCCCAATCTACTCAATCTCTCCTCATAAGCTAACCCCCTCATCCCCGGTATTAACCTGGTGAACCTTCTCTGTACTCCCTCCAAGGCCAATATATCCTTCCGCAAATAAGAGGACCAAAATTGCACACAGCACTCTAGTTGCGGTCTCACCAGTACCTTGTACAATTGCAGCAAGACCTCCCTGTTTTTATACTCCATCCCCTTCGTGATAAAGGCCAACATTCCATTTGCCTTCTTGATCACCTGCTGCACCTGCAAACTGAGTTTTTGCGATTCATGCACAAGGACCCCCAGGTCCCTCTGCACAGTAGCATGTTGTAATTTTTCACCATTTAAATAATGGTCCATTTTTACTATTATTCCTTCCAAAGTGGATAACCTCACACTTGTCAACGTTATACTCCATCTGCCAGATCCTCGCCCACTCACTTAGCCTATCCAAATCTCTCTGCAGACTTTCCGCATCCTCCACGCAATTCGCTTTCCCACTCATCTTTGTGTCATCCGCAAACTTTGTTACCCTACACTCGGTCCCCTCCTCCAGATCGTCTATGTATATGGTAAACAGTTGAGGCCCCAGCACTGATCCCTGCGGCACGCCACTAGTCACCAACTGCCAACCAGAAAAGCACCCATTTATTCCAACTCTCTGCTTCCTGTTAGATAGCCAATCCTCAATCAACGCTAACACTTTACCCCCAACTCCGTGTACCCTAACCTTCTGCAGCAACCTTTTGTGAGGCCTTCTGGAAATCCAAAAACACCACATCCACCGGTTCCTCTCTGTCAACCGCACTCGTTACATCTTCATAAAAATCCAGTAAATTCGTCAAACACACATGAGGACGGCCTCAACCGGGATCTTGGGTTCATGTCACACTATCTGTAACCCCCACAGCTTGTCTGGACTTGCAGAATCTCACTGGCTGTCCTGTCTGGAGATGATGCACATCTCTTTAACCTGTGCTTAATGCTCCCTCCATTCACATTGTTTGTACCTTTAAGACTTGATTATCTGCAAAGACTGCATTCCAATCATTATTCTGTAAATTGAGTTTGTGTCTCTGTATGCCCTGTTTGTGAGCATTTCTCCACTCCACCTGACGAAGGGTGGAGGGCTCCGAAAGCTAGTGGCATTTGCTACCAAATAAACTACAAATTGCTACCAAATAAACCTGTTGGACTTTAACCTGGTGTTGTTAACCTTCTTACTGTGTTTACCCCAGTCCAACGCCGGCATCTCCACATCATGACCTCCCCTTTAGCCAGTGAGGACACAACGATTTTTCTCAAGGCCCCAACAATTTCCTTCCTTGCCTCTCTCAGTATTTTGGGATATATCCCATCAGGCCCCGGGACTTGTCTACCTGAATGTTTCACAAAACCTCCTCCTTTACTAGGATGCTACCGGGACTTGATGGTTTCAGTTATAAAGAAATGCTAGATAGACTGGGTCTTTTTTCCCTGGAGCGTAGGAAACTAAGGGGTGATCTTATGGATGTCTATAAAATAATGAGGGGCACAGATTGGTAGATTGTCAACATCTTTTCCCAAAGGTAGGGGAATCTAAAAACTAGGGGGCATAGGTTTAAGGTGAGAGGGGAGAGATACAAAAGGGTCCAGAGGGGCTGTTTTTTCACACAGGGGGTGGTGAGTGTCTGGAACAAGCTGCCAGAGGCAGTAGTAAAGGCAGGTACAATTTTGTGTTTTAAAAGCATTTAGACAATTACATGGGTAAGATGGCTATCGAGGGATATGGGCCAAATGCAGGCAATTGGGACTAGCTTAGTAGTTTTAAAAAAAGGGTGGCGTGGACAATTTGGGCCAAAGGGCCAAGCTGTAAACTCTATGACTTTATAAAAAGAGGCTAAAGAAGGTACTGATAATCGGTACGTTGGTAGCAGAATGTGTTAATAGCAGGACATGGGTCAGTGCTCTGTGAAAGCAAAACTCCAGAAGAGACAGACAGATGAGTGAGGGCATCAAGATGGAGGAGCGAGTTCATGGAATGAAGTTGTTGAACTCAATGTTAAGTCCAGAAGGTTGTAAAGTATCAAATCAGAAGATAGGATGAACACGCATAGGCCGGAGCTCTCCCACCTCATCCATCACGGAATCCAAGCAGGTGAGGGTTTGACAACAAAAATCTCCACTGACCTCGGGCGGGAATTTCCGGTCTTGTCCGAGCAACGCCGTAAAATTCCGCCCAGAGTTCTTTTTCCCAGGATAGGGGAATTGAAAACTAGAGGGCATAGGTTTATGGTGAGAGG